>NC_083326.1:37492885-37794097 GCF_963455315.2 Globicephala melas | reverse complement strand
CTTAGAGCAATGATTGTTTGAATTAATGGTTCGTTGAGACCAATGGGCAGAGATAGTGGGAATAGTTGAAAAACCAAGCTTGAGGGTAAGATGTGGGCATCAGGAAGTAGTAGGATGTTTGAATTACTGAATCCAGAAGAGATGCTGTTTAATTGGTCACAAGTTCCTGGATATAAAAAGAAAGCCTTACTGAGAAAGTATTTGACCTGAGAGGTCAAAGAACTAAGTCAGAGTGTTGGTTGAGTGTCATTCATGTAATGTTGACATTAGCAGGGATGATGGTAACAGTTGAAGGAGAAGACTGAATCAAGTGTTATCATCAGTGATTGAGAGTGAATGGGTAAATAGATGCTACAGATGAAGAGAGGTTGAAGGTGGTAGAGCAGATGACAGAATCCTCAGAGCACTGGGAGTTTAATGAGAGACAGGGAAAATAATGATCAAAAAGCAAAAATGGAAGCAGTGATGATCCAAATACTACCTCTTGGCCCTGAAATATATAAGGTATATTGAGTGTTAACAGTTCTCACTGAGAAGGGTGTAAGGGAAACATTGACCTCAGGAAAGAATCAAGTTTCAGTTAAAATAGGAGATGGGAAGTGTTGGGAAAAAAAGAGAGTAAAACTATAGAACGTAATAGGGATAGCAGTACTTTGCTAATTTATGATGAATTGGGGTAGAGAATACCCTTTGGGCATTGACTGATTGAAAAAAGGAATGAGAGACATAGCTGATTTAGTCTCAAAAGACCTTGGACCTAACCTAAGTGCTTTTCAATAGTGGATTGGTTAACTAAATTAAGAGTGCTTCCAGGAGACAAAGTAATCTGAAATCATTAAAAATAATGTTACAAAAAATTGATATGGAAAAAATATTCCCAATATATTAAGTGAAAAAGTAGTTTATACCATCCATATGTATATTACCCTTTTTTATAAAAGAACAAGAAGAATAATTGGATGAGTAATACTTCCATACTGTTTGAAATATATTGTAATTTTTTAAAAGACTAGCTGTCCAAAGATCTAAAAAGCTGCCTATGGAGGAAGGTGCTAAAACTTGAACCATAGAACCATTCATTTTTTCAACAAATATTTAGCTCCTACCTTGGGTCAGATACCATTCTTGGCACTGGAGATAATAACATAAACAAAATAATGACCCTACTCTTGTAACTGTTGAAAGATAAAAGCAAATAAGATCTGAGAGAAGAGCATCCTAAGCAGAGGATTCAACACACGCACAGGCCCAGAGGTAGGAATCAAGCATACCAGCAGGTTTTTGGTTTTTGGCAACCCTGAGCAGCTGCGTTGATGGAGAGGAGTGGGATTTAGAGAAAAAACAATAATAGTTCTGTTTTAGATAGTTTGAGATACCTATCGCACATCCAAGTGGAGGTATCAGGCAACAGTTGGGTGTATGAGTCTGGAGCTCGAGAGCGAGGCTGATGGTAGAGCTGGACATTTAGGAGTCATTGACATATTGCTGTTATTAAAAGTCATGAGAATGAATGGAATTACCTAAGACGTGAGAACTAAAGATTAAGCCCTGGGACATTCCATCATTTAAAAGGTAAGAGAAGAGGAGGGTAATCGGGAGAGGTCTACTGAAATCACCAAAGGTGAAAAAAGAGAGTGGGAAGGGAAAGCTCCTGCATCATGTTTAGCTTTTCATCCAGTGCAGCTTATGCACTGGACCTTGAAATTGTTTCATTTCAGGGTCTTGCCTGGGACTTAAGGGCAGGGTCAGCTACATAACTTACAAGACCAGTGCAAAATGAAAATCCCTTGTTCAAAAGGTAGGATGAAAAATGCAGTTAAAGGGACTAAACTACAAAGCATTTTCCTTTAAGAAGAAATTTATAAAATAACAGGTGATACATGAGTAATATAAACCTGCAGACAGCAAAAAAAATATTTTTGATGTTATAATTTTATATAATATAATAAATAGTAATACTTTATTAATGTGATAACTTGGTTGATCATAAGATTTTTCTGGTTCCTGTTTTTTCAAATTCATTTATTAGATCATCAAAGTTTATACTTTTAGCAACTTTATTTTAAGTGATATACTTAAAAGCAGATTAGTTGCTCTTGGCAAATGAAAGATCACACATAAATTTTGGTAATTTTTAATTTTGAGAAAGATCTTTCTGCTGAGGCAACTGACACTGGAACTGTTAAGGATATTTTATAAGCTGTGACATTCGGAGAGATTTCTGATAAATTATTTCAAAATATAATAGTATATTTTGTATATTATACAAATATAAATAGTATATTTTGGTATATCTAGAACTGATGGTTCTTATGGAACAATTTTTTTAAAAGATTTAACTATTCATACACATAGTTTCATGTATGTGTATAAATTTAAATTTGTACAATGACATTTTAATGTTTTCTCTGGCATTTTCTGTAACTTGTAGAGGTCATATGAGAAACCGAAAGTCACCTAATGGTTTGTAGGTAATTCAAAATGCCTATTATGCTTTCTATTACTGTATCTTAAATTACAAAGAAAAAAATCATTTTAAAACTGTATTCCTCATTAATTGGTTCATTTGAAGCTGTATATAAAAACAATGTTCTTTTCCATCAAATGCAACAACCTTTATATTTAATTTCTGTTTCTCAGCCTGTGGATATTTGCTTTGCAATGTTGCAGCAGTTTTTAAAACCAGAGATTCTAAACTCTTTGAAGATTTCTGATATCTCTTTGATATGCTGTATTACAATGTCCATGCGTATGCTTTTATTTTGTAATAATTTATTCACGTTTATTGCCTAAACACTAGCAGTTCTTATCCCAGTGCTCAGGCCAGAGAGCTAATATTTTTGCCTTGGGGATGAGCTCTGGGAAGATAGGCAAGCCAGCCTCCCACGACTGCCACCACCACTGCTGCTTCTGCCACCATCACCATCACTAATCTGGGGCCCTGCACCACCCCAGACTGCTTCTGGCAGGAATGTGCATACCAAGCAAGCAGCCAACTGTTCGGCATACACACTGTGCTGTGGGCCAGAACCCACATATACATGCCTGGCATATCTCCTCTGTTCATGCACATGCTCCCTTGTCCCATCAGATTTTATTGGGTTGGCCAAAAACTGCCTTTGTTTATTTTGTTTGTTTTTTTTTTAACATCTTTATTGGAGTATAATTGCTTTACAATGGTGTGTTAGTTTCTGCTTTATAACAAAGTGAATCAGTTATACATATACATATGTTCCCATATCTCTTCCCTCTTGTGTCTCCGTCCCTCCCACCCTCCCTATCCCACCCCTCTAGGTGGTAACAAAGCACCCAGCTGATCTCCCTGTGCTATGCGGCTGCTTCCCACTAGGTATCTATTTTACGTTTGGTAGTGTATATATGTCCATGCCACTCTCTCACTTTGTCACAGCTTACCCTTCCCCCTCCCCATATCCTCAGGTCCGTTCTCTAGTAGGTCTGTGTCTTTATTCCTGTCTTACCCCTAGGTTCTTCATGACATTGTTTTTTCTTAAATTCCATATATATGTGTTAGCATATGGTATTTGTCTTTCTCTTTCTGACTTACTTCACTCTGTATGACAGACTCTAGGTCCATCCACCTCATTACAAATAGCTCAATTTTGTTTCTTTTTATGGCTGAGTAATATTCCGTTGTATATATGTGCCACATCTTCTTTATCCATTCATCTGTTGATGGACACTTAGGTTGTTTCCATTTCCTGGCTATTGTAAATAGGGCTGCAATGAACATTTTGGTACATGACTCTTTGAATTCTGGTTTTCTCAGGGTATATGCCCAGTAGTGGGATTGCTGGGTCGTATGGTAATTCTATTTTTAGTTTTTTAAGGAACCTCCATACTGTTCTCCATAGTGGCTGTACCAATTCACATTCCCACCAGCAGTGCAAGAGTGTTCCCTTTTCTCCACACCCTCTCCAGCATTTATTGTTTCTAGATTTTTTGATGATGGCCATTCTGACTGGTGTGAGATGATATCTCATTGTAGTTTTGATTTGCATTTCTCTAATGATTAATGATGTTGAGCATTCTTTCATGTGTTTGTTGGCAGTCTGTATATCTTCTTTGGAGAAATGTCTATTTCGGTCTTCTGCCCATTTTTCGATTGGGTTGTTTGTTTTTTTTTTGTTATTGAGCTGCATGAGCTGCTTCTAAATTTTGGAGATTAATCCTTTGTCCGTTGCTTCATTTGCAAATATTTTCTCCCATTCTAAGTGTTGTCTTCTGGTCTTGTTTATGGTTTCCTTTGCTGTGCAAAAGCATTGAAGTTTCATTAGGTCCCATTTGTTTATTTTTGTTTTTATTTCCATTTCTCTAGGAGGTGGGTCAAAAAGGACCTTGCTGTGATTTATGTCATAGAGTGTCCTGCCTATGTTTTCCTCTAACAGTTTGATAGTTTCTGGACTTACATTTAGGTCTTTAATCCATTTTGAGCTTATTTTTGTGTATGGTGTTAGGGAGCGATCTAATCTCATACTTTTACATGTACCTGTAAAAGTATGTGTTCCAGTGTTCCCAGCACCACTCATTGAAGAGGCTGTCCTTTCTCCACTGTACGTTCCTGCCTCCTTTATCAAAGATAAGGTGACCATATGTGCATGGGTTTATCTCTGGGCTTTCTATCCTGTTCCATTGATCTATCTTTCTGTTTTTGTGCCAGTACCATACTGTCTTGATTATTGTAGCTTTGTAGTATAGTCTGAAGTCAGGGAGCCTGATTCCTCCAGCTCCATTTTTCATTCTCAAGCTTGCTTTGGCTATTTGGAGTCTTTTGTGTTTCCATACAAATTGTGAAATGTTTTGTTCTACTTCTGTGAAAAATGCCAGTGGTAGTTTGATAGGGATTGCATTGAATCTGTAGCTTGCTTTGGGTAGTAGAGTCGTTTTCACAATGTTGATTCTTCCAATCCAAGAACATGGTATATCTCTCCATCTATTTGTATCATCTTTAATTTATTTCATCAGTGTCTTATAATTTTCTGCATACAGGTCTTTTGTCTCCTTAGGTAGGTTTATTCCTAGATATTTTTTTCTTTTTGTTGCAATGGTAAATGGGAGTGTTTTCTTGATTTCACTTTCAGATTTTTCATCCTTAGTGTATAGGAATGCCAGAGATTTCTGTGCATTAATTCTGTATCCTGCTACTTTACCAAATTCATTGATTAGCTCTAGTAGTTTTCTGGTAGCATCTTTAGGATTCTCTATGTGTAGTATCATGTCATCTGCAAACAGTGACAGCTTTACTTCTTCTTTTCCAATTTGGATTGCTATTATTTCCTTTTCTTCTCTGATTGCTGTGGCTAAAACTTCCAAAACTATGTTGAATAAGAGTGGTGAGAGTGGGCAACCTTGTCTTGTTCCTGATCTTAGTGGAAATGCTTTCAGTTTTTCACCATTGAGGACGATGTTGGCTGTGGGTTTGTCATATATGGCCTTTATTATGTTGAGTAAAGTTCCCTCTATGCCTACTTTCTGCAGGGTTTTTATCATAAATGGGTGTTGAATTTTGTCGAAAGCTTTCTCTGCATCTATTGAGATGACCATATGGTTTTTCTCCTTCAATTTGTTAATATGGTATATCACATTGATTGATTTGCATATATTGAAGAATCCTTGCATTCCTGGAATAAACCCCACTTGATCATGGTGCATGATCCTTTTAATGTGCTGTTGGATTCTGTTAGCTAGTATTTTGTTGAGGATTTTTGCATCTATGTTCATCAGTGATATTGGCCTGTAGTTTTCTTTCTTTGTGACATCCTTGTCTGGTCTTGGTATCAGGGTGATGGTGGCCTCGTAGAATGAGTTTGGGAGTGTTCCTCCCTCTGCCGTATTTTGGAAGAGTTTGAGGATGGGTGTTAGCTCTTCTGTGAAGCCATCTGATCCTGGGCTTTTGTTTGTTGGAAGATTTCTAAAAACAGTTTCAATTGCAGTGCTTGTGATTGGTCTCTTCATATTTTCTATTTCTTCCTGATTCAGTCTTGGCAGGTTGTGCATTTCTAAGAATTTGTCCATTTCTTCCAGGTTGTCCATTTTATTGGCATAGAGTTGCTTGTAGTAATCTCTCATGATCTTTGGTATTTCTGCAGGGTCAGTTGTTACTTCTCCTTTTTCATTTCTAATTCTATTGATTTGAGTCCTCTCCCTTTTTTTCTTGATGAGTCTGGCTAATGGTTTATCAATTTTGTTTATCTTCTCAAAGAACCAGCTTTTAGTTTTATTGATCTTTGCTATCATTTCCTTCATTTCTTTTTCATTTATTTCTGATCTGATTTTTATGATTTCCTTCCTTCTGCTAACTTTGGGGTTTTTTTGTTCTTCTTCCTCTAATTGCTTTAGGTGCAAGGTTAGGTTGTTTACTCAAGATGTTTCCTGTTTCTTAAGGTAGGATTGTATTGCTATAAACTTCCCTCTTAGAACTGCTTTTGCTGCATCCCATAGGTTTTGGGTCATCGTGTCTCCATTGTCATTTGTTTCTAGGTATTTTTTGATTTCCTCTTCGATTTCTTCAGTGATCACTTCGTTATTAAGTAGTGTAGTATTTAGCCTCCATGTGTTTGTATTTTTTACAAATCTTTTCCTGTAATTGATATCTAGTCTCATAGCGTTGTGGTTGGAAAAGATACTTGATACAATTTCAATTTTCTTAAATTTACCAAGGCTTGATTTGTGACCCAAGATATGATCTATCCTGGAGAATGTTCCATAAGCACTTGAGAAAAATGTGTATTCTGTTGTTTTTGGATGGAATGTCCTATAAATATCAATTAAGTCCAACTTGTTTAATGTATCATTTAAAGCTTGTGTTTCCTTATTTATTTTCATTTTGGATGATCTGTCCATGGGTGAAAGTGGGGTGTTAAAGTCCCCTACTATGAATGTGTTACTGTCGCTTTCCCCTTTTATGGCTGTTAGTATTTGCCTTATGTATTGAGGTGCTCCTATGTTGGTTGCATAAATATTTACAATTGTTATATCTTCTTCTTGGATCAATCCCTTGATCATTATGTAGTGTCCTTCTTTGTCTCTTTTAATAGTCTTTATTTTAAAGTCTATTTTGTCTGATATGAGAATTCCTACTCCAGCTTTCTTTTGGTTTCCATTTGCATGGAATATCTTTTTCCATCCCCTCACTTTCAGTCTGTATGTGTCTCTAGGTCTGAAGTGGGTCTCTTGTAGACAACATATATATGGGTCTTGTTTTTGTATCCATTCAGCCAGTCTGTGTCTTTTGGTGAGAGCATTTAATCCATTTACATTTAAGGTAATTATCAATATGTATGTTCCTATTCCCATTTTCTTAATTGTTTTGGGTTTGTTATTGTAGGTCTTTTCCTTCTCTTGTGTTTCTTGCCTAGAGAAGATCCTTTAGCATTTGTTGTAAAGCTGGTTTGGTGGTGCTGAACTCTCTCAGCTTTTGCTTGTCTGTAAAGGTTTTAATTTCTCCATCAAATCTGAATGAGATCCTTGCTGGGTAGAGTTATCTTGGTTGTAGGTTTTTCTCCTTCATCCCTTTAAATATGTCCTGCCAGTCCCTTCTGGCTTGCAGAGTTTCTGCTGAAAGATCAGCTGTTAACCAGGAAACAAAGAGGGAAGAAAAAGTCTCTTGCCTCTTCGGCAGGTCCAGACTTCTCCCCAGACTCCCTCCCGGCCAGCCGTGGCGCACTAACCCCTTCACGCTGCCAGCCCCAGTCCTCTCCCTGCGCTCCGACCAAAGCTCGAGCTTCAGCTTCCAGCCCCGCCCGCCCTGGTGGGTGAGCAGACAAGCCTTTCGGGCTGGTGAGTGCCGGTCGGCACCGATCCTTTGTGCGGGAATCTCCCCGCTTTGCCCTCCGCACCCCTGTTGCTGTGCTCTCCTCCGCGGCCCCTAAGTTCCTCCCTCTGTCACCCGCAGTCTCTTCCCACTAAGGGGCTTCCTAACGTGTGGAAACCTTTCCTCCTTCACAGCTCCCTCCCACTGGTGCAGAACCCATCCCTATTGTTTTGTCTCTGTTTATTCTATTTCCTTTTGCCCTCCCCAGGTATGTGGGGAGTTTCTTGCCTTTTGGGAGGTCTGAGGTCTTCTGCCAGCATTCAGTAGGTGTTCTGTAGGAGTTGTTCCACGTGTAGATGTATTTCTGATGTATCTGTGGGGAGGAAGGTGATCTCTGCATCTTACTCTTCCGCCGTCTTCCCCCTCTCCTCTGCCTTTGGTTTTTAAGTAAAGATAAAAGACACATTTTTCATTTTCACCAAGAACTTTATTGAACAACGTATTTACCCTTCTGTTCCATTACCTTCTGCCATTTTTCAGGCAACTTCATAATTCCATCTTCCCAAAACTTTTTATCTTTTTGAGCATAGAACTGTTCCAGGTGCCTCTTACAGTCTTCCAGGGAATTGAAATATTTTCCATTACGAAGAATGAATCAGAACTTCCCAGCCAAGCTGTAGCAGTTTTTGCCTGGTCTTCAAAGAAACATGCAGTCTTGCGTTATCCTGATGGAAGATTATGCATCTTCTGTTGACTAATTCTGGACACTTTTTGTCGAGTGCTGCTTTCAGTTGGTCTAAGTGGGAGCAGTACTTGTTGGAATCAATTGTTTGGATTTCCTGAAGGAGCTCATAATAGAGGACTCCTTCCAGTCCCACCATATACACAACATCACCTTCTTTGGGTGAAAACCGGTCTTTGTTGTGGTTGGTGGTGGTTCATTTCATTTGAGTACTTATCACAGGTTAATTATACCAACTCATTAATTTAATCCTAACAGGATTTCTGTTGGTCCCTTACACATGACAAACTAAACTGAGAGACTGAATAACTTTCCCTAAGTCACAGAGCTTGCACATGGTAGAGCAGAGATTTCAGCCAAGTCTGTCTGGCTGCAAAGAAGTTGAGAGGCAGCATAGTGTCCTGTGTACAAGGGCTGGAAGCAAATGACCTGGGTTCAAATCCTGACCCTGCCGTGTAGTGTCTTCTTCTTGCTAGGCGCGTTACTTCTCTGAACCTTGCTTTCTTCGTGTATATAATGGGGATCAGAGTACTATAGGACCTACCTCATAGGATTATGTAGACGGTTAAATGAAAGTGAAATACATGTAAAGCATTGAGAACAGTGCCTGATGCTTTAGTAAGCCTGCGATAAATGTTGCTACTAATACTGTTATTGTTATCATGATTACTTTGTCCACCCCACGGTCTGTCTTCACAGGTTAGAAAAGAATGTTAGTAGTCAGCAGAAAAGAAGAGCTTAGAGACAGACAGACAGCAGAGCCCCTCTGAACTTCCCTAAAGTTCCCCTAGAAGGCCCTCCTGCGTATGATGTGATCTGTGGTCTGATTCTTGCCCTGGGAAGCCCATCTCTGTGGGCTTTTTGGATTTTAATGTTTTACTGATCTGATCATTTTCTGTCTGGGTTGTATGTGTTAACAGGTATGAGACATCTCTACTGGATTTGGTTCAATCTCTGAGTCCCAAGACTGCTTCCAAACCGCGGCCCCATCGCTCCAGAGAAGCTGGGTCATGGCATCACAGTACTTGCCTACTCAGTCCTCTGAAATCAACCTGGAACAAGACCGGGGCACACAGGACCCCTGAAGACCTGGAGGAGGATCAAATTCTGGAAGATATCTTTTTCATTTGACACTGAAGCACATGCTGCAAAATTTCCGTCAGAAATGAGTGGGTGTTTTTATATACTGATCCAGGATTTTTAATTATTTGACTGCAACGTAATTGTGTCTCTCCTTTCACAGGGAGGGACCTATCTCACTAGCATCCTGTTACGTGTCGAATATAGAAATCATTCTAACAACCCAGGGTGTTTCTGATCAGACCAATCAGTAGACAACACATTAAGGATGGATGGGGGTGGAGGACAGTAGCTTTTCTATGCCAAGCAGAGATTAGAACATTAACATGGGACACTTTCTGCATGGCAGAGGCCTTTGCATACTCAGCCTCATTCAAGAGTGTTTCCTTCTCAATATTTTGCTGGAAAAGGTTGGCTCTCTTTTGTACACAAGGAAAACCTTTCCATTGAGAGATCCCTCTAGTTTAAACGTAGCCCCTTTGTAACATAAGCAATTTCAGAAAGATAGACCCTTTTACCTCTCCACCCTGTTCTCTTACCACCTACCTCTTTCTAAGTCAGTCAGTTAATTCAGAGGTTAGAGTTGGTGGTGCCTCTCCCATCACAAGCAACACTGAGGGCCAATTGTGAGTCAGTCTCAGCAGTCATCAGCCTGGCCGCTGCCCACCCTATAACCAAAAGGGCTTAATGAGCTAGAGGGAGGCCCTCCCAACCCTTAGAAATCAGCATGAGATTGCACAAGCGAGTACTGCCCTAGGGGAGGCACTGGCCTGAAATGCTTGTCCTATGGTCGGCCATTTCCCAGGGTAAATAAGAGCACTCTCTCAGTATTTTTTCTTGCCCCAAGTTTCTGTTTTACTCACCCTGGTGAACTTCCCATCAGCTGCTACAGGCTGACAGACTTCCCCTGGCCTCCCTTCTCTCCCCATGTGGAGTCAAGGCCCTGATTGACCAGGCCTTGTGTGCTCTGCTCAAGACCACTGTCTCGTGGCCCCAAAGAACCACCTCCACTTGCCAGATAATGTTCCACCACCCCACGCAGAGTCTCCCCCTTTCTCCCACTAGGCCTCACAGAGAAAGCCTGTGGAAGAAGTGCACTCGAAACGTACTCTCTCTGCTCTCCCGTTCGGCAGGGCTCTTGAGATGGGTCCCTCAGCTTACAGTGGACTCTAGAGGCGTCTCAAGCTTATGGGCAGTATGATGAGCCTGGTAAAGCCAGTGAGTTTAACACTTGCCAGTCATTGGAAGCCAGGGGAAGATATGCATCACTTGATGACTTTATTTGGTGTGGAGCGTGTTGCTTTTTTCTCTCTCCCTTTCGCCAGCCCCTGGCCTGTCAGTCATTATTGGTAGCTAACGTCAGACCATGCAGGGCAGCCGGCACTTAGTGAGACTGCACGGCTTCCCTGAAGTCTTTATCAAAGCTAGATTACTTCAGCCTACAAGAGCTTTCTGGAGCAACTTCCTTGTCTGGGTAAATCCACATCTCATTGTCTCTTCAGACTGAGGCCCTGTCACCTCTGCCCAACCTTCCTTCACTTGGGTCCTTTTGTTCTTTGGAGGAGAGAAGAATATAGCCTACCAATACCATATTCTTTTTTTTTTTTAATCTTTATTGGGGTATAATTGCTTTACAATGGTGTGTTAGTTTCTGCTTTATAACAAAATGAATCAGTTATACATATACATATGTTCCCATATCTCTTCCCTCTTGCGTCTCCCTCCCTCCCACCCTCCCTATCCCACCCCTCCAGGTGGTCACAAAGCACCGAGCCGATATCCCTGTGCTATGTGGCTGCTTCCCACTAGCTATCTACCTTACGTTTGTTAGTGTATATATGTCCATGCTATATTCTTAATCTGAGGTAGATATCAGGTCAGGACAAACCAGTTGTAGTCATTCAGTTGAAAGGTTGAAAATTATTGCAGATTACAGTTTCCTCTTACAGTTCACCCCTAAGAAAGCAACTGAATCAGTTTCATCCCATTCCAGAAGCCTTTGGAAAATAGAGCTTTCTTTGGTGTGGCCAAAAACTGGGTGAAAACAGACGGAGAGCCCTTGACCATTTTCTCAGTTAAAGTTAGGTTTCCAGAGCTACCTTTTCCTTGCCCCACGTGTCATGACCATCTTAAGTACCCCCAGCTCCCTCGGATCATCCATAATCACACTTTCCTATTCTGGACACCAGTGCCCTTACTGCTCTCTGGAGTAAGAGGATGCCAGAAAGACCAAGAAAAAGATTGTGATTTCTTCAAGAAGCTTGTTTGCCTTAGAACAATCAAACAGGACCTAAAGTAAAGGCTTTGGGGGGTCACAAGCCACAAGATGGAGTTTAATTGCTTCTTTGCCTCTCCTGAATGAGCAATTTGGAAGAGCAAAGATGGATTTTCAGCAGAGCATCAATCAACCTATTTTTCATATGCCACATTCCCTGCCCCCGCCAGTTGCCTTTCTCTATCCTGTAGGCATTTTCTGGTCGTCAGGGCAATAGGATGTGAATTTGTGTCTAGTCTAACATCTTCATTATGAATTGAACAATATATGTTAACATTTTAATCTGTGTCTCACTTTGAGATCTATATATATGTATTAAAGGTTGTTTTAGAGCCTCGAGGCTTTTGTGGAGCCTAGAGGCTTGACCTAATTGAAGACTAACCTACCAAGGGAGAGGGCCTGGCACACAGGAATCTGCCTTTCCTCCCTGTTAAGCGCTCCCAACAGTGAGTGGCTGTAATGCGCTTGCCCAGCCTCCAGCCATTTCCCCAAAGCAAGACGGGACACGTGTTGGCGATGCTGCAGGTAGTGTTACCACATTGCCTACCCTGCTTCCCACTGTTCTGGGAGAGAAAGACCAATCAGTGTTTACAAAACGGGGCAGGACAAACGCCCATGGAAGCTCCTTACGCAGGGCCCAAAGTGCTTGATTTAGAAGACCAAAGTCAGTCAAGGAGAAGCTTTCTCTGACAGCCGCCCTTCCAGGAGGCACATTTGTGTTTACAAACCTGACCTCCGTGAGGGGAATTGTCCAGAGCTCCCCAAATGTCATGGGGATGGAGGGACTCTCTCCTCCCCCAGAGCCGTTCCTTCCACTTGGCGCTGTTTTCAGCACCATTGTTCACATGAGAGATTTGCTGGTCAGAAACTCTGGGGAGGGAACAGGCCTAAAGGAGCAGGGCTGGACGAAGTCTGACGTCATAGCCAATGTTTCAGTGGCTGTTTTCCCCATGTGTTTTTTTTTTGTTTTTTTTTTGTTTTTTTTTTTTTGCGGTACACAGGCCTCTCACTGTTGTGGCCTCTCCCGTTGCGGAGCACAGCCTCTGGACGCGCAGGCTCAGCGGCCACAGCTCACGGGCCCAGCCGCTCTGTGGCACGTGGGATCTTCCCAGACCAGGGCACAAACCCGTGTCCTCTGCATCGGCAGGCGGACTCTCAACCACTGCGCCACCAGGGAAGCCCTCCCCATGTGGTTTGGATATTGAATTGTTCCTTGAACATCCCCCATCGGATAAGTGGAGTATAGCTTGAAAGCAAGAGAAGAGCCTCAGGTTATCAAAATGTTACTTCTCTCAGTATTTATTAAAACAACAGGAACCTATGGTCAGTTGAAAGAAAGGAAGTAGTTTGCCACGTCCTACATGGCTGAGTCCGGTTCACTCCCATCACACGAACACCAAGCCTCCTCTAGGTTGTGTGGTCACTAGAATGGGAGGTTCCATCTTTGCACACCTCTGAGTCCCTTCTTTGTGCTTTTCCCCAAAACTGCTTAGCAACGAAATGTCTCGGCACTTTGACACCGGAAAAATAGTGCTGCCTAGTTGGCTTTCAGTGCTGGGAGAACATAGGCGAGGGCTTGGGTACCTGAAATGCCCAGTTCTGAGATCACCGAGACATCCAGTTCTGTGGATTCAACCAAGACAGCCAGAGACCCTGTCCTGCCCCTGCTCCCCCAGTCAGCCTGACACCTTCCCCTGAGCCAGGAGGCTTTGCAGCTCCCCTCAGAGACAGAGGTGGCAAGGACAAAATCACTCACCTGGCTCCCAAGCTGAAAATGAGCTAAGTAATCGTTGCCCCGATTGTAATAAGATAACCCTTGAGTCTAGGAACAAAGCTAGAGATGAGTAGGGTGAGGGTGACACCCTGGTCCTCAGAGGAAGAGTAACCTGGCAGCCAGAGAGCCAGGTTCATAAATGAGTAGCCAGCTACACCGTTCCTCAGAGTTCCTCAGAGTTGCTATTCAAAGTGGGTTGTTCCTGAGCCCCTTGGGCTCCATTGTTCCATTTAGGACTGGGACTTTCTACCCTCTCAGGCTTCAGCTCCATGGCTGTTCTCCCTCCCATCCACCTCCACCACATTCACACTCAGAATTGAGTGAGCACCTAGAAAATGCTCAGGGCCTTTTCTACCTCCACTCCTTACTGCCCCCCCCCCATAATCCCATCACCTTCCAGAGTCACAGAATTCTGTGGCTGGATTGGACCTTAGAGCCCATGGAATCCATCACTTTCATTTTACAGATGAAGAAAGTTCAGAGAAAGGTGAGCTCTCATCCTGTCAGTGGCCAGTCTGGCTGCCAAGATGTTACCCTCCCCACTGCAGGGCATCACTACCTTGATCTGGTGTTCCAAGATGAACATTTTTAAGAATCTCAACTAGGACTGAACATTCTACCACCATCTGTTAGAAGTGA
This sequence comes from Globicephala melas, assembly GCF_963455315.2. Classification (NCBI taxonomy): domain Eukaryota; kingdom Metazoa; phylum Chordata; class Mammalia; order Artiodactyla; family Delphinidae; genus Globicephala; species Globicephala melas. Next base: position 37,779,816 of record NC_083326.1, on the reverse strand, counting down.
GCTCTCACAAACCACTTGGGCCAAGGGGGCAAAAATGCAGCGTGTCCATTCCTCGGGGGGTTTAGGTCAGTAACCCTCAAGTGCCACCGTCTGGAGCTGCTTTCCGTTTGTGGAGGTGGAGGCCATGGGAAGGCTGTCTCAAGAAACATCCCTGGGAAAAAGGTAAATCTCTCCAGGTGGCATGATGGACATCACTGTCTTCTCTAAATAATACAGGCTGTTACAGCCCTAGTTAAGACTTCTTAAGACAGTGGCCAAAATTAGGGTGAGGCACACCTTCAACTGGTAGGGGAGGTGGCTAGTAAAACCAGTAGGAATGACCTATATCATATGTTGCCAGTGGGGCTACCGCGTTGACCATGACTTGCCAGAACCCAAGGCTTGTCTTCATCAGTGCTGTTGGCCAGTTGAGTGGCTCCCCTGGGCCCAGCATTGTGTTAGATGTTGTTGATCCCACTAAGGAAGAGGTTAACAGCACAAACTGTGGAACTCAGTAGACCTTATACAAATCTCAGTTACACTGCTTCCTAGCTGAATAATCTTAGGCAATATATGAACCACAGTAAACCTAAATTTCTTAATCTATAAAATTGGGATGATAATGCATACATCATAGGATGGTTGTAAGGGTGAAATTCAGTGAAATAATGTATGTGAAGGGCCTAGGAATAGTACCTGGCACATACAAAGTGTTCCACTAATGGTAGCTATCATTATTATCATTTATGTCTCAGTTAACTTACAGACTAGATAGAAGACAAAGCTTTGTACTTCAAATTTTTAACAATAATAAAACAGAAGCCATTACAGTATGTCTTCCAGCAACAGGTAGGAAGCTGTAAACACTATGGTTTCAGAGAGCAAATTGCTGGGCTGAGTTTACTTAGGATTTGTGGGAGAAGGAGTAAAAGGAGGGAGATTTGACCTAGGCTTTGGAGTATCTTAGAGTATCTAAGATGGATGGAGAGTGGGGAAGGACTTGGGGGGTGGGAAAGTGCAGAAGTTGAGTGTTCATTGGCAAGAAAGCTCAAGATGTGTTTTGAAAGAATGATGAAGAGATCACAGCTAGTAGGTGAGGTTCCAGAAGAGGAGGCATCGACCTACACCGAGAGAAATATGCTGGGCCCAAATTGTGAAGAATGTTAAATGTCAGGCAGTGGAGTTCCATCCTTCAAGCAACAAAATCCGTAAACTATTTTGGAATTACTTGTTTAGAAATATCTACCTTGCAGTAGTGTCAGGCTCTATCAGAGGGGATGGGATAAGGTTGGGAAGGAAACATCTACTGTGTGCCTACTAAATGTTGAGCAAGGTCCATAGATACCTTATTTCATTTAATCCACACAGCAATCCCAAAACATAGGTGGCAGTATACCCCTGTTAGAGGTAAGGAAACTGATCTTGGAGAGGCTAGGCGTTGGGCCTCAGCTGCTAAATGGCAGAGCTAGTAAGTGGCCTGGAGACTGGAGCTGTCCAGTTCCACAGCTGTGCTCTTTCTACTGTACAAGCCTTCCTCTAGCCTAAGCGGGTGGCACTTTAGGCAGAGACACCAATTGTTACAAAGCTGTTGCCATAGGTCAGGTGAGGTGTTGAGAGATTGCCACCCCTCGTCCGCAGGACTGGATAGAAGGGTGTAGAGTTGATACACCGCTACCATCAGGCTTGCTAATACCTCCTCCCAAGTGTGGACCTTGTGACGACCCACCCAAAGGAGAGGTAGGGGCTGCAGATCAGACAACCTAGGATCCACGTCACATGCCCGGGACTGAGTTGGAAAGAAAGACCTCGAATGCAGCGCTTAGATCAGCCTTGCGTCAGTTGAGAATGTGCACCAAAAGTCAGATTGCCACTGGCTGAAAAGATAAATAATAGAGCATCGAGGAGGGAGCTATGAGCAGGAGATACGGAAAGAAGTCAGAAATTGCTCCAGTGGAGCTCCCTTCACGGAAGCAGTAGACAGGAGGGTTGATAAGGTGCTAAACCCCAGTAGTGTCAAAGGGGAAGATCTTAAAGGAGAGTAAGAAATGTCCATGAACCCTCATACCCTGCTGGTGGGAATGTGAAATGGTACAGCTGCCTTGGAAAACAGTCTGTAATTTCCTCAAAAAGTTAAACATAAAGTTACCACATGGGGGCTTCCCTGGTGGCGCAGTGGTTGAGAGTCCGCCTGCCGATCCAGGGGACACAGGTTCATGCCCCGGTCCGGGAAGATCCCACGTGCCGCGGAGCGGCTGGGCCCGTGAGCCATGGCCGCTGAGCCTGCGCGTCCGGAGCCTGTGCTCCGCAACGGGAGAGGCCACAACAGTGAGAGGCCCGCGTACCGCAAAAAAAAAAAAAAGTTACCATATGACCAGCAATTTCACTCGCAGGTGAATACCCAAGAGAAATAAAAGTATATGTCCACACAAAAACTTTTGCATGGATATTCATAGCAGCATTACTCATAATAACCAAAAGGTGGAAACAACCCAAATGTCTATTAGCTGATTAATGGATAAACAAAATGTAGCATATAGACACAGTGGAATATTTGGCAATAAAAAGGAATGAAGTATGTCCTACAACATGAATCATGCTAAGTGAAAGAAGCCAGTCGCAAAAGACCACACATGGTATGATTTCATTTATATGAAATGTCCAGATAGGCACATCTACAGGGACAGAGAGTCTATTAATGGTTGCCTAGGGCAGGGGTACATAGGGGTAATGGAGAGTGACTGCTAAAGAGTATGGGGTTTCTCTTTGGGGTGATGACAATGTTCTAAAAATTGATTGTGGTGATGGTTGCATAACTGTGAATATACTAAAGACCACTGAACTGTACCCTTCAAATTGGTACATTGTATGGTATGTGAATTAGATCTCATAAAGCTATCACAAAAGAAGTGTCTATGGGCATTGGTTGCTGGCCAGCCAAGGAGTGCTGGAAAGTCAAGAGTAAACACCTGATCACTATGGCTCTGAACTGAGCTTGAGTGAAGCCATTTTGCAAGGTGTTAGGGGAGAGTGAGTCCAGGACCGCTTATCTTAGAAATCAGCCTGTGAAAGGAAGGCGAGACCAGAATGGTTGATGGAAGTGAAAGTTCGGGCTGGCTACAGGGCACTCTTCCAACTTGGTGGGGGCCTCCCCTTGATTCCCAGCCTGGTCGCCACAGGGGTTACCAGTAATCCGTGAGCAGTTTTCATGATTTTAGAAAGACTGATGGAAACCTTGCATGTCTGTGGAGAAAAGCTGCACAGGCCAACTGTAACATTACTTCTTTATGTTCAACTGGAAATCACTCTATCAAGTTGTGATGACCTCAGTTATTGGGGCAGGGGGTCACCTCTGATTTGTTGGCATATCTATATGCACAACACGTTAATCTGTGCTTAATAAAAACGGGCAGATAAATCTATATATGCGTTTCAGGAAACAGATCGTTTCCCAACGTGGGGTACATGGGGGTATCATCAAAGGGGCTCCTTGGAGATGCAAAAATCAGGGACTACTTCCAACAAACAAAGGGGAGAACAAAGCCATGGATAGGAAGAAATAGAGATGGGGAACAAAAATAACGTCACTGTAGGGTGATGACGTGGGAGGGACAGAATGAGCCAGGAAAGACGGATGGAAACCCAGACCCTGCCCCAGAAAGGGGGAATAAATACAGAACATCAGGCATGTGAGTAGAGGCCAATGGGTGCCAGGAAAACATCAGAAACTCACAAAGCACTTACTGGGCACCAGACCCTGGGCTGGCCCTGTGTGTCTTATTCAATCCTTATGAGACGGGGCCTCCTTTCATACTTAAAAAAAAAATAATTTCATTATATGGGGTTTTTCTTGTGAGCCACCTCAAATCCTTTATGGAATGAGGCTAGGCTACATCGATGCACACCTAAAATCTGAGGGTGATATCTTTGGCACCAATAATGAAAGACTTAACCAAGACTTAACCAAGGTCGTCCGCTAGACCATTCCAAATGAATGGAATTCAGACTCAGAAACTGGGGTTTGGGAGGGTCATTTCTCACTCCTTCCGTTCTCCTCCCCTCAGCCTCCAAGTAGCACCAAGTCCTCCTACTTCTCAGCCTGCCCACTGCTCTCTCTCTGTCTCTGCTGACGCTTCTCTAGTACAACAGTCTCTTCACTGACCTTCCTGTCAGGTGGCCTGGATTCATCCTTCAGTATGTGACCTCACCTCTCTCTGCCTCACTCTTAGCATTAAATGGAGACCATAACAGAACCTACCTCACAGGGTTACTGTGAAGGTTAAATGAACTAATGTGTGAAGAGTGCTCAGCAGAGAATAAATCAGCACTCAATATGGGTTACCTGTTATTACCATTCTCCAGAAAACTACCAGGGTCGTCATTATGTCACACCCCGGCTTAGCATGTTAGGTAGTTTCCCATTGCCCTTAAGAGAGAGCTTGGATTTCCGAGCGCAGTGCACAGGCTCCACTGCAGTCTGGAGACCTCCAGCCCCTTTTTCCTGCTTTCTTTCTCTTGACTTCTGTCCTCCAACCACCATGAACTTCTCTTAGTTCCTAAAGGCACTGTAATGTTCGTTTCCTGACTGTCTTATGAGCTCTTTTAGCCCTTTGTGCATCCTTTATCCCTTTGCACACAGTAACATTTACTGTGCTGGGTTACCTATATATCTGATTCCTCCTTTAGACTATACAGTCAGACTAAGTTGTCGGTCTCATTTATCACAAACTCCCCAGAGCTTAGCATGGTTCCTGGCACATTGCAGGCTCTCATTCATTGTTTATCAGACAGATGGATAGGTAAGGTGCGTGGGAGGAAGGGAGGGAGGGAGGGAAGAAATGAAACAGAGCTGTGTTTCCAAAGTCCAGCACTCTTGACACTATTCCAGGCTGCTTGCAAGTCTCTCATGAGGAAGAGAGGACCGTGCTGAGAGGCCTGGGGGAGAGTGGGGCTTGGGACGCCTCCACTGCGTCCCCACACTGACTAGGCTTTTCTTTCCGAAACAAATCTGAGATTTGTAACTTCCCTGCCTAAAATCCAAGGACTCAGCAGTGCTTTCGGGCAAGGAGCACACGCCTGAGAGGGACGTCCCAGGCTCCCCGCGCCTGGCCCACATCCCCCTCCCCTGCACCGCCCTCCCTTCGTTCTGCTTCCCTGGCACCTCACAGCCTTTGGTGTCTCCCGAAGGCGCGCCGCTCCTTCCTGCCTACGTGGCTTTTGCAGGCCCTTCCTTTGGGGTGAATCTTCCCAGAGCCAGCTCCAGTGTCATCGCTGCCATGTTCTCCTCTCCGCCCCCCTCCCCCAGACATCAGCATCAACTCTTCTCTGGGCTCCAACAATACCCTGTAGAGCCCTTCTGTGACAGCCCACCTCAAACTGTGCTGCACTGTTTTGTGCACTGTTTGTCCTCCCTATTAGAATGTTAAGTGTCTAAATACAGCATATATTGACCTTGGAATCAACCCAGCCTTACCACCTGAGAGCTGTGTACATTTAAGCAAGTTACTCATACCCATTAAGCCTCAGGTATACTAACTTAGAAAATTATTTGCAAAAATGGAGATGATATCCCTACCTTACAAGTTTGGGGCCTGGCATGCTGACCTAGCCCTGGAAACTAGCCCAGAGGAAAGCCAGAATGACGAGGCCAAAGCGTCCAGGAAAGTAGGGCAGGCAGGGCGACCAGTGGGGCCAGAGGAGGCTCTGAGAGGGGCTCCTTGGAACAGGAGGAACCAGAGGCCCAGGAGGGAAGCGCAGGGCTGCGTTTGTGAGGAGTTGAAGAGGTGATTGGCCAGAAGACCAGGCCCCGTCTGAGGTCTGGGCAGCGTGTGGCGCTGGCCTTTCCCGCCCCCTCCTCCACAGCCGACGGCTGGCGGCCGTGGCGGGCGCCGCGCTGGCACCGGCACGCAGACCACGGCCCACGGCCTGACGGCTGCGGGGATGCCCAGGGCCCACTGTCCTTCACCTGTGCAGCAGTTATAAACTCTGGTTTTCCCCCTCGTTGTCCCTCTCTTCCCCATACTTGAGCCACTTTAAGCTCTGCGGTGGGCTTGTCTGGTGCTGAGAGGAGGGGCTGCAGGAAGGGGAGTTTGCTCTCCTGCCTCTTGTGGCTGCCGGTTGAGACAGGATGAGCTTCGGCCCCAGTGGGTGGTGTTCACCCACCGGCTGGAAGTGATTTAAGCTTGCTGGATTTATATAACACTGAGGAATGGTAAACTGTGTAAATTTGCTATGTTTTCCAGGGAAAGTTATTTATGGAGGGGCATTTTTAACTCAAGTGCAGGAGTGTTAAATCATTATAATAAATTCATGCTATCCAGACTTTCTTACATTGTAATAAATTTTTTCTAAGCATGAATGAGGAGATCCATGATTCCTCTAATATACCATTGTGTATTTCTTCTCAAAATGACACAGCTTACTATATCAACTTGGAGAATAATAGAAGATTTACTGAGTTGGAGAAAAAGGAAGTTGAGTAGCAATGAGTCTGAGAAGGGACTTGAGAGCGTGACCCCCAAGCAGAACTTCTCCCCGCCTCTCTGCTTGCTTCTCACCCGACAGGAAGGGCAGCACGTGCGGCCGCAGCCCGAGAGGGCCTGGCTAGGGGCACCTCCCTGAAATCTGCCAGTTGAGCCTTTGAACGGAGAAATGCGGCCAGGGACTCCAGCGGCCTTCTGTTCTGTCCTGTCCAGGGGGAGGTGTTAGAGTGGGGCTCTATTAGAAATGAAAACTCTCTCTTCCCATGATGTGAAATCCCTTCCAAAAGCATTAGTCTGGCTAGAGAGCTGCCCCGCGTACAGCCCTCTCTCATTACCTGTCTCACCTCCCTCCTCACTTGGCTGGACCAGAGGATGCATAGTTTTCATCAGATTCTCAAAGGAATCTGTAATCCAAAGAGTTCAGGAATCACTGGTCTTCAGGAAACTCTAAAGCATCTTTGAACTGTCCACTAGGTACAAGACAAAGTCCAGTGATGTGGTTCCTGGCCTCCAGCAGCACCCAGGAACTGTGTCGAGCTGCAATTAAAGTGCCCAGAAGTCGGCGCAGCCCCAGAGGCCTGAACGGTAGCCCCTAGGAGGGGGACTTCAATCAGAATTTCCTGGAAGATAAGATATTGTTGCTGGGCCAGGGCAGGAAGGAAGGAAGGAAGGTTCCCCAGACAGAGGAACACTTTGTCAAAGGCATGGAGACAGGGACCCCAAGATGAATGAGCTCATTGCTAGGCCTAGTGTTTAAACTTGGAGAGCAGCAGGGCCCAGCGGAAAGAGAACTGTGTAGACTCCGTTACTCAGCAACAGTTTTCCAGTTTACCTAGTGCTCCGTCAGAGGCTGAGGTTCAGGTCCTTGCTGTGCCACCGTAGCTGTGTGACATGTGCAAGTCCCTTCACCAGTGCAAACTCAGTGCCTCTACCTGCCAAATGTAGGGCAGCACACTCGTGCACGGCTGGCCCACAGACGACATGGGGATGCGGCGAAAGGATGCTCAGGCATCTGCTGAGTAAACAGCTGAGAAGCACTTTCTACATATCGGGTGCTTTTGTCATTTATCTAAAGTCTGGCAAGGGGCAGCGGGCCCCTCCGGAGCACGGAGAACTGCGGGTTCCATGGCAGCCAGGCAAACCTAGGATGGCCAGCCCCCCACCGTCTTGCTTACCTGCTGCAGGTCCCCACCTCACTGATGCTCCCAGCCCCCCGTCCTTGGTCTCCAGCAGGGCAGCCCACTGCACACCTGCCTATTTCAGAATACTGTTTACCTCGATCTCTCCCCTCAGCCTGGGAGTCGGGACTGTGCTCTCATCACCTCATACCCTATGCAGCGTCCTGGCCACCTCTGCTTCCACAGCCCTGACTCTCCAGACCCCAGCCTTCAGAGCTGTCTGGAGCAGACAGAGTCAAGAGTTGTTCTAGAGGGGTCCCTGGGGCTGCGGTCCGCCCGCCTCCATAAGGGCGCCTGTGAGCGGCTCGCAGCCCTTCCCTCTCCGCCCGTCTCCACTCTCCACCCGTCTCCACTCTCCACCTCTAGTATTTTCAAATCTGTCCCGTCTCCCTTCAGAACTGAAGATGATGTTGTTTTCTTGTTTTGCTAGTCAGGCTGCTCCTGGGAATGAGGGTGGGAGTAGGCACCCCCAGGAGCCAGGGCTGGCTAGTGTTTTCTCAGTGGCCTACAGGCAGGAGCCACAGTGGCCCCATCAGGCAGCCCGTGACACCAGCTGCTCATGTCCATGTCGGAGAGCTTCTCCTTTCAGATCCCCGGGACGTTTCCAGGGGAAGAAGGGGTGGGAGGGGTGCTGGTCCCTGGAGCACCCAGTCCAAACGGCTGACAACTGTCCCCAGGCTGGCCCAGCTAATGCTCAAACTGGCCAGATTTTTTTTTTTCAGACATTTAATTTTGAAGTCAGACCTACAGAAAAGTTTTAGAAATAATACAAAGAACTCCTGTACACCCTTCACCCGTATTCCCCAGTGTTAACATTTTAACTCATTTGCTTTATCATTCACTCTTTCTCACACATATATAAACGAACACACATATTATTACTTTTCTTCTGAAATATTTGAGAGTAAATTGCAGACATAATACTCTTCTTTCTCCTAATAATTCAGTATGTATTTCCTAAAAACAAGGACATCCTCTTGCATACCCACAGGACCATGATTGAAATCAGGAAATGAACATTAATAGAGCACTAGTATCTAATCTACAGACCATATTTAAAATTTTCCAACTCTCCTTTTTAACTTTTTAATTTCCTTCCCTCAAATATCCTTTTCGACAAAAGAAAAATAAAATCTAGCCAGGATCTAATCTGCGATCATAAACTGCATTAGTCGTCAAAATGGCTATCGTCAAAAAATCCACAAACAATAAATGCTGGAAAGGGTGTGGAGAGAAGGCAACCCTCCTACACTGTTGATGGGAGTGTAAGTTGGTACAGCCACTATGGAGAACTAAAAATAGAGCTACCATACGACCCTGTAATCCCACTCCTGGGCATATATCCAGAGAAAACCATAATTCAAAAGGATACATGCACCGCACCCCAATGTTCATTGCAGCACTCTTTACAATAGCCAAGACTTGGAAGCAACCTAAATGTCCGTTGACAGAGGAATGAATAAAGAAGATGTGGTACACATATACAATGGAATATTACTCGGCCATAAAAAAGAATGAAATAATGCCATTTGTAGCAACATGGATGGACCTAGAGATTGTCATACTGAGCGAAGTAAGTCAGAAAGAGAAAGAAATATCGTATAATAACACTTATATGCGGAATCTAAAAAGAAATGATACAAATGAACGTATTTACAACACAGAAACTTACTCACAGACTTAGAGAATGAACTTATGGTTACCGAGGGGGAAGGGGGAAGGGAAGGGATAGTTACCGGGAGTTTGGGATTGACATGTACACACTGCTATATTTAAAAAGGATAACCAACAAGGACCTACTGCATAGCACAGGGAACTCTGCTCAATGTCGTGTGGCAGCTTGGATGGGAGGGGAGTCTGGGGGAGAATGGATACATGTATATGTATGGCTGGGTGGCTTTGCTGTACACCTGAAACTATCACATTGTTAATCAACTATACTCCAATATAAAATAAAAACTTAAAGAAAAAAAGTTGTATTTAGTCATCATGTCTCTTTAGATGAGTACAAACCACTTATTTTGTAGGATGTTCCCCAATTTGGGTTTGTTTATTTTCTTATGGCCAAATTCAGCTGTGCATTTTCAGCAAGAATAAGTGATGTTGTGTCCTTCTCAGTGATTATACCAGGAGGCCCATGATGGCTGTTTCCTTCATTCCAGGTGATATTAACTTTGATCACCAGGTTAAAGCGATGTCTGCCAGGTCACTCCACTGTAAAATCACTACCTTTCCCTGTGTAATTTATAAGGATCTTGTGTGTGTGTCAGGAGGGGGTTACTTGAGACTATGTAAATACCATGTCTCATCTACCTTTGACCCACGAGTTTCAGCATGCATTGAGGACGACTGGGCACATTCCATTTAAGTCCGTAGTCTTCTGCTGTGTTCCCACTGCCCTCTTTGACCATCCCAGCACTAGGAGACAGGCTGGAAAAGGAGACAATGCTTATCCTCAGGGCCTTCAGCTAGGAGGGAGCTACACACTCAGAGCAACGGAGAACAGTGTGAACAAGGGCCCAGTGAAGTGGTCCCCACTCTGAGGGCAACAGGAAGTCAGAAAATAGGTGCTCAGTTTGAGTTGGAGCCCCCCTGGAGCAGATGGACCCTGAACTAAGGGCAGGAGAATTTGAATGGTCAGAAACTTGGGAAAACAGGAGAATCTGTGTCCTAAGCCATCTTTGAGGGCCCCGGTAGGACCCTCATCCCAGGAGGACCCTTGTCATCCCGGGAGCTCCCCGGGTACTGAGAAGACCAGGCTTTCTTCTGATTTCTGGTCAGAGTTTGGGCAAGGTAGGGCAGAGGGGCCTTGCCGAGAGGGTGCAGGCGCTGGGTGCTTCGGAAGGGGCTCACGAGAGGCAGTCTCCCAACCCTGCACCTCTTCTCGTCCATTCAGCAAACATCATCGGGCATCGGCTCTGTGCTGGGCACTGAGTTCGGTGCTAAAAGTACAAAATGCTCTCAGGTGGTTCTTGATTAAAGAGGATGCCTCAAGCCCGAGGCCTCTCCAGGTCACCCTGCACTCGGGACAAGGTAGCAAGTGTCATCTGCCAGTCGAGAGTGGAATAGAGGGGTGGGTAAAGCACTGCTCATCCAGGTGCTCAGTTCCCTCATCCAGGTGACTCTCATCTCGAGAGCTTGACTGAGGGCATTCGGGGCATCCCTCCTCTGCCCTCCCTCTTCTCCCTCCTGGCACTTAGCAGAGAGCTCTGGGCACGTGGGCGCTGTGCCGAATCCTTGAGACCTCACTTTGCAGAGGAGGAAACTGAGGCACAGGGGTCTGAGGCTTTCCAGGCCAGTCCCGCCTCCACTCTCCTGTTCTGTAGTTAGGCTGTGCGTCTTTGTCTGAGGCTTGGAAATACAGCCAGTAAGAGGCTTCCAAGTGAAGGGTTCTTACACTTGTGTCTTGGAACGGTAGCCCCCTCCAGAGTAATACAGTGATTACAAGCGTGGAACCTCCTATCGGGGACCAGGGCTCAAACCCCAGCTCTGCCAAACCATGTGACTTCCAGCACATCACTAAGCCCGCCTATAATACAGGGTCAAGGCTTCTCTTTAGTTTTTCTTTTTTAAACATCTTTATTGGAGCGTAATTGCTTTACAATGGTGTATTAGTTTCTGCTTTATAACAAAGTGAATCAGTTATACATATACATATGTTCCCATATCTCTTCCCTCTTGCGTCTCCCTCCCTCCCACCCTCCCTATCCCACCCCTCCAGGTAGACACAAAGTACCGAACTGATCTCCCTGTGCTACGCGGCTGCTTCCCACTAGCTATCTGTTTTACGTTTGGTAGTGTATATACGTCCATGCCACTCTCTCACTTCGTCACAGCTTGCCCTTCCCCCTCCCCGTGTCCTCAAGTCCATTCTCTAGTAGGTCTGCGTCTTTATTCCCGTCCTGCCCCTAGGTGCTTCATGACCTTTTTTTTTTTTTTAGATTCCATGTATATGTGTTAGCATACGGTATTTGTCTTTCTCTTTCTGACTTACTTCACTCTGTATGACAGACTCTAGGGCCATCCACCTCACCACAAATAACTCAATATCATTTCTTTTTATGGCTGAGTAATATCCCATTGTATATATGTACCACATCTTCTTTATCCATTCATCTGCTGATGGACACTTAGGTTGCTTCCGTGTCCTGGCTATTGTAAATAATGCTGCAGTGCGTATTGTGGTGCATGACTCTTTCTGAATTACGGTTTTCTCAGGGTATATGCCCAGTAATGGGATTGCTGAGTCCTATGGTAGTTCTATTTTTAGTTTTGGGTCAAGGCTTCTTGGGAGGGTTAACTGGGATGGTGTCGGTGAAGTAGCCGGGACACTGCCTGGGCAATCAGTAATGGAGTCTTTTTAGACAAGGCCCTGTGTCTTCCCCAGCATATTCCCCACCTACCTGAGACATCTTGCACTTCTTCAGGTCTGGGGTCCTTTGCTCCTCCATGTCCCCCTCCCTTGGGGTCTGTTTAACCCCTGCACACCCTCCAACACTCGGCCCAAGGGTCTCCTCCTCCCCAGCCTGGGCTACTGGGCTTCCCTCCTCAGGGCTACCCTGGGGCCCCTGCACAATTTATCACGTCGTCCTGAAGCTGTCTTCTACCTGTCAGAAAACCCCACGGGAGGGGTGAGCGCAGCTGATTTTTTTTTTTTTTTTTTTTTTGCAGTACGCGGACCTCTCACTGTTGTGTCCTCTCCCGTTGCGGAGCACAGGCTCCGGAAGCGCAGGCTCAGCAGCCATGGCTCACGGGCCCAGCCGCTCCGCGGCATGTGGGATCCTCCCGGACCAGGGCACAAGCCCGTGTCCCCTGCATCGGCAGGCGGACTCCCAACCACTGAGCCACCAGGGAAGCCCGAGCGCAGCTGATTTTGCAGTGTGACTTGGGGCGAGTTACTTACCTTCCCCAAGCCTCTGATTGGCCATCTGGCAGCACCCTGCAGGACGGCTCCCGGGAGTAGAGAGCTCACCCACGACACACCCGGCCTTGTGCCCAGAAGGCAGCTGCGTGTGTACGTCGTCATCACCCCACCCCTGGATCCTCACCACCCAGCTGGCACTTGGTATGTGCACTTGGTTGAGCAGGTGCGGAAACCTGTACACCCCCATCCCAAGGTGATGTTCATTAAAAAAGCAGAACTAATTGAGGCCCAAGTCTCACCCAAAGAAAAAGGCCTAAGCATGGGATCCCAGGCCCCGAGCAGGGCTGGAGTGCAGTGGGGCAGGGGGTGGGTCTGTCTGGTGGCCCTCGTGTTAGTTCCCAGGAGCTGCCTGTGCAGAGTGAAAATGCCCCACAGTCGCCTTGCTTCCGAAGCCCCTCTTCAGGGAGCGGAAGGGATGCAGGTTGACAGCACCTTGCTGCGCTGGATTTCCTGCCACCCGCATGCCCACGGCTCCCGGAGCCAGGCCCCAGGAGGAGGTGGGGAGAGAAGGGCAACAGCAAAGATGATTCACGTGGAGATTCTGGAGCCGAGAGGAATCTTCATGCCTCAGTTAGTGGAGCGTGGGGCCTTCAGGATTGGCTACGATTTCCCCTTGAGTTTTAGTGATGGAGAACGAGTTTGCACTGATCTTAACAATGTGCTTGTAGTTTTTTCCAGAGTTGTGCTGGGGAAAATCGTGCTGACACAGCTCAAAAGGGTTTTGAACTTCAGGTAGCTGCATAAAATGTTAACAAATTCTCCATCTATTTCAATTTAATTTCCTCTCCTTGTTCATAATAAAAGCTTAACCGGGTCTTTTTTCTGTCTCCCTCCACGTGCTCCCTCTGTCCTCACCAACAGGCGGGGAGGGTCACGTTCAGTAACCTGCACTCCCTCACCTTTAAGAGCTCCGGACCAGCCCAGATAATCAAGGAGAGGAGGGAAGAAAAGGACAGGTACCTAAGTCAGTAGAGGCGATGCCATTCCCTAAAGGTAGAATTGATATTATTGAGGAAAAAAAGTGAGAAGGAGGGAAAGGAGATGGGAGACACAAGAGAAGGGCTGGAGGGGAGCGACTGTGCAGAGAATTTACAACTGAGGGAGACAAGATGCTGACATTAAGAGCAGAGCTCTGCAGACAGACCTGGGCTGGAACCCTGATGCTGGGTCATCTTGGCCAGGACTTAACCTCTCTGAGCCTGTTTCCTCATCTGTCAAATAGGGATGATAACACCAACCTCAGAGAATTAGATGAGATTATAATTAAGCAGCTCTTAGTGTCTAGCTCAGGGCAAGCACCCCGGCAATGACAGCTCCACCGGGCCTCAGAGGGAAGCACCCAGTTGATTAGTGTGGACTGGACAGTCCCCAGTTCCTCTACTCAGCCAGGGGGTCCTCAGCAGCCCCAGGCCTGGGCTCATCTCCTGGGAATCCCACAGGCCAGCTTCAGGCCTGGGCATGGCACTGCCTGGCTCTGGGTCTGCCCCCCGAAAGTGAGGGTGATAGCTGAGTTCCTTACACCAAGGCACACACATCTACACACTAAAGACCAGGATAAACAAGAGCAGCTGGTAACACTGGCTGCCTCTGGAGACAGGAATGGGTGGCTGGATTCAGGGGTGGGAAGAAGACTTTTCATTATATGCTTTTTCATATTTTTTTGAATTTTAAAATATATCAATATGTTACCTATTCCAAAAAATAGATAACACTTTTTAAAAAAATTATTTATTTTTCGCTGTGTTGGGTCTTCGTTGCTGCGCGCGGGCTTTCTCTAGTTGCGGCGAGCAGGGGCTACTGTTCTTTGCGGTGCGCAGGCTTCTCATTGCGGTGGCTTCTCTTGTTGCAGAGCGCAGGCTCGGTAGTTGTGGCGCACGGGCTTAGTTGCTCCGCAGCATGTGGGATCTTCCCGGACCAGGGATGGAAGCCGTGTCCCCTGCATTGGTAGGCGGCTTCTTAACCACTGCGCCACCAGGGAAGCCCCCCCACAATAGATAGCACTTCTTTTTAAATGCAAAGACCAAACTAATTTGCAGCCTGAGGGCATATGAACCGGGACAGGATGGCTGCAGACAACGACAGCCACAGTGGTGTGGGGAAAGGAAAGGGAAGGGGCAGAGGAGCATCCGCGAATCGGGGTACCTGGGAAGGAGTGTGAGCTGCGAGAGACAGAGGTGTGTGCACCCCAGCATGACAGGCATTCTCTGGGAGTGTCACGGGCTGACTGAACTCAAGAGAAAACGACCGAAAGTGGTCTGGTGTCAAGTTCAAGCTCGTTTCTGTTGGGACGGGAATTGTCAGGGGAATGGAACTAAGGAAAGGGAAGGAAGAAGGGATCAGAGCCTGACCTTCTCATTCTGAGTATCTGCATTATTAAGGAGTTTACAACTCAGAGGACCCTTGGGATGTGGTCTGGCTGTGTCTGTCTCTGTTTACTGCTCACAACTCTTGGGGGCGGGGTGTATTATTATCCCCCTTTTAGAGATAGGAAAATTGAGGCTCAGGGAGGTTAGGTCATTTTGCAAAGTGACACAGAAGGTATATGCATCCCTGACGTCAAAGCCCATGCCTTTTTCACTCTGATACGCAGCCTCCAACCCTCCTCCTGGTCTGGGCAAATCCTGGTTAGATGTCCACAGAGGGTGCAAGTAGGGATGGAGACATGCAGAGGCCCCTGAAGAGATGAGGAGCTAGGCTAGCATGAGGGAAGAGAAGTTGGGGTGCTAAGGAGGGGCCTGGGGTGATGGCTGTCCACTAAGCAGGCCCTGGGGCATCTGGGAGAGTTGAAGACCAGAGACTGATGGGGGAAGGGGAGCTCTGCAGCAGAGAAAGGAAACCAGAAAGTAAAAAACTTATACTTGCAAATAGTTATCTGAGGGGAAGGAGTGTTGGCTATCCACTTATTCCAAATGTGCTATTACTTTAAAAGCATTTCCTGAACACCTACCTCTTCGGAACATGCTTTCAGTTGTCTGCAGTTTATTTCCTTCCTTCCTTAACTCATTCATTCCTGCAGGCAATGAATCAACATGGACTGAATACCTGACTGCCTGGAGTGAACAGTCTGTTGAAGGTGGGATGTCAGGGGTGCCTAATAATTGTTTGGGGGCGGATTCCATTTTGGGAGAGAGACAAATGGCACTCACAACCACGTCTGATGCTGTCACCTCGGGTGGGGCTGGGCCTCTGAACTCACTGCCCAGGTGTTGCTTACCCACCTTACCCGGGGGAGGAATGTCCATTTGGCTTTAACCAGGTGTAATTCAAACACTGACCCTGCAGACCCCGTGCCAGGAGGAGACGCGTATTTGCCCAGCCCAGGGGCGTTAGAACTTGGAAGGTGGATATTGGACCTGGAGGCACTCGTGTGGGTGGGAGAGCTCTGGGACATTCTGCGTCACTGTACTGGCGCTCTGTGTTCAGGAGAGGGTGGGATCTAGCTCAGAAACACTTTTCTCACATTAACATCAAACAGAAAGGAGGGGGAAAAGGAGAGAAAGAAAGAGAAAAGCAAGAGAGAAGATATGAGTACAAAGGGGTAGATGAAGAGCTGAAAGTCCTTTGAAAGTGCTGCCGGAACAGAGGCTGGAGGGAGGCCTGGCCTCACACCAGGCGCCGGTGCCCACCCATGGATGAGGCTGGGAGAGGCCACAAAGCCCCGCAATTGCCACAGCAAGGGTGCAGCTGCCCGACAGCCCAGAACCAGGCTGAACACGTCAATGCAGCATCGAAACTGTTGCGGGGAAACTGAGGCATCTACCAATGAAATGGTAACTTCAAAATAATTCACGAGTTGATGTACGTTAAAGTTAAGTGGTGTGTGCACAGGGGTTTGTTTTGCAAGTATCTCTACTTTCCATTATGCTTGAAATAAAAGGTTTATAATAATAAATAAAAAGTCTTTTAAAAATAGGGGAGGGACTTCCCTGGTGGTCCAGTGGTTAAGACTCCATGTTTCCAATGCAGGGGGAATGGGTTTGATCCCTGCTCAGGGAACGAAGATCCCACATGCCACGCGGCATGGCCAAAAGATGAAAAAAAAAAAAAAATTTTTTTTAATTTTAAAAAATTAAAAAGAAATAACTAAAAATAGGGGAGCTATGACGGAATCAAACACTTTAGGTAGAACATATCCGGCCCTCCATATCCATGGATGAAGAACCCACGGTTACGGAGGCCCGACTGCACTGCGCCGTTTTGAGCATCTACAGATTTTGGTATCCGCAGGGGTCCTGGAACGAATCCCCTGCAGATTCCAAGGGATGGCTGTACTAGCAGAGAAACAGAAGTCATAGAATATAAGCAGAAATTAATGAGAATTGTGTCTTGGGTTTTCTTAAATAACACTGCAAACCAGGGGTTCTTAACCAGGGGATGACGGACGAGCTGCGGGATCCCTGCACTCCCTGTAATCGTGTGCAAAGTGACCTGAGAGTCTTCAGCAACTTTTCAAGGAACCTATGGCTTCCCCCCAGAGGCTAATAAATTACATTCTCTCTTAAACGCGCTGTGCATATATTAGTCACTTGGTGCGTGGTTTTAAATAGAAGGTTTCTTTTATAGAACTGGCGGATTCACATCTGGGCCTTGTGTTTTCATCTCTCAGTCAACCGTGCCTGGAACAGAGCAAAAGAGGCCACCCCCCTGCACAGCCCAGCTCCTTGGGGGCAGCTCCCTGGGCCCCTACTGCCCCTGAGCCTGAGCGGTGGAGGTGGCAGGAGGGCTGTGCCAGAGAGAAGCACAGTGGGGAAGTGGTGACAAAGGCACAGGGGAGGTTTGGGGAGGCCCGTGAGGCTCCCTGGGGTCTGAGAGAGCGACAGGACGCAGTATGGTTGAGGCTGTCATCCTCTGGCGGACTCAGTGCCTTTCGGCGGCAAATGTCCAACAGAAACCACGGTTTTGAATAGTCTGAGGCTCGAAACCCAGAGAACTCCTTAGAAAACACCTCTCTGTTCCTCACAGTGTAGCATAACCCCCAGTGTGACACCCACCCCTTGCAGTGAATTCCTCCAAGAAGTCCAGCCCCTCACAAGCTCCCCAGAACTGGCAGGTTAAGTGTGGGTTATTGTCACATACTTATGAGGGAAGGTCTCATCTTGGTACTGTCTCCAAGTCTGAAGCCAAGACTTGAAGGCTTGCCCTGGGTCCTGATGCATAAAGGTCTTTTCTCCCCAGGCTAACAATTCCACAGGCTAGTGTGGGAAACATGGGATTGGGCCTTGGCCCTGGGAAGCGAGATGGGAGGAGAGGATAGAAGCAGGGTCCGGGTGCTGCTCTGCAGCTGGGGCTCTGCGTGCTGCTCTCCACCAGTCTTCCTGCAGAGAGGACAGGTGGGGCTGAGCCATTCCCCACTTTCTCACGGGAGGACACAGACAGACAAACACCCGGGTGTCCTAGGACTCTCGTCTTCTCCCCGCCCCACCACAAGGGTTTTCCAAGGTGAAAGCCCTTGGTGGAAATTGCCCATTCCTAGACCAAGCTGCAAGGCTGGAGGCTGGGGCAGGAGCTGTCGTAGGACAGAGTCTGATGAAGGCTTGAGGCTGGCATGCATGTCTGGGTTCCCACCTCAGGAGGACCTGTTCCCTCCTCTCCACCTCCCCTCCTCCAAGCCCTATTTCACATTCTTCCTCCTTTGGAGCCCTCCCCCCGACCCTCCCCCCAATACCTTCCTCTCAAACCTCCTGTGGCGTTCAGGGTTTGGACATCTCCCTCTCTCTGTCTCTGTGTCACGATACAGAGAAGGCGGCACCCCAAGCTCCTCCCACCAGAACTCCGCCTCTGAGGATCATCTAGAACCCACGGTCTTGTCCACCCAGGCACACTGTCAATGCAGTGGGAAGTGCAGGACCAAAAGTGCTGGCTGGCAAGTCTGGGGCTGTGTCCTCACCTTCCTTTACTGCGGGCCCTGCCTCCACTGCCTGCTTCCCCAGCTCCTCGCAGCACTTCGTCCCCACCCCAGCTCCAGTCTGGTGGCTTGCTTTTCCCCCTAGCAGAGAGGAAAGGGGGACTTCTTGTTAGGTTTGGGCACTGTGGCCATCCCTGCCCAGGAACCTAGGGATGGGTTTGCAGTGGAGACTTTCAGAGGCACACACCGGTCGAGAGATTTTTCTAGAGGGTCCAGGAAGCAGACAGATTCCACGGAGGGAAGGACCAAAGCTGCTTCCAGTGGGCCAGCCCTAGGCCCCAGAGGCACGGCTGGCCAGATTCCATGAACCACAGAGCACCACGGACAAGGCTTTTTTTTTTTTTTTAAACTGTGCTTTATTTAGGGCTAAGCTGGAGAAAGCGTCATCCAATAGTTACAGAAGGTTACAAGGAGTTTTAGGGAGTTGAGTGTGAAAAGAGCAGTTGTACTGAACTGCAGCTGTTTTGTTTTTTTCATTTTTTTTTTTTTTACAACATCTGGACATCCTAAAAGGAGCCAAGAAAAAGAAAATTTTAAAAATAATAATTAACCAACAAAATAGAAAGAAAGGAAAGGCAGAAGGCCTGAGAGGAACCAGATAGATGTTCTTCTAAAGCAAAAAAGAAAAAAACATGGTAGGTCCGAGGGCCCCCCAGCCTCCAGATGAACAGGACATCAGTGAGGAGGGCGTCAAGGCGGAAAGCCAAAGCAAGTCCTCCCAACGGTGCAAATAAATTATAATAAATATGTTATACTTTAAAATATATGTGTTCTTAAATAATTCAGTGTTTTTTTCTGATTCTGAGTTTTTTTAAGCAATGTCTTTTTTAACTGCTCTAAAGTCATTTACCAAAGATAAATATCGTGCTTTCATTAAATAGTTTTCCTTGTTTTTTTTTCTCTATCATTACAATTAAAAGTCCTACAAAATATGCAAATTTATTTACAGAAAAACAGAGCCGGCATCATTTAAACATCCCTGTTTTTCAAAATTCCTTGTAAACAGTTTCAGAAATTCTTCAAAGATTGTTTTTTTTTTTTTTTTCTCTCTCTTGTTTAAGGTTTTTGTGTGTGTGTGTGTTGTTTAGTTGTTTTAAGATGAAAGTTCCCAGGTCTCCCTTGCCCGGAAAGTCTCTGGAGCAAGCATGGAAGGCGAGTGAAGCAGAGGTGTCGAGGGCTTGCGGAGAGCGGGCGAGCGCGCGCAGCTCCCGGAGCGAAGCGAGGCGAGGGCGGAGGCGGCGGCGGGCCTTCCTGCCAGAGGCGCGGCCTCCACCGGAGGTGGGCAGCCAGGGGCCCACAGGTCTGGGCGGGTCCGGCCTGGCCCTCGGGGTCAATGGCATCCAACAGCACTCGCGGGGAGAAGGGATTGATGCTCAGTCTAAACTCTACAAAAGTACAGTCCTACAACATCTGGGATTTTAGCAGTAACGCTAACTTCTATAGGTTTTTTTTTTTTTTTTTTGCTTTCCTCTAATTTTTCTTCTATTATATAGGTATTTTAAACTTCTCCTTTTTAAAATTCTGTACAACTATTATGATTTTAAGAGGGGGAAGAGTTAGAAGCATTTACAGACTTTTCACAACAATTATCTTGCCTCGTCAGTCCCTTGTTTTCCCCTCCTTTTCTCACACTTCACGGTTAACGAGTTTTCATATTTTGTTACTTTCCCCGAATATCCACCAATTTGTTCGTCTTAACAGCTCCATCCAGACATATAATACAGAAAACCATAGGAAAGTGTCATAGACTTGAATGACAGTAATCAAAGCGCCTCTCAAAGTATCAAAGAACTATTATCTTGCTGTTTTAAAAGCATTGAAGCATTATTTTTCTTTTTTTTGTTTTTTTGTGTTTTTTTTTTTTTAATTACATTTTTCATAGAATCGCTCTAAGCTGTTTCAAGAACAGCCATGAGGCAGGAAGGAGGTTCTCCTCCGTTCCCCCTCTATTTGACCTAGAGCTACACATCTGCAATAAAAAGTTTGGTCCTTTGGTCCCTAAATAGCTAAAGGAATGACAGATAGAGATGATCAGCGGCGGCCTCCCAGCCGCCCCCCTGGGGACCAGGCCCCACCAGACACACCGCTTGCCCCAGCCTGCCTCAGGCGCCCATGGGCTGGAAAAGCCCCAGGGATCGGGAAGCAGCGGCCCTTCCCGGTTCCCAGCCCTGCAGCCTCCCCACCTTGTCTCAAGTTATTTTGTTTTAAAGTTGCCTTTTTTTTTTCTCATTTTTCTTCATCTTCTTCTTCTTTATGTCACATATATTTTTCCCCCAAACACGTGCCCTCTGAACTCCATAGACGCTATACTTTCCTTGAAGAAATGTGACAGTCACAGAGTGTCTGGAGTCTTCAGCTTGATTGATACTGGCTGATATGTCAAAGGTGTCATCCAACAGTTCTCATTTATAAATATATATAGAGAGAGGTTTGTTTTTTAATGTAGCCCGTTCAGCATCCTGCCCTAAAATGAAGAAAATCAGGGCTGATTAAGCCAAGAGAGGAAACACAAAACGCATCCAAACACCAAAAGGAACCTGCCTCGGGGGTTAGGGCGGGAGCTCTGGGGGATAGCGGGAGAGGGGGAAGAGACCAGTATGAGAATTAGTCATGATCATGATACATAAAAAAGAAATCGACTCTTCTAGTCAGAGTAAGAAACCACTGGGAGGTCTAGTGGTGATGGTTGTAGCTGAGGTTTGGTTGTTGGGAGAGGGTTTTTGATTTGGGTTCCTTTAGAGTTCTGGATTGGGGGACGGCTAGATCTAAGGGAAGAATTTGGGACTGTGGGATATGAATTCATCATTAAACTGATCTCTAAGGGATCTAGCCCAGATACAATATGTATACAGAAGCCTAGCAAACAAGATAGCAAAAATCTAGCAGCCCAGCCCACTCCCCCCCAAGATCCATGACATGAATTTTGCAGAATTCTTGCCCAGTTTCCAAGCCAACCACCTCTTTCCCAAGGTCACTATTTGCGAGGCTATGTATATATATGTGTATCTGGATATATGTGTAGAATATATTCACCTGCACATATGTGGATATACATGGATATGTGTGTATGTATATGCATAGATACACACATACACACACACACACACATAATATTTTTCTCATACATGCCAGGGAATTTAGAGGAAATTCAGCACTTCGAGGAAGTGGATGGGGAGGACCTAAAAGAAGTTAGAACGGATTTAATCATCAAAGTTAAATGAACTCAGACAATTCTTGATTTTGTTTTGAATGGTGGCTTTTTGGTGTTTTGTTTTGCATTTCAAAGAAAAAAAATCATGATCCGACTAGAATCAGAAGGAAAATGCTTAATCATTGTGAATTAACAAATGAGACTCGTCTCCATTCTAGCAAGCAGCTTCCACTTATACATGGGGGTGACTGGTTACATCAAGAGAGTTAGAACTGCAAAGCCCCCAGTTGAGGGGACAACGTCATGCGTATATCAATCCATGCTGGCAGGTTTTTCACACTGTTGATTCAACAAACAGCAAACCGTACACAGCAATCTAAACAATTACAACACCAAATAAAATAATAATAAAATTAAAAAACACTTGTCAAGGACCCTTTTTCAGTTGTAAACAAAAAGGTGCATTTTGCTTTTGTTAGTACTGTTTCTTCCAAACCGACCAAAAAGCCCTCCCAACTCCCAGGCCCCCACCTCCCTCCCCACATTTAATTTAGCAGAAGTGGCTACAATACAAACCTTACAATTGCTACCGGGCTCTCTCTCAGAGGCCCCGGGCTTTGAACTCTAGGTTTTTGGTTTAGAATTTTTTTTTTTTTTTTTTTTTTTATCATTCTGTTACTGTAGAGATTTTGTTTTTGTTTTTTTCTTTTTGTTTTTCCTTTTGAAGTGAGATTTAAAATAGCCTAACTGGAAAAAGACCAGACCTAGGAAAGTGTCAATTGAAAAAGGCCCCCAAATTTCTAGAAAAAAATAAAATCACAATATTTTCAAGTGCAAGTAAATCAACCACGCATAGATACTTTTAAGATGTTTTCCTCATTTTTAAGAAAAAAAAAATAATGGTTTGCACAGTTAATGATCCCATGTCCGATAATTCGGGAATTCATCTTTATTTTTACTATTTTTTTATTCTTTTGTTTTTTTTTTCTCTATGTGACATCTAGAGAAGCATAAAAAACGCTGAACAAGAAAAACCAAACAACAGAAAGTAAAACCACTGCAAGCACCAAGAACGAAACGAAAATGAGCACAGCAAAAAAGATTGTGGCAGCACAAAAGTCAAGAAAATGCACGTGTGATCATGACTGGCCAATCATCAACTGATACAACATCCAAGAAAAACGCTCCAATCACAGCACCTCCACGAAACTTGACGGCAATTGTCATGCAACCGATTCTTAGCCTTGTTACATGACGCCATCATGTCACACTGTGAACTTTGAGTTGATTTGAACTTACGGATGGGGGACTGTTTTCTCCACTCTCATGTGATTACGTGAACTTTATTCCTAGCTCAGCGCGAGACTGTGGTGGATTTGACTGGCCCTGGTTGGGTTGTTGGAATTTGATTGAATGACAAAAGAAGAAAAGATTTATATATATATTTATATATGTAGAGAGAGAGAGAAAGAGAGAGAGGACAAGAGAGTGTGGGCAAGGGGGGAGGAGGAGGGGGGGCGGGTTGGGTCGGGGAGTGTGGGGGGTGGGACAGGGAGAGTCGGGTTGAGGGTGAAGAAGGGCAAGGAAGAAGTTAAAACAAAATTAAAAGGAAAAATATTTATACAGCACCAGACCACAGCATCAATCTAAAAGCTCTAATGAGAGAACAGCAGTCAAATCATAAGAGAACTGAAAAAAACTCAAAGGATGGAGGAAGCCGGCAGACAAACAACATGGGCACGTCAACACACACACACTCACGCACACGCACACGCACACACGGTTGTTTGTGCAGACACATGATACACCGTGAACAGTAGCAGAACCTCACACAGGGCCACTACGGGCCTCCATCATGCGCTGGGAAGAGGAGGGAGGGTGTAGGCAGCTTGGTGAGGGGGCCAGAAAAAACTAAAACAGCCCCTCAAACCACCTTGGCCGGCAAGCAGATCAGGGAGCACGCGCTCTGCCTCTGACCACCCTTGATTCTTTCCCTCTCCCCCAGGTGCCGAGCTCTCCTCGCCTCCCCAGCCTTCCGTGGCTTCAGCCTGTGGACCAGCAGGGGGAGCCTGACAGGGTGGCCCCGATTTGCCGGGTGGGTCAGAGGCTGATTAAGGCGACTGCTGTATCCGTGGGGTCCATCCACAAAACACCCTGCTGCCCAGTACAGTGCACGCAGACAGCAACTCAGCCCTCCCGCCCTGTCCCGTCCCACCGTGGCCGCCATCCCCAGAGAAGGGCGTCCCCACTAAAAGAGCACCCGCTGCATGAGGTCGTGAGCCTCTCCCCGACCACTCTGCCTCAACCCTCTTTCCTCAGAACCTTCAGAAAATGAACACTTGTAGTTCTGAGATTTAGAGTAAATCACATCAACGTTCTCAGAATTCTACAGACACATCCTGGCACAACTGATTTTATTTCATGATCGCCTTACTCTCTCTGTTTTGCTCTCAAGGTGGCCCACGTGGCCAAAGCAAGGCTGCTTCCTGGCACGTGAAGCCTTTAGACGGCTCTGCAGCTCTGACCCAGGAAATGGTCACGTGGAAGACTAGGGTGCCCTGCAGTGCTGGTCACACGAAACAGGAGACTCCACTGGAGAGGGGCGGGCTATGGCCCTGTTTCCCCAGTCTCTCTGCTGCTGTCACTTGTGCTCTGCTGCCCTCCCCCACTCCACCTCCCCCTTCTCCATTCCTTCACACCCTATACCCCTCCACGTACAGCTTTCTAGACTGACCCATCTCACAAGCCCCGACCTGCCTTCTTCACTAGTGGAGCCCTAACTGGTGGAGGCTGAGCTCCCTTCTCTGTCAAGCATCATCCAGTTATTCCGTTTTGAGTTGTCTTGAGCACGCTTCACCATTGGGGGTCCTTTGCCCCCACCCAGGGCACTGGGGGCCCCCAGCCCTACGCCCTCCTCACGGTTACCCCTGAGCTCACTTCCCAGTCCCTGCTCCCCTGCAGCCCCCGGGTCTGTGCACCAGGCTTGCAGAGTCTGCAGGGGTTTCCGACGCACCGGGCTTCTACACGCAGCGGCTTCCACTCTCAGCTTTGTGTTTTCCTACAGGGAGTGTGGAAGGGAAGCCTGAGGTCATGACATGTCACTGTGGATAAGATGCAAAACAGCTGAGAGGTGACTATTTTAAGCCTGAGCCCGGCCTCCAGCTCTGCGTTCTCAGAAGAGCCCCCGCCCCTCTTCCTCCGCAGAGCCCTGCTGCCCTGCCTGCCCGTCCTGCTCCTCCCACAGCAGATCTCCCTCACCAAGACCAGGGCCCAGCAAGGCCCGTCTGCATCTCCAGCCCCTCCGGAAAGCAAGCCCTTAGACCCACCACCCAGGAGAGCCAACTGGCGGGCCCCTGGGGTGGGAGAAGAGGCCTAAGAACTGAGGAGGGGGAATTCCCCAGCGGTCCGGTGGTTAGGACTGTGCCCTCACTGCCGAGGGCCCGGGTTCAATCCCTGGTGGGGGAACTAAGATCCTGAAAGCCTCACGGCGCGGAGGGCAGCGCCCTCAGGTGTCAGCCACGGCAACCCAGGGACACCTGCACCCAGTCCTGGGACGCCCACTCCTCCCCACTCCACTGTGCTCCTTTGCCGGCTGCCAGCTTTCCTCCAGCCACCCTTCAGTGCCTGGCACTGCCCAGTGCTGGGGATTCGAGCCTGAATTTCACACAGCTCCGCCCCAAATCTCCATCTAGGGAACCTTCTCGTACCCACTCACCTCTCACACACACTTGGTCCCCAGCACACAAACACTCAAACTCGTTCAGCCGCTAAGGAGGCGCCCTGGGGTTCTTCCCACGCACTGCTGACCACTTTCTTCATTAAGGAGCAGTGGCACCTCTGCCTGCACAGTGACCCCTGCCTGGCCACCCTCTGGAAGAGCCTCTCCGAGCACAGCCCTAGAGGTGACAGCAGAGTCACTGACCGGCGTAGGGGAGCTTGAATCAGGACCGGGAAGCCCCACCTCATGACCTGGTCGAGCTGAGCCAATTCAGATGCCAGGTCCTAAACACAGCTGGCCTCTAGCCAGAGAAGGCCCAGGCCCAAAGCCACAGCCCAGCACTGGGCAGGTCTGACCCGAAGCACCCGTGCCTGCAAAGCTCAGAGCAGACGCTGTGCAAAAGCACACTCAGAACCAAAGCCCGGGGCCAGAAGAAACGGGGCTCCCAGGGAGTCAGACACGCCACTCAGACGGCTCTCCCTCCAAAGAGCCGGATGCCCGCGCGCCCGCCCTCAGCCTGGGCCCAGAGGTGGAACAAGGGACTTGGGTGTCTGCCTGGACCTGGCCACGTTCGTGTTTCTGCCCACTTTCCCTGCCTTTGTTTCCTTCCTCTTAGTTTCCCCGTAAAGATTTCTGGGAGAAACTCCCATCTTAGCGCAAGATGAGGGGCAGGGGCAGCAATGAAGCTAGGAACCCACTCTCCCATCCATCAGGGTGCGCAGACCCCACCCTACCCAGGCCTCATTTTACGGAACCAAAGCCCAACCACGCTCCCCCTCCCCACGGCTGCCCTGCCAGGGGCCCTCTCCTTCCCCAGAACCCCCTCACTCCAGTTCTGACCTGGCCACCTATTTGCCTTATGTCTTCACCACCGGCCATGAGACCACCCTCCCGGTGCCTAGTCACACCTAACTATGGCCCCTGAGCCCCTGCTTAGGCGAGCCCCGCCCTTCCGAGCAACTAGGACCCATCATCTGTAAACATCCTTTGCTGGCCTGTAAAATCATGCAGTTTTTAAGCTGCTTTTGCGTGCTGTTTCCTCCCGCTCTTACTGGCAGCAGCCAGTGCCCACGGCACTCCCCGAGCCTGGCCCTATGACACCTGCCTTCTGTTACACCCTCTAACAGTCTTGGGTTGGGAACCTGAATGCACCATTTGTTAAAATCCTGTGAATGGAGCTGAAAGGTCAACTTTACTGTAGGAGCTACGCGAGCTCACAGTTTTTTAGAAGACTGCCTAGTGGGGGGCTAGTCAGATGGCTGACCCCAGAGAAGTGAGAGGTCCTGATGTGTCCCCTCTGATATTCAGGACACTCTGGGGTAGGAGGGGTGAGGTGAAGATAGCAGAGGGGGGTTTATCCATCTCCTTACTTGAAGGGGTTAAGAGCTCAGCCTCTGGAAGTAACCACTCCCCCTTCATATCATGACTCTACAGCTCAGGAGCTGATTAGCAAGTGACTTAATCTGTCTGTGCTCCATCTGTAAAATGGGAATAATAACACTACCTACCTCATAGGCAGCTACAAGTATACAGGTATGTCTTAGAGTGGTCACCTACAAGAACTGTCTCTTGCATGGTAAGCGCAGTGTGAAAGTCTGTGGTTCTCATCTTTCTGGCCTTTGTATTCCCTGGTGGAAGAACCACTCTGCTCTTTTGGCCACTCCTCTCAAGCCCCCACCCCAATCATGACTGCTAACTGGTTCTACCCTGAGGGCCACTTCTTACCTTCTGTCCCAAACCACAAGTCTGCCGTCCTCACCCCTTCATCTGGGAATTTCTCTGACCTAGATGTTCCCTCCTTTCTTGGAGTTTTAGCTGCATCAAGGTCTAGGAGGCTAAGACAAGCTGTTTTGGGGGGAGCCACAAAACATACCCACAGGGGCCCCTCAGAATCTCAGGGCATGACACTGGAGCATGCCGCCTCCTTAAAAGTCCTCTGATGGCTCCAATGCCTGGGTTTCATCACTGAAGAAATGGAAGCCCAAGAGGGAAAGCACCTTGACCCAGGTCATGCCTTAGTGGCAGAGCTAAGCCTGTTTAAGAAAAGTGCTCCATGTCGCGAAAGGGCTGCTTTCACTGCACTGTCCCTCCCCTCCTATGGAAATGTACCCATTGGCCGGCTGCCACCGTGTCGGTGTGAGCACAGAGCTGGAAGCTCCACGCGGGCAGCACGGTGACCATGCGTCTCGGCATCCCGGCACTGAGCCAGCATCTGGCACAGGAAAGTGCCCACGCTCTGAACAAACATGTGCGTGTGCATTTCACACAGACCAAAGACGGACAGGGGCCGGAACTGAGGAAGCATGAGAGGCGGACGCTGCTCTTCTAGCTCTGCAGCGAGTAGAGGCTCAAGCACCCTCTTCAAGAGAAGGTGAGTGTGGCTGCTCCTGGGTGGATGAAGGGGGTCCTGCTGGCAGCGGTGGGATTTGAGAGGAGACTGGGAAGCTGGAGACCTCCCTCCCAAACTCCAGACTCTGGCCCTCCACTCGGATGTGTAACTGTCACGTGCCTCACCTTTCTCCCAATCCCTCTCCGTCTCAGACCACGACAACTCTGCTCTTCCAGTTACTCGGGCCAAAAGCTAAGCGTCATCCTTGATGCCTCTTTCTCTCACATCCCCTCTAATTCCTTACAAACGGCACCAACTCCCTCACACCACGTCGACTGCTGTCACCCTGGACTGAGCGGTCCCAGCGCTAGGCCTCTGCTTTGGACCCTACGATCTATCAACACGGCAGCCAGCGAGCCTCCTGAAATGCAAGTTAATGACATCACTCTTCTGTGCGGAGCTCTCCAGTGGCTCCCCCCGAGCCCCCCATTTCTGAGGAGAGGCCGAAGTCCATGCAACGTGTAGGTCCTACACGAGGTGGCCCTCCTCACCTCTGGGATCTCCTTTTCCACTACACCCCCCCGCCCCCGTGCTCGCTCTCCTCCAGTCACCCTGGCCTCCTGCTGGTCCTTGAACACACCGCATTGCCCACACCTTGGAGCCTGTGCACTGCCTGTTCCTTGGGCACGAGGACCGAGCGAACAGCCAAACCCTGGCGTGGCTCCCTGCCTCCCCTTCTTCAAACCTTTGCTCAGATGTCACTTCCTCAACAAGGCCTACCCTGACTACCTGATTTAACTGTAGCCAACAATTTTGACACACTATATAATTTACTCTTTGATCCTCTGTCCTTGTTTGTTGTCTGCCTCCCCTGCTAATGACAAGGATTCTCATTAGTCTTACTCATGCTGAGTACCTAACAGTACCTGGCACACGGTACTGCTGAAGCAGCGGAGGACTGGGCAGCCTCGCCTGGACTATGAACCAGCTGGGACGGGTGGAGCGTACCTCAATGGGAGAAACCAGGCTGGGGGTGGACTTTGATGGCCAGGCACATCTCCTCCCTCCCCCCTTCCCCAGGAAGCTGCTTCACCCAGGGGAGCACGTGGCCTGGAAGAGGAGTGGCCGACTGTGCCTTCAGCTGTAAGGCAGGACCCAGACAGAGGAGGGAAAGGTGACACCTGCCCACTCATCATGGCCTCTGTAAAGAGGGCGGGGTAAGTGGCCCCAGTCCCATACCATCACCCTCCTCACCTTCTGTCCCACCCTGTTTTGTTTTTTGGTAAAGTTCCCTTTGAAAAGTCCTGTCCCTCCTCTCCAGACTGAGCTGCGGGGAATTGAAGGGGTGAAGAGGTCAAGTGTCTAAAAGCCAGCAGCCCTTCAGGCAAGAGAGCTGGGAAGGGGAGAGCCAGGGAGTCTGGGAGAAGGCCCCAGCACAGGCCTACAGCTCCCCACAGGGCCTACTCCTCCCCCAAACTCTCCCAGCCCTGAGCTTGCCATCTGCTCACCCCAGGGTTTTCTGGCAAACAAAATTGCCGGTGTAGACCTTCTCAGACCGGTTCCCTCACTCCTGCTCCTCTTAGCTCTGCGGCAGGGGGATGGTCATACCCATTTCTGACGGGGTGACCACAGCTCTGCGCCTGCCCCCTAGGCACCGGGCGAGGAGCAGGTCGAGCCGGGCGCAGCGGGTCCAAGGCACAGCGAGGCTCCGTCCGGCCCACAGAGGCCAGGGGAGGCGGCGGGTCCGTCCGGTATCAACCTCCCCAACCCCCCGTCCCCGCGCCCCGGCCGACCCCGGTTACCTGTGCGAGTCCTGGTCTCCCCCGGGGGACGCTCCCGCCTGCACTCAGTACGGGCGATTGGCGTCTTTGGGCCGCTTCAGCTGCACCTTGAGCCTCTTCATGCCGATCTGGAAGCCGTTCATGGCCTGGATGGCGGTCTGCGCGCTGGCCGGGTTGTCGAAGCTCACGAAGCCTGGCGAGACACGAGGGACGAGGGCCTGGGTTTCCACGGGGCCGCCCCGGCCGGGAGGGGGCGGGGGCGGAGAAGGTCCGTGGGGCCGAGGGCGGGGCGGGGCGGGGCGGGCGGCGATGTCTCCCCGCTCCCGCCGCGCCTCCGGGCGGGGACGGGGCTCAAGGCTCCTCCCCCTCGGGGCCCCCGCCCCCGTCCCGGCCTAGTGCCCCCCCCACACTGCCCGCGTGCTTGCGGACCCTCCGGCGGCGGGCGCTGCTGAGGCTCCCGGCTCCCCGACCCGCGCGGCCCCGGGCCGGGCCGCCCCGGCTCCACCTCGGCTCTGGGCGGCGCCGCTGTCCCGCACGCCCTCTCCCCCAGGCGGGGCGCCCGCGGCGCGGCGGGGCTCGGAGAGGCGCCCGCCCCCCACCCGCGCCGGCCCCGGCACCTCAGCCCCTGCCTGCGGTGGGAGAGGGCGGACACACCTGCGGGTGGAGGAGTTTATTGGACACTGTCCTCCCTGACAGGAGGGGGCCTGGCAGCGGGAGGGCACGGGGTGCCGGCCTGGGGAGAGAGAGGAGTGCGAGGGGAGGGAGAGGAGGCGCCACGGAGCGAACTTCGCCGCCGCCGATTCCGGCCGCCCCCCTCGCGAGTGCCGCCCGGCCGCGGGGCAGGGCAGAGGCAGGGTCCCCGCCGCCCCTCCTCCCGCTGCGTCCCTGCCGAGGCTGCCCCCAGCCAGGCTCCGGGTGGCCACCGCCACCGGGGCCAGTCCACACCGGCTCACATTAACCAGCCACCTCGCTCCCAGGGGCCGTCTGCACCATCCTTTCATTTAGTAAAACTCCACCCTGGGAGCAGGGGCTCTTGCCCTGGACTAAGCACGCACCCATTGATGTGAATCCCTCGTAACACTACTAATGGTATAACAATAATAGTACAAATTGACCCTATTAGCGAAAGTTAGCTAAGCGCCTTCTCCGTGTACTACAGACTGCAGAAGTGCTTTTCACGTGTTCACTCCTCCCAATATCCCAGGACAGGATATAGAACCATCCATGGCTCCCAGTCACCTTCTGAAACAAGCAGTTCCCAGGTGGGAATGGATTAGGTTCCCAAAGCTGATTTAGAAGTCACCTTTTGGAACTTCGAATGCATCTCCTTATAGACTACACTACATCAGCATTTCCCAAAAATGGCCCTAAAAGGTGCTCCCTGAGAAAGGGCCTTTGGTGGTCAAGCAAATTTACAACCAGGCCCCTCTGGGACAGTTCATGGCACATTAACAAATAAAAACATCCCTCTACCACACCAATTTCTCTCTTCTTTATGTCTTTGTTTAACCTAGTATTTCCTGGAATTTATTTGACTTTAAAGGCTTTTTCTCCTGTAAAATGGGCTTAGATCCTGCAAAATATATGAAACTAAGCTTGGCGAAGTTCCCAGGCAATCCTGCAAATGCACTTCATTTGGGGTGCTCATCTCCAAACGGCCATTAGATATATAAGGGATAGGTGGACAGACTCCGTTGATGTAGAAAGCTGCTTTCTCGGTTAATTGTCTGTGGTACCTTGGGCCTGCCTGTGACCCCTCCCTTACTCTCCCTGTGTGGTGGCCCTTTTACCTCCGCCCCAGACACTGCCTCCACCGGCCTCTTTTCTCTTTCTCCTTCCTGCATTTGTGTGCATTTTCTCTGGAGGCCATGCACCATCAAAGATGGGGGAGGGGTGTGTGTACACGCATGTGAGTGTACCCAAGAGTGGTAGCATGTGAGCTCGGATGAGATTGGTCAGAGATGGGCCCAGGGCAACATAACCTACATCTATGTATTAATCTATGGGCGAAAACACATAGGAGAGATTTCTGATTATCCGTAGTTGGAAATCAATGTGAGTCATCTTTCCACCTCCCCCTCTCATGCCCTCCTGGCCCATCCCTTCCCTACCAACTTCTCTGACTGATGACTAAATCGAGCTGTCAGCAGAGCAGTTTTCAAATGCGTGAATGGTGCATCTGTTATACTGCTCTCCCCCAGATTAAAGAGGGTGGGCAAACTAAACGCCTCTCTTCCTCCTGGGACAAGATAGCCGAACTGTGGGTGGCAGTTCCCCCCACAAAAGAACAAATACGAGCAAAGTGGGGAAGAGATGGGAGAAAGATAAAAACGGCTGGAGATGCTGTCTAGGGTGGAGGTGTAAAGGGAGAGAGAGGGTCCTGGAGGAGGGAAGAAGCCCAGCCTTCGGGTTGAGTTTCTGGAAGCCTGGGGGTTGGGAAGGATTCCGGGCTCAAGGAACTTTTCTTCCTGAACTAGTTTTGTTAACTGGCTAGCAGTCAGGGCAAGGAGCATCTCCCCTGCTGGCCCCCCCTCAGCAAGGCTCTAGGCACCATCTCCCATGTTCACGGTTTCCAGGGCTGTGTCCCTTCTCCCAGAAGCCCCTGCCCCATTCCTCCCACTCCCGAGGTTTCTGCCTTCCAGACCGTGGGAGGCTGTGCAGGTAGGATGCCCTCCTGGTGGCCCTCCAGCCCGTCTTCCAATGCAGAAACCATCTGTGCTGCACATATGTTCACGACGGCCTCTGAAAGATTCTGTTTATGCTTATAAAGAGCACGCGGGGCCTTTAAGGAGTTCACTTAAACAGAGGACCACGTGTGCAGAAAAATGGCCCTTCCTTTGGGGAATAAAGGGGACCCTAGCACCTCCTGAGGGTCCGCTCTGGCCAGGTCCCTCACATGCACCATCTCGTATGACCTTCACAGCACTGCTGAGAGCTGACTGCTGAAATCCCCATTCCACAAATAAGGACACTGAGGCCCAGAGAGTAAACTTGCCCATGAGTGCGTGCTGGGGAGAGCTGCACAGGCTCGGCTGCCAGAGCGAGGGAGGGAACCCAAGAGCCTGAAGGAGGAGCCACTGGGCCAGCCAGCTTGGCGGGAGCCTGTCCTTTTTCAAGGCCAGTGGATGTTCAGCGCTAGCCGTTTGTTCAGGAAGAGAGGAAAGAGCCAGAGTAGAGGTAGGTGGGCGTGGACTCCCAGAAGCAGCAGGGCGAAAGCCTTTGCTGGAGGACTTGAAGGAGCTAATGGCAAGGGTAGTCCGGGGCTGACTCCAGGGAGTCAAACGCACTCCAGCCCCGGGGCCCAGCATGTTCTGGGCTCTTCACAGTTTTCTTCTGATTTATGGAACATCTGAGGCTTACTTAGAGAGCAAAGGCAGCTGATCTCCAGTTTGTCGTTTTTACATACATAATGTAATTCGTCAGAAGAAACACCAGTCAAACAGTGGAGGGGTGCAACCTGGTCTTTTCCTTTTGCCTTGTTTTCCCATCCCCCAGAGAAATGAGCTGCTGGGGCAACTCTGTGCCACTGATATGCCACAGATTTTCAGTGGCAGCTGCCAGAGGGGAAAGGACAATGTGCAAAGATCTTGACTGCCTTGGGGAACATGCTTTCCACCCTGAAGCCCCTCCTGGTCCTGGAAGCCCCTCCTGGTCTCCAAACTGGAATCTCCTTAACATGTGCTTCCTGGTGCTTCTGCATTTCTGTACCTTCTCCCCCTCCCCACACCCAAGGGGGGACCCAGGTTCCCTGGCCAAAGCAGGATCCTATTCTGTCCTCACAGCCCCAGAATCTGGGGGTCAGCCTGGAGATTCTGAGCCTCTGGCTGACTCAGCTCTGGGGACTGGACTCCTCAATCCTTGGGGAATCATGAGTGGGTCTGGCCCCAGAAAGAAGCTCCCATGGAGGCAGAAGAGGTGGGAGAGGGGCTAAGGAGGAGTGGAGAGGAGAGGTGGGGGGATGAGGTGGGTTTCCAGGAGGTTGGAAGCAAACTGAAACTCAGGATGCCCAGATGAATTGGAATTTCAGATAAACAATGAATTATTTTTTTAGTATAAGTATATCCCCAATATTGCATGGGACATATTACACGTAATATTTGGGATATACGTATGCTAAAAATGTATCCATTGTTTATCCAAAGTTCTGATTTAACCGGGCATCCTGTGTTTTATATGATAACCATACTCCTAGATCCTCCCAAGTCCTTTGTCTCCTATCTAACACCCTGCCCAGGAGAATTTACCAGAAGTACTTCATCCTGTTACTCCCACCATCTTCCACTACCTATCACACCACCTGAAGCATCTTCACCTGAATGGTTGAAACCCTCCCCAGCACAGGCCCACCCTCACAGCTGGTCTCCCCTGAACCCTCCTTTCTCCCCAAAGCCTCCTGCTTCCTCGTTCACTGACCTTTGACTCTTCTCATCCCAGCCCCCATGCCCTCATCCATTCCATTCCCCCTGCCTGGAATTTCCTCCCCTTCCTTTTTGTCTGTTTGCATCCACCTGCCTTTCTCCTTCCTCCATTACTTGGTGCCTCGCTGATTTCACTGCTGTTGAATAGATGTGATTTTCATCTAAGCTCAGACCTGAGGCTTCCTGAGGGCAGGAACCAGTTTCCTCTTCCTGATTCCTCAACAATTTGGCTCTCGTGGCCTGAGGGGGTAGGTAGGGGGAGGAGGGTTCACTGGATGGCAGGAGGGGAGCAAAGAGTAGGGTAGACAGAGAACGGGGTCAGGGGCAGGACAGAGAGATGGACAGAGGAGGCCAAGGGGCCGGCGGGGTAGGGGCCTGGGCTGGGCGGACCTCCCACCCCAAGGATCATGCCTGGCTTTTACCCCGGGGCCACTGTGGCCTTGAGAGGAGAGGGGCGCTGGGAGAATGGGTGTCGCCAGGCTCTGCTCCCTGCCCTTCCACCCCTGCCCAAGGTGGGTCCCTTCCCCTTCTCAGTCGGTGGGAATGCAACTTTTTGCCTGGGAGGAGAGACTATCTCTTGGACTGGGACAGGGGGTAGGGGGGCTGGATGGGGTGGGGGGGTGGGCAGAGAAAGCCAAGAAGCCAAAAGAACAGAAGAGAGAAGAGGGGTGAGAGGTGGAGGCTGGAGGCTGGGCACAGGGAGCACTTGGGGGGTGGGGCCGATGTGAAGGAGCAGGTTAAAAGCAGTTGGACACCGGTAAATTGGTGCGAGCACCACCCTGTCCTAGGTGAAGTTGGTTTGTTATCTTTACCCACCAAAGCATTTACTTTGGTTAGTCGCCCGATCCACAAACACTTTCGAGGAGATGACATTACCGAAAGGGAGGAACATCTGCATCAGCTCAGCGTCCCCAAACTCCTGGGGCAGATGGTAGATGAACAGGTTACAGCCCTCGGGCCCTGCGGTGAGGGGGGGGCGGGGGAGGAGGGATGGCGGGGTGGGGGAAGAGAGAGACAGAGGAGAGGTGAGCGAGTTAGGCAGCGGCAGCAGGGAGGGGTGGGGGCGAGGTTAGGAGGGGGAGTCTCATTCAAGATCCAAAAGTGGCCACGGAAAGCGGGGGGCTGCTGAGCCCCGGGTCTGAACTCTGGTCTCCGCTCTGCCCTTGGGCAAGTCACGGAACTTCTCTGCGCCTCAGTGACCTTTTCTGAAAAATGGGTCCATAACAGGGTGCCTTGCAACTCTAGGGCTCCAGGGGTGAAGTCAACCAGTGAATGGGGTGAACGTGCCAAGGCCTGATCAGTCATGGAGGGGAGATGCTGAGAAGAGGCAGGGGTAGGGAGACCTGCTGGGACCCTGCTCAGGGGACGTCAGAGGGAGCTGCCCTGGGGGCAGCCATGCCTGTGGTGCTGGGGCCTCTGGAAGCCTGGCTTCAGCCCCCAGAGGCAGGACTCTGGGGCCTGGAATCCCCATCCTCCTCGTGGCCAGCAGCCCCTGCTTCCCATCTGGTCCCCAACGGCCCTACCCTCTGCTACCCCGAACCTTAAAGTCAGCCCTGATCTTGGAGGTGGAAACCAAGATTGACCCCACCTCCTCCAGCAAGCTAGGTGAGCAGAAGGGGCTTCACTGCAAGGCTCCGTGATGGGATACCCCCAAGCCAGGGTACCACGAGCCTTATGGTGTAAGTCTTCCCGTTTCATTACAGCAGTAACAGCCCTGCCACTTCTGTAGCACGAATTACATGCCAGGCTGCTCTACACACTTCACGTGGATGTTAATTCACTTAATCCTTACAGCAGCCCTGAGGCTGTTGTCATTCTCACTTCACAGAAGAGAAAACTGAGGCCAGAGAGGTTAAGTCACCTGCCAAGTCACACAGCTAGTAGGCAATGGAGCCAGGATATGAACCCAGACCCAGGCTGTCTGCCTCCATAGTCTGTGCCCTCCTCTCTCTCTACCTACCTATCATTCATCTCAGTGCCCCAGAAACCCTGAACCCCGCTGACGTCTTTGGATTTCTGTAATTTGCAGATAGCTGAAGATTCACATGTTTCTTTTTAAATGACCAAAATGCTCAGTTTTAACTCTGAATGGGAAATCTCTCCAAGCTCCTTCGTCTTTTTCCTGCCATCTAAAATAGAGCATGCCACAGATAACTTAACCTTCTAAAGTGTGGACATTCCAATGTTTGTTTCCAGCCTATGGAGGACATGCAGAGGAAACAGCTGCACTTGCTAAGAGTTGGATAAGAACGAGGTGCTGATCAGAGGCTGGTAGAAACTAGGCAGGAGCTTAAGAGCGAAGACTGTAAGGCACCGATGTGGGCTGCTGTGTGGCTTTCACAACCAGCACCCTGGTTCTCTGGGAGGCGTGATGCTGCCAGATCACCTGGTTCTGGAGCAAATCATCAGCTCTGGAATCTCTCTGCCCTTTGCTTCCTCTCCTTTCCCCTCCCGCTCTCCTAACTTCCTCCATCTATCTGCACCCCCTTGAGGTTCACAGCTGATAGCTAAGAGTCCTCTGACCACCAAAGCCTCCCTCTGAACCAATGACCTCCTCGGCCCCGGTCCCTGTCCTGCACCATCTGCCCATCCCCGGCCTCCGGCTTCCCCTCCCTGGACTGCTGGCTCTGCCAGCTGACGGCGCTTTCAGAACCGGCGCAAGCGAGCTCTTTCACCCACTGCCAGGGGTCCCAGGGCTGGATTCCACAAGCTCTGGTGGCCCTGCCCCCACCCCCTCCCCTCCAACCATGGCAGGTTCTCACTGGTTCACACTCTGTGAATGTGTCCCCAGCTAGATGTGAGTCCCCTTGCAGCAGGAACCAGCTTGAAGGCCTCATCTAATCCACACCTCCTCCAGGGTCGCACCCAGATCCTCCCCACACTGTCTCCCTTCCTGGGGCTCCCTGAGTCCAGAGCCCATATTCTGTAGTCTGAGGCGCTTTCTCAGGTAGGTCTGGGAAGCTTTCTCTCCAGCCAGAAGGGGGTGCTCTCTAGGGGCAGGGGCATTTGCCTTCCCGCCCCCCCCCGTCCTCCTACTCCCCTCCCCCAGCACGAGCCTCCCTTCCTCTCCCATCCCAACTCTTCCAGACTTCCCCCACCCCTCCAACCTACGCTGACACCCGCCTTGAACTTGGGGCCCTCCCTACAAGTTCAAGTTCTGCAAGCTGCTTTGTGTGGACGTTATTTCTGTTCTCCTTAAAGACACAAGGAGCCTTCGAGCGTAGAACCTCTAGGCTCAGTCCCATCAGCATGGTGTGCGGCTGAGCCCCACAGGGACTCCCAGCCCCCTGCCCCTCACCTCTCCACAGTGAGCCTACACACTGTCCTACTGGGGCTACCCCGGAACCCGAATTCCCAGATTACAGAGCACCCAGATGGCATAACTGCAGGACTTTGGAGATCAATCTGGTCCAAACCAGACTCCTGACAAATGGTGAAATGAAGCTCCAGAGACAGAAAGTGACTGCCCTGGACCACACTGCAGCCCCTGGCACAGGAACCTGGGCTGATCTGTGGTCAGACAGCCTCAGGGCCTTCAGGCATCTGTTTTCAGGCTCAGCTCAAAGACAAGGGAGCTGGAAGGAGGGTCCTGCCCGGCAACCAGTGTGTCCTGGTATTTCAATGGCATGACACAAGGGGAGGTGACCACGGTGAAAAGAGGCTAACTACTGGCACAGCTGGAGGAACACAGCCTTCTTGTTCGTGCCTCATGCGATGCTGCACATGGCTTTGGTCTGGCTCCAACCCACTCTCAGCCTGTCTCCACCCCATTTCCAGGCTCACCGCAGACTTTGCAGCACCCATGCCTTTGCTCCTGCTGTTCTCCCAGCCTCAAATGCCCATCTCCCCATCTCTACATGGTGGAGGGGAGTCCTCATCCTTCAGGACCCCACAGATTTCCCCGAGGACCCCACTTCCAGCACCATGAGCTCGCCCTTATATGCAGCGCGCTTCTATAGGGATCTAGGTTCACATCTCACTGCTTCCCATGGCCTGCTCGCACAGCGCACCGAAGTCAGGGAGGATGGAGACAACAGTGGGAGATCCTCCCGCCCGATGGGAGGCTGGAGTGGGGACTGGCCACACAGGGTCAGCTCTAGAGAGCAGGGCACAGGGGTGGGGGTAGCTGAAGCTGCTTGGAGATGGAGAGAAGGTATGTGAAAGAGTTCAGAGCTAGACTCATGGGTTGGTACAAAGTATGAGGTAGGGGGTGGGGCAGGAAGCAGATGGTGGGGACTGTGTTTAAGGCCAGTGGTAGGGGCTGTCATATGTGTTGGTCAGACCAGCAATGACCTGCAGCTGTGTGTGTGTGTGTGTGTGTGTGTGTGTGTGTGTGTGTGTGTGTGTGTATGTGTGTGTGTGTGTAGCAGGGTTTAGAGACCTCTGAGCCACAGGCCAGAGTGATACAGGGCACTGACTACGAGGTGAGGGCAGGTCAGCCTGAAGCCAGTGGGGTGACAGAGCAGTAAGGGCCATTGGGCACAGCTCTCTGCTCTGGGCCTGGGACAGGCAATGCTGGACTCTTGGACCCACTGCTTGTGGCCCTGACCTGACTGATGTGGTGCTGGAAGGCATCAATGGGGGGAGGAGGGAGGGGGCAGGGCAGGCTCCAGGGCCACAGCCCAGTGAGGGGACCATCTGGCAGAGGCAGGCTGATGGGCCATCGTCCACCCACACTTCACCAATGGGCCCAGGCGTGACTTGGAGCTGCAGCAGCTGCAGCATGGCTGCAGGAGTGAGCAGGGGGCCTCACCGTGCACCCTCTGGGTTCCTGCAGCTTCATCCTCATGGGCCCAGGGAGGTGATGACACAGGTCTCAGGAGCTGCCTGGTGCATGTGAACTAAGATAATGCCTCACGTACAACTTCGGAGAGGGTGACACACTGGTGAGGGGAGGGCTGTGTGCATAGTGAGAAACCCGCAGGCGACTGCTGGAGTCTGGAAGGCAGACTTAAGCTAGTCTGATCCTCACACCCCTCTAGGGAATGATCATCACTTTACAGGTGAGGACACCAAGGCTGAGAGACGAGGGGCTGAGCTGGGAGTCAGACCCAGAAGGGTTTGCTTCAAAAACCAGCCTTTCAACCATCCAGGCTCTGGGGCCTGTTCGGGGCCTGTCTGACCACAGGGCTTTGGACCAGCAGACCCCGGGGTCCTTTCCAGGACTAGCCCGCATCCCACAGGTCTGGGAGAGTCTGCCGCAGGGGCTACGAGCCAGCGATATGGAACCCACTGGAACCCTCTGGCCACGTGGGCTACATGGGCAGGTGTGGTGGCCTCACTGGCAGGCTGACCCTTTTCACGGGGTAGAGAGACAGGACCCCATCAAACCGAGCTCTGTGAGCATCCCTGCATCCCCGGGCGTGGATCTGTTATCCAGCTCCTGCGGGGCTCCGGACTCTGGAATGGGAGGACCCAGATTCTTTACGAGGTTCCAGCCTCCCGAGGCCCACTGGCCTTGCTGCCCTGCTGTTCACACCAGGGCCTCCAGATGTGGCTTTCCAGGATCCCCGTCTTTCACTAGGCCTACATTGGAGCACCCCATCCCCTCACCTGCCCACGGAGTCCTGCCCTGGGAGCTCCAGCTGACTCTCCTTCTCACCTGGAAAGTACAACCTCTGTCCCTGATGAACTGGTATCCCCACTCCCGCCCACCACCCCAGCCATGACCATTCATATTTCTCCCCTTCCTTGCCACTGGACAAATGCTGCCCATCGAGGGAGGGGAGATTCTTGGACCCTGCCTGCTCCGGGACCCCACCTTCCTGACCTCCCTCCACCTGGGTTTACAGAGCTGCCCGTGACAGTGCACCTCCGCGCTTGGACTGGAGAGCGCTGCCTCTCACCGTCCCGCAGCTCCTCTCACCCTCAACACAATGCAGATGTGGTCACCTTGCCAACGGAACACCCCTGCCAAAGGCCCAGGCGAGCAGCCTCTTTGGGGAGAGAAGGGGGGAAGAGGCGTAGGAGCCCCGCTGGCAGACTCACCTTCTCTCTGTTGCTGGGGGATCATTGGAGGTGGCTGAGGAAAGGCCTGGCTTATCTGACCATAGGCAGCAGGGTAGGCGGCTGCTGGAGGGCCAAAGAGAAGAGGCAAGAGCAAGAGACAGCGACAGTGACACGGAGAGAGACAGGGTGAGAGGCAGGAGAAAGAGAGAAATTTCAGTGTTGAGCAGCAAAAGCAGACCAGCGAAAAAATGCATTTTTAAGATAAAGCCAGTTTTCAGCAGTCATGAAGGAGAAGCGGCAAAGGGAAGACTAGAAGATGTGTATGTGCGCTGGTGTGTGTGTGTGTGTACGTGTGTGCACGCGCACGCTGGTGTGTGCATGCGGGAGGCGAGTTTAATCTGCAATGGACAACCCACGTGTGGATAATAACGGATAATCAAAAACATCAGAATGCCCTGGAGAGGATCGCCCCACACCGCCTGGAACCCACAAGGTTCCCCCTTCTCTGAGCCACGACTGACTCCGGCCACATACCCTCAGTCTCGCTCAGATGGCGCCTGTGTGGGAGACGGGAGCCCCCCTAGGTGTGAGCTTGGCCTCTGGGACCCTGCCAGCGGGTGGTTCCCCAGGGGCAGAGGGCTGAGTTGAACAAATCTGATGCTTTCTATATTCAACTGGAAAGGGCCAGAGGTGGGACAGGAGCGGCTAGCCCCCTCCTCCGCCTGGCCTGGCTCCCAGAGGGGCTCAGGGGCGCTCAGCAGGTGAAGGAGACAGCTTCCCCTGGACTCCAGATGTGAGAAGCCCGCTTTATCCAGGTCCCCATGGTGCCAGGAAGCTCCGTCAGCCTCAGGGGAGACACTGCTGGCTCCTAAACACAGCAAGGAGGGACCCTGACCAGGCCAGACAGCAGGACACTGGCTGGGCAGGGATGACTGTGGTGTGTGTGTGTGTGTGTGTGTGTGTGTGTGTGTGTGTGTGTGTGTGTGTGTGTGTGTGTGTGTGTGTGTGTGTGTGTGTGTGTGTGTGTGTGTGTGTGTGTTGTGTGTTGCCGAGCAGGGATGACTGTGGTGTGTGTGTGTGTGTGTGTGTGTGTGTGTGTGTGTGTGTGTGTGTGTGTGTGTGTGTGTGTGTGTGTGTTGTGTGTTGCCGAGCCTGGGGGAGGGAGAGAAGCGTGGCTGACAGCTGGCCTTGGGCTTCCTACGGTAGCTCATCACCTTCCCATTCAGTGACCCAAGGCCATCTGCTCGCCCCTCCTCTTTTCTACCTCTGGCTGCCTATCCTCCCTTGTTCCCTGTCCTCCTTGCTCGGGCCCCACTCCTGTTGCCTGTGTATGGCTGGTGGGGGGCAGGGATGGAAACTGCTTCCCTTCCCTCAAACCCAGGCATCGGTGCTTTCTGAGCCACTGACACCTAGCTCCGGCCTCACCCCAGTGCTGCTGGGAGGCTTGGTGCTCCTGGACAAGCCAGCCCTGGCAGCACCACGGAGGAGGGAAATCTGGCCTCAAAGATGAGTCACTTCACAGCAAGGTTAAAGCTTAGCCTGGCTCACCAACTCATCGCACGTTCGGACCACCCACCACTGCCGTGTTGGGTTAGGGTTAGGTAAGCTCTGCCTGAAGGCCAAGGGGCACCTGCAGAGGGGGAGGGAGCCCGGCGGGGGTTGGGGGGGGTCTCTGTCAGTATAACACTCCCTCCTTCTACCACAGCTCCTGGCCAGTCCTGCCCTGCTCCCCCCTCCCTCACAGTGCTAGGCCCAGGCCTGGCTGCGTAGGGGGCACTGGTGCCCAGGCATGGGGAGGTGCATACAGCCGGGGGACCACCGAGGGGACGCGTGGATACTAACGACCTGCATACTGCTGCACTCCGGCGTAGGCCTGCTGCAGGGGGTCCGCGGCGGTGGGGCTCTGCGCTGCAGGGGAGCCAAGGGGGCAGAGGTCAGCGATGCCTACCCAAACCAGCTCCTCTCCCACCACACCCCTGGAGATGAGGCTGTAGCTGCACTGCCTCCCCAGCCACTGTGGTCTCTGTCCTGGGGCAGGGCATCTGAGGCAGGAACCCTGAAGGGGGGTTCCCCTTTCCTCAGCCTGGGGCCCTTAGTAGGGTGGAAAGCTGTTTCCCCTGGTTGGGGGATGCAGCCTGCCACTGGCTTGGGTCAGGGGTGAGAGGTGTGGTTCATGCAGAAGGCTGGGAAGGGCAGGGAAGGAGACACCAGAGAAGGGCTTGACCATGAGGGGCTTGTGGGGAGACACCTGAGGGACCTGGCCCTGGAGAAGGGCTGTGGGAAAGCGGGCAAGGGTGCTAGAGGCTATCAGGAGGCTGTTTCCTCCTCACTTATCCCTAGCAGGACTCAGGGGCAGAGCCCAGCTAGGCAAAAGAAAGGGCATGGAGGCCTCATCCTGCCATTCTTCCTGGGCCACCCATGCCTACTCA
The DNA here is from genome assembly GCF_963455315.2 of Globicephala melas. Classification (NCBI taxonomy): domain Eukaryota; kingdom Metazoa; phylum Chordata; class Mammalia; order Artiodactyla; family Delphinidae; genus Globicephala; species Globicephala melas. Next base: position 37,737,576 of record NC_083326.1, on the reverse strand, counting down.
AACAGAGGGACCCCCTCCCAAATTCTTAGGGAGTTTGCACGAGGCACAGAGGTCTTTCATTCCTGGGCATGCCCTTAGTAGAACTGACCACACAAATAGATCTGCCCCACGGTGCCCACAGACACCAAAGAACAAGAAGACCAAGGACCTTCTAACACCTGATCTCATGAGTGGGACATCTACTGCCCAGTGCGCGGGGGCCCTTGGGCTGATACTTTGGCAAGCAACCCAGAGAAGCTGGACTTCTTGGTTCACTTCTGTTGCCTTTGTTGTGTCTGCAGATGTGGTGGGCAAAAGCCTGGCTGCAGCACAGACCAGTGGTGGGCACTGCCTTTGGTGATCAAGGGCAGTGATGACTGAAGTGGGAGTGGGCTGGCCTTGGGGGCCCAGGGAGATGGGTGGGGACAGATCCAGCCTCAGTACATTTGAGGCAAGCTGGTGAACACAGCAAGGCAGAAAGGAAACCATCCAGGCTTATCGGCCCGGTGACCCAGGCCAGCGAAGCTAAACGGCAGTGCCAGGCTTTGGGGCCTGCAGACCAAGAAGAATCCCCAAATTTCCCTTCTGAGCTCTCTTCCCTGAACCTCTCAGTAACATTACACTAGAACAATAGCTCCTGGGTCTCTGGGGGACAAGGGAAGGTCCTGGGGCAGAGGTCCTTAGAGAGCATGTGGATGGTAGCAGGTGAGCTGGGCCCAGGAGGGCACTGCCCAGAGTGGGGAGCTGAAGATGGGTAAGGATGCGGGCTCCTTCCCGCCTGGGGTTGCCCAGGACAAAACCCTATCCCTCGATTTCCCCCACGGTGGACACTGGAGCCCCCAGTGGTGAGGTAGCAGTAGTGGTGGCGTTTGGCAGGTGGCCTACTGCTCCCTCCGCCTGACTCCTCCACCAGCCTGAGCTCCCTGGAGGGACAGCCACATCTTGCTTGTCCTCTTGGGCTACCCAGCTGCTCAGCCACAGAATGCCTTTATGCCAATTAGAAAAAAGATGTCTCTCCTCTGGGCAGAGTTGCGGTGTCCTGTGCAAAATATAACCTGCACGACTTCTGTGGCAGCTCCCCCAGCACAGCGCCGGGATCGTAGCAAGTGCTCAGCAAACACCGTGACACGGGCGAGAGATAACCAGTCCCTACCATTTGTGAGAGCCACCCCTTCAGGGGCGTTTTGTGGCAGTAAAAGCCACACTGTGTGCTTCCAGCATGATCCCGATGAGTAAAGGGGAGAGCAGAGATGCTACCTGGGGCTAGGACGTGGAGAAAAGCTTTCTGAGACCCCTCTCTACTTAGCTGCTTAACGACCTCATTAGTAACTGCCAAAGAATGAGCACTTTGAAGGATCTCGCTTGTTACAGCAGCTCCAAACTCTGCATTTAAAGATGGGAAATTCATTTTTTTAATGTACTACTTTTTTCCTTCCCTTCCCTCCATCCCTCCCTCCTGCTCTGGCAGGGGACTGTTTATGGGATGTGACAGATTGTTACAAATGGGGGAGAGAAACATTTCCAAATTCCACGAGGGAAATAGCTCACAGATGCTGGTAGGGGTGGGGAAGGACCAGGTTTGTCAAAATCCAGAGACCCAGATGGGCTTGTGGGCAGGCGAGGGAGGGGGTGGTGAAACCACCCAGATGTGCTGGGGACTGTATCTCCCAGCCCATGAGCCTGAGTGAGGAGAAGCCCAAGAACCTGAGATAGGGGGGCTCTCTCCCACCTCCAGCTTGCCAAGCCCCTCCCAGCCTGGAGCCTTCACCATTAAGCAGCACTCCAGATCCCCCTCCAGGCCCTGTCACTTCACTCTCTAGGCTTCTCTGGTCTGTTCGCTATGCAGTGAGGGGTGAGTTGTGGGAAAAGCACTGAGATGGGATCATGAACAACTCCAAGTTCAAAGTCAGGAAATTCTCCTCTATTTCCCTCTGGCACACTCAGCTTCTACTCTGCTGCTGGTACAACTTTTATATTCTATGGATGCCTGGGCCTCACTCCAGTGAAATCAGAATCTCTGGGCTTCTGTGGTTTTACAAAGCCACACAGTAGATTCTGATGGGCGACCAGAGTGGGAAGCACTACTCTGCCCCCCGAGGCTGCCCCAGTTGGGCCAACCTCCTTACCCACCCTGCCCCTGCCAGGACAGGCCCTCCCTAGCAGCGTGCTCCTTGCTCATCCGTACTTAATGTTTGATCTGAGCGCCTCCACAGGAGGCTCTGTTGGGCCTCCTCAGCCTACAGAATGAAAGAACTCTTCCTTCATTGGAATCCTTAGGCATCTCAAATCAGAGAACACTCACTCTTGACCAAAGTCTACTCTGCCTTATTGCCTCATTGTTCTGTTGATGCATGTTATGTTCCTGACTGGATTTTGACCTCCCAGGAGATAGGCCCATGTCCTGCCCTCCTTCTGGGCCACCCCCCTTTCGCCTTTCATAGACTGGGCACTTACTAGTACTTATGGGGACTCTGTGACCTCATCACCTGCCCTCCAGCAAGGACAGCATTCTCCTCGTTGCTATTACACTGCCTCTTGCCAGTCTACTCTAGGGCTTTGGGCCCAGCTTCCCAGCTCCAGTCCTCAAGACCAGGGAGATGAGCTGCTTAAAGTCAACTGGACACTCTTACCACAGGAGAACTGCTAAATTTTAGAGGAGCAAAGTTAATCAGGAACAGGCCTCCTGGATCTTCTTGTGTGCCAGAATTCATGAAGGTAGGACCCAGGAACTGTCCAAAGTTCTGACCGCGGTTGCACCAAGGGACCGAACTGGTATGTACTAGCCAGGCTGCCAATCTATATACCTCCACTTCCTTCCCCAAAGAGGCTTTTCCTATTTAATACTAAATATGATTATTCTTTTAGCTTCTATCCCCTCACTTCTTTTGGGTCAAATTCACTCTCAAGTAATTTGCAGCTATTAGCCTCTCTCTAGATGAGCTGGACAACTCATCTATTCTCCTTTCCCCTGAGGGAGCCCCAGGAATGGGCTTTTCCTCACCCATCAGACTGACAAACCCCCAGGGATCTGTCTTCTCTTCCATCAGGAGCTCCCTGAAGGAAGGCAGGAGGCTGGCTTTCCCTGATCACATTTGGGGTTCCACCAAGGAACAGAGGGCAGGGAGCCACACATTCCCTGTTATAACAGCAAGGGCACGGGCAGAATGGATGAGGAGTGTGTTGCATGGGGAAGGAAGGGCTACCACATGTTCTTACCTGGGTAGGGGTGAATGCCATTGGCAAACACAGCTTCTGCAGCAGGTTGCCCATTGGCCTGTGGGGGGAGGCCAGTGAAGCCGTTCACCCCAATGGGGGACGGGATGCTAGGCACGGCTGGTGCAGTGATGCCCGGAGGGGTGCTGCCACCTGGTTCCAGAGGTGAAGATGGGTGGAGAAGGGGAGGCAAACAGAACAAAGGTGATGAAGGCCAACCCATGGAGCTCCACCCTGCTGGCTCCAAGGACCTGGGGATGGGCTTGGACCTCACACATCAACTCAATCCTATCTGTGAATCAGGCCTTGGGTTATCATCTCCCTATATGTAATGACTCTACTTATCCCAACTATATCTATACGTCAGAGTCCAAATCTCACCTACCCCACAAAGACTTCTCTTACCACTGACTGCTTGACCTTGGACCAGCAGCACATAGACCTCTAAGTGCCCTTGACTTTGACCACATTTGGTCTTCCTTTAGTCTTTTTCAATGATTCGTGCTCACCCCAGTTAAGTCAGGATGGACTGGTCTTTGTCTAGCCACCAAGGGGTTTCTAAGCTATGGCTCTGCTCTCTGCTATCCTAATTGGATCACTGAGGGGCTGATTTGCCTCCCTATGAGTAAGTCTTGATACTCAGGTGGAGGAGGTCTTAACTGTGGTGTTCCCTTGCATTGAGGGAGAAAGGCCTTTGCAGAGTCCAGACTCAGCCCTATTCCCACAGAAAGTAGACAGCCTGGCCTCCTCCTCTTAGGACAGTGGTAATGCTCATTGTGGCAGGGGTAAAGCTGGGGTCAGATGACAATATGTTGTGCCCTCCCTACACCAGGTGGATGGAAACAAGGTGTGGATGGCATGGTGATTGTACTGAGGCCCCAGAGGCTGGAAAGGCCTTCTTCTTCATGTAGGAAGCAGGGTGTCTCTGTGGATAAGGACCTGAGGCCATCAGGACCGTCCCTAGATCGGGGATCAGAGCTTTGGGGTGGCGTTCAAGTTGGGGCTAGAGATGGCACAGTCTTTTATAGCTTTTAGCTGGGAAAGGAATAGCTCCTGGATGTCAGGAAGGCTGCTGCTATGGCCTGAGTGCAGATAGCGAAGGGAACTTGGTGAATGAGCGCTCAGCCCTTGGGGCTAGACAGGGATTCTTAACTTTGAAACTACTGCATCTGTAGCCACACATTCCTTGTAGGGAGCTGTCCTGTGCATCGCAGGATGTTTAGCAGCATCCCTGGTCTCTACCTACCAGATTACAGTAGCACCGCCCCCCTTCAGCTGTGACAACCAAAAATGTCCAGGACATTGCCAGATATTTGGGAGGGAGGGGCAAAATTGCCCTGGTTGAGAATCATTGAACTGAGCAATAGCCAGGATCCAATTAAAAACATGCTTTGTAAGCGGAGCTGTTTCCAACCCCTCTGTCCTTTAGTAACTCTTACAGTTCTCTCTTGCTTGTTGTGAAGCTGTCTTGGAAAAAGTCAGTGAATCTAGGTTGGGTTAAAGGGAAATGAAAAAATGGGGTTCCTTCTGTGCTTGGGCCAGGGGTCACAGGATGGGCAGGGCTCTTTCCCTTTCAAACCTCAAAGGGAGATGTGTTCATGTCAATTTCTTTCCAGATATCTACACCAGAGATCAACATGAATTGCTTCCTGATATGGCTAAACAATTTGAGTGAAATTCTCACCACTCTGAAATCATATCACAGACATCAGGGGTCCACATCCCATCTTCCCATGGGTCCTCAGGAATTAGAACACTTTTGAGACACACTGCCCAAGGATAAGGCCTGCATTGGGCCCAGACACTATGTGCTCTTGACACAGGATGGTCCATTGGTAGCCAAAATTGGCCAAACAAAAGGTACCGATGTGGGTCCAGCTGCTTTCCTGCCAGGCCAGGCCCTGTGCTGGTACCTGCCCACTTACCTGAGGTTGGGGTCATGGGTGCGGCCGCCAGGCCATTCATGTTGAGGGCCGCCATCTGCTGCATCTGGGCGGCGGCGAAGGCAGCCATGGGGTTCAGGTAACCACCCTGTGCGACTGACGCCATTAGTGCCGCTTGCTGCTGCATCAGCTGGGGCAGAGGGAGTGCAAAAAATATCATGCGCTTCCGGGGGGGCGACCCTCCCCACCAAAGGGTTCAGCTCCCAGAGACCAGCCTCCTAGGCCCTGCACCCCAGGGAGCTCAGACACATCTCCTGACCCCCACCCCCAGGGAGCCCTGATGCCTTCCCCATACCTGCCCTAGCTCTCAGTGGCTGTTAGAGACCACCCCCCTCCCGCCCCCCAAGAGGAAACTGTGTTCAAAAGTAATAGTAAGGTCCTTGGCACTCTAAAGTTGTAGAAGGTGGGGGAAGGGGACTGGCTCCATGGGCACCAGTCAGTCCTGTCGTTCATGGAGATGTGACATCCAAGGCTCTAGAGATGTGTTGGATGAGCCTCTGTAGAACTAAGTTGGAATGGGTGTCTGTTCAAAATGGTCCTAACTTGGAGTCTGTAGGGTAGAAGCTACAGGAGAATCACAAATAAAACCTCAGGCACCCCAAGGTTCTCACAGAGCTGAGTGGGGATGGGGGAGGTTGCTGAAAGTGGCCAAGTTTGGACCCTGCTGAACAAGTGAGGGGAGCTTGCATTTTTAGAAGCAGAACCCTGGCCTACCTTAGTGCCACCCATGTGGGGCTACAGGTCTGAGAGGCAGCTGAGGGGAGATGCTGGCAGAGCCCGCCCCAGTGTGGAAGAAAGAAGTTGATGGGCCGGGGCCTGAGCTGGGGACTGAGAGGACTACAGAGGAGGTGTAGGGGATGAGGGCTTGGGGCACCTCAAAGGACCCCTGCCAGGAGTAACCAGAAGGCCTGAGGACACCCTTCCATGATCGGTGGCGGGGGTGGTGTGGTGTCAGCAGGACACTGAACCTCTCTCCCTGTTCCAGTCAGTGCTTCCTAGGATTTGCGGAGAACTGCGGCCCCCAGCCCCGCCCTGCCGTGCCCTCACTTACTGCCTGTGCGTAGGCGCCGTAGGCCCCGAACGGGATGGCCATGGGGTTGAACATGCCCATTTGGCCAGCCATCTGCTGCATTCGCCGCATTGTGCGCTCCTTGTCGGTGTCGGCGAACTTGACCACCAGACTGGATGAGGCTCCCTGCAGCCAGGACTGTGTGTGAGGCCCACCAGCCCTAACCGCCTCTGCTCCCTGGCCTGGGCCCACCCAGTCCTCTCCACGGGGTGCTATGGGGGCGGGGTAGGTGGCATGGTGACAAGCACCAACCCTTCGTCCAGGGGTCTGGAGTCTTAACCCCCCACCCCCACCTCAGGCTTTTTCTATCTGGGTGACCTTGGGCCACTTTCTTAACATCTCTGGGCCTCAATGTCCTTGTCTTAGAAGTGCGGATATTGGCAGTGCCTTGCGGTCTCATGGGGAGGCTGTGAGCACCGCAAGCCTTTGGCATCCTGTGGCCGAGCGCGCGAGGGCTGTCGGGGCCCCGCGGATGCGTGGGGTGGCCGGGATGTCTCTGTCCCTCATTGCCCCGTTCCCTCCCCCCTCCCAACTCCCCAGGGGCGGCCGCACTCACCGGCATGGTCTGGCTGCCGTGCAGAGCGTTGATGGCGGCTTGCGCCTCGGCGTGGGAGGAGTACTTCACAAAGGCGCACCCTGGGGGGACGGGAGAGGCTGAGCCACGGCGCCAGGGCCCAGAGGAAGGTCAGAGAAGCGGAGGACTGAAAGACGGGGCACGGGAGGGGCCGAGGGGAGAGGGCGCCTCCCAGAAGAAAGCAGAGTGAGACACAGAAAGAGTGAGAGAGAACCGACAAACTCAGAGCCACACAAGGAGGCAGAGAAAGACCGGGACCGGCCAGAGTCTTCCAAGGACCCTTAAGTGGTCCCGTCCCCCGCGACTTGCATCGCGGCCTTTCCATCCCCGCAGGCCCAAGCGCCTCGCCCCTTCCAAGCAGCCTTACCCCGCTTGCCCGACGGGGCCAGCCCCAGACGGCTCGGGACTTTGCCGTCAGGCTGGCAGGAGACCCGCGGCCTCGCCCCGCCCACCTGCTCGCACCACCCACTCCCCGCCCCGCCCCCACGCACCCTTGCTGTTCCCGTCTGGCCCGCGCAGAATGGTACACTCCTCGATGTTCCCGAAGGCCTCAAAGAGGCGGCGCACATCGTCCTCAGACTGCTGCTTGTTGAGCATGCCCACAAAGAGTTTTCTATCTTCTGGAACAAAATTAGGAGATGCTTACCCGGGCCGGGGGCCCGGCTGCGCGGGGTCGGGCCCGGGGGGAGGGCACGGCCGGAGGTGGAAGGGTTACGGAGGGGAAGGGTAGGAGCTGGGTAGGGGGCGGGAAGGGGGCGCACAGCAGGAGGGGGAGGGAAAACAAAGAGAGGGAGGCGGGTGGGGCACCGCTAGAAGGGGAGGAAGGACGCGGGGTGAGGGGGTTACGGGGAGAGGAGGGCAAGGCCAGAGGGGGAGGGGAGGTAGGAGGGGTTGGGTCTAAGAGGGGGCAGGATTGCAGCGACTCTGCCCCTTCCTGCCTAGAGAGCAGACCTCACACTGAGGGGCAGGGCCACTGGCAGGCACCGGCACACAGGTCGTATGGGCAGCCCTACGTTCTCTTCCTCCCTCCTCTTAGACACAAACTATCTTCCTCAGCCACTTTCACCCCCAGATACCAAAATTAATTTACAACTGGCAAGTCTGCCACAGGGCCTTTGCATATGCTGTTCTCTCTGCCTGGAGTGTCCTCCACATCACGAAGTTGAATCCTCTAATGCTAGGTCTCAGTTTAAATATTGCTTTCTCATCAAAGCCCCTCCTTCCACTTCTTTATTCTCTGTCTCAGCCTTTCCCATGGTCCAAAATTCAAAGGACAAGTATTTACTACTTTGACTGAGTAGTAGGTTTCTGTCTAGCTCCCCACCCCTCAATCTATGCTCCCTGAGGCAAGAGGCCAGGCCTCTGCTGGAGCAGTGGTAGCAGGCACATAGTAGGCCTGCAGGACTGAGCTATGGAATGAATGAATGAATGCCCTATGCCAGTCTCAGGAGCACACCTCCTTTCTGCCTCACATGTTCTTACCTCCATCTGGCGCTCCCTCCTCTTGCCCCTTCCTATTCATGCTGCGAAATTCAGCCCTGGGCACTTTGGAGGGCCTGTTTCTGAAGACTGGGCTCCCTCAGCAGCCTCGCCCCCACGCTTGTGTTGAGTACCAAATGGTTTGTTGACAGCACTCAGATGTGTGCTTAGGGTGACAGGGATCACGTTAGGCTGTGTGGATTTGAGCATAAGAGCATCCCACAAGCTCTTACTGCAGTGTGACTTTCACTCCTCCCAGGGAGGTGGGTTCTAAGTTCCCTCCCCTTGAATCTGGGTGGGGCTGTGACTGCTCTAACCAATAAAGAATGGCAGAAGTGACACGAGCTGCCTTCAAAGGCTCGGTCATAAAAAAGGATCAGCTTCCACTCTCAGCTCTCCCTTTTGGGCATGGTTGCTCTGTGGAAGCCAGCCACCATGCTGTGAAGAACCCCAACTAGCTCATACCGGGAGTCCACACGGAAAGGAACTCAGGCCTCCAGCTGACAGCCAGCATCAGCCACCAGACATGGAGCGAATGAGTCCTGAGATGATTCCAGGCCCCAGCCTGTGAGTCTTCCAGCTGAGGCCCAGACATCCTGGAGCAGAGACAGTCCCTCCAAGCTGTGCCCTGTCTGAATTCCTGACCACAGAATCCATGAGCATAATAAATGGTTGTTTTATACAACTCCGTTTGGGGTTAAGTTGTTAGGCAGCCATAGCTGCTGGAACAGGGTCCCCGTGGTGGCAGACACCCTCTAGATGCTTGTTGACTCTTCAATAACTGACACACACAGCCAAGACTGCAGAAATACCCACCCCAAAATTGCAAATGGCCATGTGTTCACGGTTTCCACAGAATGCAAGGGCACTCCAGGACCATGTCCTCCTGGATTCAGGGTGGTTGGTACCTCCTGCACCAGAGCACCCCCGTCACTCACACGGCCAGGAGAGTTCACATAGAGACGAGGGGCTGACCAGAGGTCTGGAGCGAAGCGGAGGAAACCTCCAGGCCCTGCCCTGCTTCACAAGCCACCGCAGAGTCCTCCTCAGGAAGGCCTGACCACCGCCCTGCCGGTACCCCCAGCCTGGAGCACTCAGCACTGGGCAAGCTCTCAGCGATGAGGTGCCCCTTCCATGCCCACGGGGTATCATTGTCAGTTCCTGTGACCAATGTTGCATCAGGGCACGCCAGCCTGGACCTCCAACATGGGTGGGCTTCAGCCAAAGCTCTGGGCCCGGAGCCTGCCCTAGCCTGGGCGCTCCGCCTGACGGCTCAGGCGCTGGCAGGGCTGGGCACGCCCCTGCCCCATCTCCAGGCATCCCCAACTCCAAGCTCTGGGCTGGGGGAAGCAGAGACTGGGAGAGCAAGCGGAAGGAAGACAGAGGGAGTGGAAGGGGTGAAACTTCCTCCTGAGGAGGGACAGGAGGAGATAGGGTTCGAAGCAGAAAGGGAGGGGAAATGGCGGAGACAGAGGAAAATGAACTAGAAACAAAGAGAAGAGAGAGGGCTTCCCTGGTGGCGCAGTGGTTGAGAGTCCGCCTGCCGATGCAGGGGGTACGGGTTCGTGCCCCGGTCCGGGAGGACCCCACATGCCGCGGACCGGCTGGGACCGTGAGCCGTGGCCGCTGGGCCTGCGCGTCCGGAGCCTGTGCTCCGCAGCAGGAGGGGCCACAGCAGTGAGAGGCCCGAGTACCGCAAAAAAAAAAAAAAAAAAAGAGCAGAGAGAAGAGCCAGGCAGAAGGAGAGGGCAGAGACAGAGGCGAGAGGGCCGAGGGCTTACGTTTAACTCCCAGAAGCACAGCAGCATTTACATGAAGTGAATCGAGTTTGGAAGCCTTCAGTAGAGCCTTGAAATTCTGCTCCCCAGGTCGGCCAGGTGCTCCCCCTCCCACAGCCCCTTTTAAAGGCTCCAATTAAATGGGATTTCCAGGAAGACAAAGAAGTGAAAACCTGCCCCCTGCTCATCCCTGACGCTCCTGCTCAAACATCTCCACCCAGGAAGGAACTAGGAAAGGAAGAGAAGCCGGTCCTGCACCGAGCCTGGTTTAGATGCTGGAGCCGCAGCTCCTGCCTCTCTCCTGACGTCTGAATATACTCCTCTCGTTTCATTATGACAGCTTTCTGATTGCATTAAAATTCATCCCCACGTGCCTTCCTATCCAGCCACTTCCCTTTTGCCAGGGTTTTTTTGTTTGTTTGTTTGTTTGTTTTTTCTAATTCCTTCTTCCACTCCCTGAAATCACCCCTTACTGCCAATTCTCAGTTCTCCGTTCTAGGCCCTTCCTGTTTGAGGGCTTTCCCAATGTGGAGGGGGCCAGGCTCCCGCTCTTCCTGCCTGTCCGGACTTCCCCAGGGAAACTACAACTAGCCTTCCTTTTCTGGAAGGCTGCCAGAAACCAGATAAACCTGGCTCCAGACTCACTTCGTCCAGGTGATGTGGAGTGACCCCACCCAACACAAAGGTTTATTTGTTTCTAGGATGCTCTTTATTTCCAGTTGGCTTTGGTACTGGGTGAGTGATTCTAAGGCCTTTCTTTCAGACCAGGGAGTGGAAGGACTCAGTCTGAGGGTGGATCTCCTCCTTCGGCCCGGGCCCACTGGCTCACACCCCAGCTCTGCTGCCTTCCAGCTGCATACCTGTTCGCCCCCTCAGGTTTTTCGGTCTCTAAAATGGGAATAACTCAGCCCTCCTCATGTGGTGGACAATAGGCTCCCAGGAGATGCTGCAGGACAGAGCCTGGCCAGCAGTAACAACAACAGCGATGACCATGACCTGGGGTTCTCTATCCAGGGGGAAGAGGAAATGGAGCTCCCTGCGCTGACTGGAGGGGACAGAGGTCACAGGGAGGGAGAGGCCAGAGGATCCACATCTGGGGGAGAAGCACTTGAAGTGACAGTTTGGACTGGACTCAGGCTGTAGCTGCTCAGCTGAGATGGACAACCTCTCCTTGTGTTCCCACCCCCCATGCCCTCCTTCCCCCGGCCACTTTCCCAAGGCTCTGTCCCCAAGCTGTGTCAGATGACCAGTGACACCATTTGGCTGGTGTCTTGGATCTTATGACAACCTAGCGAGAGTCTCAGAGAATGACTCCATTTCCCCAGCCACTTCCCACCCGCTCCATCATGGACACAGACCCCGATTTCCTGGGACACGCTGAGCAGTCCCTGCCCCCAGCCCTCCTGCCTGAGTGACGCAGGGTCCCTGGCTGATGGTGGGGCTATGATGCTCTCACTGGCCCCCATGAACCCTCAGCCTGAGCCCGTTTTATGGCTGTGGGGCTGTCGCTGCTCCTCTGAGGAGATGTTCAGGCAGGTATTGCTGGGACTGGGACACGCAGGCCACCTTGATGGGAGGTGAAGGACAGACCTCAGGGTCAGGGGGAAAATGGGCTGAAGACATCCCTGAGTGGGAGGTCGCTGAGACCGCATGGGAGCAGTCTCCCTCAGAGATGCAGGAGGCCAGTCTGCAGCCCAGTATCTGCCTCTTGACGGAGCCCAGCTTGGGGCAGGCAGGCGGCTCCATTAAGCTCAACTTCTGACTTCCTGGGCTGAGCCCAGTGGCTGGCACAGGAAAGCTTTGACCTGCTGGGGGATGGGCAAATACCCCAAATCTCTGCCCTTGGGTTTTCACATGGGCTCCTCCTGGCCCAGGGGCCGATCAAGGGGCTCATGCTCCCGCAGTGATTCAACAACTGTTTGCTGAGCAACTTCTCTGTGCCAGACACTGTTCCATGCACTGCTTCTACAGCAGGAAACAAGAGAGGTGAGTCAGCTCACTGGAGCTGACTTCCGGATGGGGACAGAGGCCGTCCACAATATATGTTACAGAACAAGACAAAGGCCCACAGGGCTGCGACAGAGTGGCCCCCAGAGCTGGTGTGCCCTCCCCAGCAGTAACAAGGCGGCAGAATGGCAGAGCTGGGCTGGACCCTGGAAAACACCAAGGCTCCCACCTTTTTTAGATGAGGAGGTCGGGGCAGCTGGGGCCGGGACTAAACCCAGGTTCTTGGAGTCTCTTGAATTACTAATCCTGACCCCCTTGCTGCTGCCTTCCTGCTCTTTTAAGCTATGAGTGCCTGTGTCTGCAGGGGTGAGGGAGCACCTGGGGTTCCAGGAGGCAGGGGTGTGACACCCCAGAAGGTTGGCACTAGTCCCGGCCCTTCCTGAACCAGAGCGGGCAACTCAGCTCTCTGTGCCCAGATGTCATGCTCTCACTGCGGGGGGAGTGGGCACAGTTTATCTTCCTCCCCCTCCCCAGGAGCTGTGGGAGGGGGAAGCCAATAAAATAACGGATGGGAAAAGTACCAAGTTCTGTCAGGTGCACGTGTTTACAACCACCTGAGGAGGGAATGGAACAGAGCCCCTGGCATCCCGCCTCTGGTCACTCCTGCAGCAAGCATTGACTGAGCACTGACTGTGTGCCTGGGACTCGGCTGATCAGAGAGTCTGAGATGAGTCTTGGGGGCCCTTCTGGTTTTCCTCTTTGGGCAAGTGTGTGGGGGGGGGATGCTTGGCTCTCAGATCCCTGGAGAATCCAGTCTTTGGCCCCAGAGCCTCTGCCACGGAGCCCCCCATGAGAGAGGACAGCCAGGCAATAGCTCTGGACTGCAGGTCTGTAGGGGCCAGTTGGGGAAGGGGGCAGTGGCAACACTCTGAAGTCTTCCAGGAGGAGGTGGCCTGGCGTCAGGGTCAGGGGCTCCAGACCCACAACAGGATTTAAGCAAAAGCTAAGAGATGGGAGGGCTGTTCTTTTCACTTGCTCCCAAGTGGTCCCTGCCTGGGGGTTCAGGGGGAGCTGGACTTTGCTTTCCCAACTCCCTCTTGCCTGCCGTAACCCCCACCAACACACACACATCTCCCAGTCCTCTGACCTCGGGAGTATTCTTCATTCTCCCAGAACCTCAATCTAATTCTGAGTTTCAGTTTCCCAACCTATTAGCATTGGGGGACACCTCCGGGAAGATTTAAGTGCAGATGAAAAGGCAGAGGAGTCTAGTTGCCAGAATCTCATGCTTCCTCCAGCCCCTCCAGTTGGGAGACAGACTCCTCTCTTGTTCACTTGGAACATCTGGGCAGAACGGGACTCTGGCTGGAAGGATTTGCATTTTAAAAGGAGAGCCCAGAAAACAGAGAAGCAACACACTGACAGCTAGTTGAGGACAGGCCCCTCTTGGGGTATATCAGGGTGGTACCTCGGAGCCCCCAGACGTGTGTGCGGGGAGCACTCTGCTGGCTGTGCAGGATGAGTGGGGCCCCGAGGGGGGAGGAGGTGGGTGGCAGCAGCACCACGTGACTTGCCAAATGCCAGCACCCTGGCGCTAATGCTCAAATTCCGGTTTAATTTTCAAAACTTGATTCGCTCATTGCCATTGGCATTAAACAATATTTCACACTTAAGGATAGACGACTGCTGGGGCGCCGTGGATGAATGTTCAGATGGCTGATGCCTTTATGGCCGCAGTAGATTTTTACTGTTCTCTTCCCTCCAGCTGCCGAGGGAGGGTTTGTGGGGGGACCTGAGCTGGGGAGAACCGGGGCGCCAGGGGCCGGGGTGGGGAATAAATGGTTTTGAGTTCTGTGGCTGGTGGGGCAGCCAGAGGGGTTGCTAGGAGACCAGGAGGGCCTGGCTGGGGGTGGGGGGTGGGGGTATGTAGGGCCACACCTGTAGGAGACACTCTGATAGGGCCCTGGAGGCTCAAGGGCAGCAGTTTGGGGAGTGAGAAGAAACTTCCAGACACTCCCAGTGACTGAGCCAGAGGACTCTCTCCTGCTCTTGAGCCTTTGGCCCCGGGAGTGGGCAGAGCAGGGCCAGAACCCAGAGCCCCGGGTACCCATACACCTGCCCCTCAGCTGCTGGCAGAGGCCATGCCAGACCCTCAGCATCTCGTGGCCTCTTTACTGTGGGACCAGGGGACTTGCCGGACCGCCTTCTGGATCCCAGGACCATCTGCTCTCCCTGGGGAGTGATTTCATGCCCAAAGGGCCACAGGTAGTGAGTCTTAGGGGGAAAAACCTGTTCCTTCTCCCTAACTTCACCCATAGATGAGGAAGGACCTTGAATCGAAGGCACACAGACTTGACAGGAGGGGCGGGGCCGGGGCGTCTTGCAGAGAGTAACTGAGGCGCTTTGTCAAATCCTGGTTGACTGGGCCCCCTTAGGCAAGTCACATACCCTCCCTGGGCCTCCAGTTCCTCATCTGTAAGAGGGGAGAATAATCACACCCACCTCATAGGGCTGCTGGGAGATGAAATTAGTTAAGGTACCTGAGGATTTTAGCCCAGAGGCTGGCACAAATGCTCAATAAATGCAGCTCTGCACGAGTTACAGCCAGGACTACTGCTCACCCGCAGCAGTGGCAGCTGGTGGGATGGGGATGCCCACCCCACCCCTTGGGTGTGGAGAGGACCCCAGGGACACTGAACAGTCATCTGCCAGGGGTCAGCCTGGAAGCCGGGCTTTCCTTTGCCTCCCCTGACCAAATGGCAGCATTTGGGGGCCCTCTGAGATGCTCCCCAACACCCTCCACGTGGTCTGCCTGGATTAATCCACAACGAGGGACGTTTCCCCCGAAGTTACACTGAGACCCCTCTGTGCCCTTTCCATGCATTCTCCGTGTCCTGACCCGCCAAGCACCCTGGCTCCTAAGGGACAAGAAGGTGTCAAACTGGTCATCTGAACTGAAATCTGTGCCACTTTCAAGGTCGCTGACCCCCCACCCTGAGTCCAGAGGCCTCCTCTTCCCCCTCCCGGCCAGCCCTGAGGTGGGCAGCACGCAGTCCCACACCTGCCTTTCAAACAGGGGAGCAGCGGGTAGGGCTGGGGGTCTGCACCCCCTCTTCTCCTGCCTGGGGACCCACAACTGCCCGCTCTCCTGCTGGTGCGGGAGTTTCCAGCCTCGCCATCCACAACAAGGTTAAGGGCCTGGATTGGGGTCCCTCTGCAGCCATGTGCCCGTGTCACTGCCCTCCTGAGACGGGCCAGGCCTGGGAGAGCTCTCCACGTGAAGTGCGCCAGTAAGGAGCCGAGCGAGGCCCCCCTTTGTCCCCACAACTCACACTGTGCCAGAGCCAGGGCCAGGGGTGCAGCTGGGCGGGAGCCGCCTCCCAAGGTTAAAGCCTTCCTGCCTGGGAAGAAGACTGAAGGAGACATCAAACCAGATTAAAGGCTGCTGGGGATGGGGCGGTGAGAAGGGCCAAGATGGGGCTCCCGCTCCCCTGGGGATGAAAATGAGGCCCCTCAGCCGCTCCGGCCCCCAGGGCAGGCCGTGCCAGGCCTTGATCTGGCCAGCTCCCTCCAGACGGTCTCTGTTTGATGTCGGGGTGGGAGAATGCAGGGCACACCCAGTCTCCCCCACTCGCATTCTTTCAGCCAGCTCTGCCTTCTAAATGCTTCGGGGTAGGGCCCAGGCCGTGAGAGTCCCTTCCTCACTGTCTCCCGCCATCCACCCAGGCCCCTGCTGGCTGCTCTCCACAGGGCAGCCACAGGAGTCAGCTACAACCCGAGGCACATCCTGTCTATCTCCTGCTCAGACCCCGCAGGTGCTCCCGTCTTACTGAGCACAAGCCTTGTGAGGGGCTGCACAGGCACCCCACACTCTGACTCCCCCGATCCCGCCATCCCTCTGCTCAGAAACGTAGGTCTTGTGAAGTCTCAGGAATACTCCATGCATGGCCTGCCCCAGGGCAGGGCACTGCGTGTGCACTGCCGTTCCTCCTCTTGTCTCCAAGATCATGTCCTTGGCATCTGCAGGACACTGAACTCCAGGGTTCCTCAGAAACTGGGAAGTGAGTGTCTCCTGGAGATGAGTGGGCAGCGGCCATGCTGCAGGCACAGAGCCTGCCGTGATGAGCTCTGGGGGTGTGGGGTGTCTAGAAGTCTTGAGCCAGGCCCTAGGGCCTGCACATGCAGGGTTTGCCAGGTAGAAAGGCACAGGGCAGGCATCCCAGGTCAGGGAGCATGGCATATGCAAAGGCAGGGAGTGTGACAGGCACGTGGGACATGGAGTCACAGTGACACATCCCCCCCTCCCTCCTTCCTCTTCCCCACCCACCATATTCTCAACAATTCCCTCAGGGTCCCAGCCTGCACCCTCACCGCTGGCCACTGGAAGCCTAGCTTGGGACTCGGACCCTGCGTCCATACTCACTGCCTACCATGTCCTCTCTTGGCTCAGACTGGCTCCTAAGTCATAGCACACAGGGATTCTCCTGTGGTCCAACTGGACTCCCAGGCCCACCCCCCTCAATGTCACCCTGGTGTCTTCTTCATGACAAGAGCCAGTGGACCGAGCTCCCACATCACAGAGCCTCTGCTGCCCCCAGACAGCTCTGGTCAGACTGGCTCCCTCTCCAGGGCTGTGTGGTGCCCCTGCCCGAGGGAGACCACAGCTCTGACCACACCCACTCCTCCATGAGGTGGTTATAACCACCACAATACTAATAATCAGAATGGTTCTCATTTATCAAATATTTACCATGACGCCCGTACTGAAATAAGCCCTTTGCAAGTATAACGGATATTTTATTCTTTCCACCGTACAGATGAGGAAACTGAGGCTCAGAGAAGTTAAATATCTTTCCCAAGAAGACATAGCCAGTCACTGGGGAAGCCAGGACTCAGACCCAGGGGGTCTGAATGGAGCTGAGCTCTCAGGTCACCCTCCTTCCTGGTGGAAGACAGTGCTACCTGGAGATTGCTCTCTCTCTTCACTCTCCACCCCTCCATGTCTGCACAGACAGCTGACAAAGGCCTAATAACCCCATTGCTCTGCATGGGCCAGGGCTTCTGTCCAGAGCCCGGAAGAGGGGCCTGGTGGGGCCCTGCTTAGCTCAGACGGAGCAGGCTCCGGTGGTTCCTGACTGCCCGACGACCCGCAGACGTGCCTCACAGCCCCTCCTCAGTTTCACTCGCCCCTCTGCCCAGAGCACGGCTGGCTTGAAGTCTCCTGGGTGACCAAAGATGTTAAGCTCTGTCCTGATGAGTCCCCAGGCCTTCCTCTGCCTGGGATCTAGGCTGCAAGGTCCTCTCCCCTCACCACACAGAGAATCGGACCTGCTGGCAGAATCCCCTGGACTCACAGTCCACACCCCTCCAGCCCCGGGTACCTGCCCAGGGCAGAGGTGTGGCTCTGTGCCCTCGGGGGCTTGCAGCATGACCGGGGAGGCCGAACCAGAAGACTGTCACCACCCCGGGGCGCCACGAATGGTCCCTGAACCCTCTTCTCTTGTGCTTTTCGAGTTGATGGGCAGGCGTGGGAGCCCTGAGTTAGGCAAGAGCTAAGCCCTGGAGGCGCAGCATGGGTGAGGGGCCCGGAGGCCATACCCACATCCCTCGCGACCTCCTTCTCTGGCCTTCAGCCCGTGACCCTCGTGCCTGTGAGTCTGCGCCAGGCCTCCCAGAAGGCGCTTGGGGCACGCGGTGGCACTAAATGGAAGTCACCTTTCACTGGGGCTGCGGCACGTGGCCGGCTCTCCAGGTAACTGATTATACATTAGATCTGCTACCTTATCCTTCCCGGGCGCGTGGCGCACGACAGACGGCCCTGAGTTCTATGGGGACTTCTGCAGCCCAACCCTGTTGTCTAATGGGGTTTCCGCTGGCGTCTGGCGCAGTCTCCAGCATTTCACCCATCACAGGATAATTTATAGCATAATGGGGCATTTTTTTCCTTTATATCATGCGGGAGCATAAATTATGGCCAGTTTGTCCTCAGCTCTCAAGGAGACAGACAAAGCCGGGCTTCATTCCAGCAAAGGGAAGAGGTTTCTGCAGGGGGTGGGTAAGGGCAGGGTGGTCCACAAGGCAGCAGGGGTAACAGGAGGAGAGACCAAGGAACGCCTTAAGAACATCTCATTGACGGGGTGAGAATCTAGCTGAGGCGGCCACAGATACCGGGGAAGAAGCAACAGTACCCACTTGGAGTGCTTGACACTATTAACCGTGGAGGGGGCTCTTGTTAGCTGAGCCGTAGAGCTGCACAGTTGTCCGCCGCCTGCAGATGACCCGGCCATAGACAAACTTCTAACCCTAGCCACGGGCTGACCCTTACCTTGGCCGCAGATCTTCCCACAGCCTCACAAAGAGAATGGTGTTCATGGGTCCACCCCCTTCCTCCCCACCCCCTGCCACAGCCAGAGACAGAATGCAGTGCCCGGCAAACCTCCTGCCCCTCTGACCCATGGCTCATTTTTAACACCGAGGGTGGGGCTCAGCTTCTTGTGGGACGAGGGAGGAGAGGGACACCCCAGCTTCTAATGGCCTGCCCACTGTCCTCCTTGGGAGGTGCACGCAGCTCAGGGTCAAACTGACTAGTCTAACACAGCAGGAGTCACACCTGAACCAGAGGCTGCAACTGTGACAAGGACTTCTGGTGGCCCTGGGTGGGGATGGAATCTTCAGAGGTCACCTGGCCAGCCTCCTCCAGTATGACCCAAGGTGAGGATGATGCTTTCTGAACACCCTGGCAGAAGTCTCCCTGGCCCCCATGGAGGCAGACCAGAAGAATATTTCCCCTTTTGCACCCTGGAGAGCTCAACCCTGCCCAGAGCACAAGTCCTGCCCCTAGAGCACCAAAGTCTGCTCCTTCCTCCTCAAGACACACTTCTGAGAATAACAGCAGGAATCCTGGATCTTGTAAGATGGTGGTTCTCACCCCTGGATGCTATGAAATTCACCTGGGGGCTTTCAAAATACAGGTGTGCCCAGCTAGCCCCTGAGATATGGATTGGTCCGGGCCTCTATGTTGTTGGTTTTCGTTTGTTTCAAAAGCTACTCAGGTGATACCAGCACACAGCCAGGGCCGGGAAGGGCTGGGATGGGTCTTTTCCAGGCGGCTCCTGGCCATCTCTCCTTGGGCACCCCATCTCTGCCCTCGGCCTGCCTGCAGAAGCTCAGCCCTTGAGACTGCAGGATTCTGTGTGTGTTGGTGCTGGTGGAGGGTAGCACCCACCTTCTCTGCCCTGACACCTGAGCCCGGGCATCCCCCCATCCCTCACGGGGTTGTCCTGGAAAGACACTGTACTAATCTGGGGGGGTAGACTGAGGGGGGATTATCTAGGTTAGCATGAAGCCCACCCCTCTAATGGCTTAGCAGCCCTCCCCCTCGTCTTCTTCTCTCCTCTCTCATGCCCCTCTCCCCTCCATCCATCAGGCCAGGCTAGCTGTGAGAGGAGGGTCCCAAGCTCTGCTTTCATCAGCCCTCCAGTTTCCTTCCCGTCCATCTTTGTTCCAGCCACCCTAGCCCTCCTGGAGTCACCCCGACCCCACCCCCGTCCCCTTGGAACTAGATGGTCCACGTTTAAGTACACGAATACTCACTGTATTAACTCATGACTGATAATGGACTACAGATAGACACAGAGATGGACGGATGGCAGACATTATTAATAGATGCTAGATATCCAGATTAAATGTTGGATGATAGATACACAGGTGAGAGAAAAATGATTGCAGAAAGCAGATAGATTTATGATCGGAGGTACGTGAATAGTGATAGGTAAATATGGATAGATGGATGGATGGATGGCCAAGATGTTTCTGAGGACTTCAGATAACGGGCTCAAAATGTAAAAGGTGAGAAAACTAGTCACGGCCACCCACACCTGTTGGGCTATCTGCTCTCAGAAACAAGGAACTCTGTTCTGCTCAAGACCTGTCTTAAAGCAACTTCTCTTTCGGCTCAGGCCCCTGAACATCCACTTGTCTGATGGGTTTGAGGTTAACATAGGTTGCAGTGGGGCTGGTTTCCTGGAGACACCTGAAGCTTCTCTTTGATGTTTTGCCTCCTGAGCCCCTGCGATACCTAAGGAGGACCTCCCTTCCTGTCTGTCTCCCCTCTAGATGCATGTTCCTCAAAGCCCAAGGCCATGCCCTCCAACCCCACAGAGCAGGTTGGTTTTTGGAGTCGGATAGGCTGGACTGGCCCCTGCAGTTAGATGGCAGGTGTCAGCCCATATGGTACATGCAGAGATTCATCCATTCACTCCCTCCGTTGGGACCCATGCCCTCAGAGAGGTCAATGAGGGCTGACTCATCTGAAGCACTCGCCACGAGCCAAGCACTGCTCCGAGCGCTTTAATTTTATGAGGTGGGTACCACTGTCACCCCCACTTTACAGATGAGGAAACTGAGGCACAGAGAGGTTTGGCAACTTTCCGGACGTCCCAGAGCTAAAAACTGCAGGGCCCAGATTTGAACCCAGGTGGTCTGGCTCCCGAGCTTTCATCCACCACGCAGAAGGTCCCCCTCCCCCAACCAGATGGTTGCGAGTCTCTGGTGAGCTCAGGAGAGCATGTGGCTCTGGGAACTGGAAAGAGCTGCACGATTTGCAAGATGTCATTATTTCTAATGACTAATGAGATTGTGAGGGGAGTGTCAGTTTCCTCTAGAGAACAAATTATTTTGAAGGGTGGCAGCATATTAACTATTGGTGCGTGGCTGGCACTGCTAACTACAGAGGACCCTGCTCTTGTCACTCAGAGCGGCCCTCCAAGGCCTTCAGGTTGGCAGTATTTGGTGACCATGAAGTTCAGTTTGCAGAAAGGCAGAAAGCCAGCTGTGGGGCAGCCCTGGACCCCTTCAATTATCCTTGGGTCAGTCATGCAGTCAGTCAACAAACTGTGTGCAAGGTATATATTACTGGGAGATGTAAGGAGTAGATCTGATCCTTGGGCAAAAGTGTTTCCAAATTGGGGCTGGAATGGCCTAGCTATGGAAGGCAGAGCAGGATGGGGCTGATGGGGGGGGGTTACATTGCAGAACATGAAGACTTTGCGGGGGTGGACCATCATGACCATTGAGACCACAGGCACTGAGGACAGGCTGTCTGCCTCCCTTTTCTGGGAAGAGAGGGGCAGGAAGGGGTGGGGATAAGGAAGGAAACCTGGGATGGGAGCACAGAGGAGAGAATGCAAAGACTTTTACTCAACTCCAGTGCCTGTTTGCTGGAGAATTGTGTTTGGAAAAGCCACACTACCCTCCCACCAACAGGTCTGGAACGTGTGTGGCCGGAAGTGACAGTGCTGTGGGCCCACTATGCCTGGAGCAGGCATGTCCATAAGTGGAGGCGGGTGAAGACCCCGGCTCGCTGGCTGGGGCACCTCCCCCCGCCCCGCCCCCAATCCACCTCAGTCCGCCGCAGCCAGACTCTTCCGCAAGGGCTGGCGCTGACTGGGCGCTTCCAGCATTCTGTCCACTTCTCCCTGCCACTCTGCAATACAACATGATCGTAACCCCACCTGACAGATCAGTCAGCTGAGGCTCAGAGAAGCTGAGGGACAGGCTCAAGCTCACTGGGGCAGTATGTGGCATAGGTGGGACCAGAGCCAGGCGTCTCTGCCAGCTCTGGTGCACACGATAGAAAATGACTCCCACGTGTCTGCCCCAGGGCCTGGAACTCTGTCTTTTGGGCTCTATGCCTTTGGACTCAGCATTGCCCTCTTCCGGGAGGTGTTTGAAATGTGGTGGCTTATGTCACCTCAACAGGACTGATTTTGCTAGAAAATGTCCCCTATGTATATATGTCCATGCCTCTCTCTCGCTTTGTCACAGCTTACCCTTCCCCCTCCCCATATCCTCAAGTCCATTCTCTAGTAGGTCTGTGTCTTTTTTCGTGTCTTACCCCTAGGTTCTTCATGACATTTTTTTTCCTTAAATTCCATATATATGTGTTAGGATGTATATGTATAACTGATTCACTTTGTTATAAAGCAGAAACTAACACACCATTGTAAAGCAATTATACTCCAATAAAGATGTAAAAAAAAAAAAAATGTCCCCTATGATCAAAGGGACCAGATAAGCATTTAGGCCTGAGAGTGGAAAATTCGATGCAGGGAAGGCAGCATGAAGGGATAGGGCTGGGAAAGGATCAGAGGGGTCGGGGGAGGGGGTGGCTGGTGGCTGGGAGAAGGGCGATGATGGTGCTGAGTGTGGGGGAGTGGCCACAGAGGGTGGGCGTGGCGGGAGGGGAGGGGAGGGGCTCTGTAATGTAACAGGACATGCAGTGAGGACGACGGGGACGGGTGTGTACGGGCAGTGGGAAGTGTCCCATTTGCTACAGCAGCCCCAGCTAGAGCCCCCCCCCACCCCCCCAACCCTGGGCTTAAGGTGAGAAAGAGGAGGCTGAAGAGGCTGATGAGAGGAACAGGAGAAGGAGAAGAAAGGGATGACAAGGACTCAGCCTAGATGCCCCCTTACTGGCTGCTGGGAGTGATCCCTGCCAGCCCCGTGCCCCTGCCCTCCTTCCTCTCCTCCCAGCACACAGCAGCCAGATGGCCTAGGGCAGTGGTGCCACTTGCCCTTGGGGTCCCAGGCACTCAAGCTTGGTCTGTTGATGCATCAGAAATACTCCACTCCTGGGTAGATGTGCCTACTTTTCAAATGCATATAGATGCTGTCGTGGTTTAAGAAGCAGCAATTCATTGAAAAGCACTGCTGACTTCAAGGTAGCTTATTGCCATTTTGCATTCTCTCACACAACGGATACTCAAAGTAGAATATCTGTGGGGGGGGGGTGCTGATGAATTTTTGATGTTAAACATGGCTCTTAACCTTGAAAAGTCTGGGCATGCTGATCCAAGGAGGGCAGCTGGAGCTCAAGGAGCAGAACGCGCGGCGAGTGAATCCTAGGCCCGACGCCATCTCACCTGCAAGACTGCAGTGCTGTTGCCCAGGAAGGGGAGCGCGGTGGACGCGGGGAGCACCCCAGACCTGCAGTTAGGAAACTCGCTTCTAGCCCTGAGTCCCCAAAGCTGCCAGCTGGGTCGGGTGTCTGCCCTTCTCTGAGCCTCCAACTCAAGCTCATCCTTTGATGCAGCCGGAAGAGCTGGAAGGATTGAGCCCCACAGCAGCTTTCAGATAAAACCGTGAGTGGATGGTGTTTAATTCTGTCGATGTCAGGAAAGGGGCTTGCTGTCTTTCGCTGCTGGGAGTGCCTAGCTTAGGGCCTCACGTGGCACACGCTCGCTTGATAAACGGTCTTGGAGTGAATAACAGTAACCCACGTATTCATGAGGAGATTTAGTCCGAGAGCACTAAAGGTTAGGAAGGGAGCCTGGGCCCACAGACCCATCTCTTTCTATCCCACACCCAGCGTGACCAGGGTCTACCTTCAGCAAAGGTAAAATGGGAACCCACATTGGGTTTAGTGGCTGGGGCCTGGATTTGGTTCCCACCCCTTGGGATCAGCTCTGTGATTGGGGTTGGGGAAGTCATTCTGGTCTCACCACCTCTCCTGGGTGATGGGATAACTAGGCCTGCAGCTGTGGGCAGACCTGGGGCCACCAGGATTTAGAATCCCTTTGATCTAAAAAAAAGGATACAAATGAACTTATTTACAAAACAGAAATAGAGTCACAGATGTAGAAAACAAACTTATGGTTGGGGGGGAGGGGTCAATTGGGAGATCGGGATTAACATATACACACTACTATATATAAAATAGGCAACTAATAAGGATTTAGTGTATAGCACAGGGAACTTTACTCAATACTCTGTAATGACTATATGGGAAAAGAATCTAAAAAAGAGTGGATATATGTATATATACACATATGTGTCTTGCTGTACAGCAGAAACGAACACAACGTTGTAAAGCAACTATACTCTAAGAAAAATTAAAAAAAATAGAATCTCTTTGAATAAAGGACTGCTCACAGGGTGTTTACCTCTACTCATCTGCCCTGTCCACCCCTATGCCACCACACTGGGGGCATCCCTCCCAGGTCTCTAGGTCCACAGGTGTCCCCAAGAACATCCTTTTTTGGCCACCTCTATTCAGGTAGCACCCATGATTAGATCCAGCCCCCTTTTTTGACTTCATAAAAAACTGTCCAGTCTCTTGTCCCAACACAGTAAGGCCCTGTGCTCCCCTTTCCAGAGCAATAATGGTGGACATTGAGAGGATGAGGTTTTCTTTCTAGGACAGAAGCATTTTAACAAGGCCGTCGAAAGCCTTAATCCAAAGGAATGGAGGTTTGTGGTGACAAGTCAGGCCCTCTGACTGCAGGGGGAAGATGTGTGATGGCTTGGGCAAGGAGACCTTCCTAAGACCCTCAAACCGCCCTTTGGAAGCACCCACCCATTCTGCCTTGGGCAGGGCTGTGCTTGGAGAGGGCTTCCCGGAGAGCTGCCTGCTGCCTGCCTGGGCTGCTCCCTGCCACCCGAAAGTGACCCACGCAGGCCAAGTACTTAGCACAGTCCCTGAAATGCAGGAAAGTTCCCTGGTTATTAGTGGTGCCTAATGACATTTGCATAGATTAACAGACTTTAATGCAATCATGGATGCCACAATCCCGAGAAAATAATGAAGAAATCCATTACAAAGTCATAAAGTAGCTAAGTCAATACAGTAATAATTTGATCCCATATTAGTAATAATTTCATCTCCTGCTGCAAGGCAATTTTATAATGTGCACCGTTTCTGAACACTTTTATAAATTTCACCTTTGTTTGAGACAATTAATTTAAAAAAATTTTACAAATATACTGCTGGTATGTTATGAAATAAATGAGTCATTAGTCTAAATTGGCAGAGGCTATAATGAAACTTATTAAGATGGATGTGCTGGGATTGCTAACGTCTCTTCAAGTGGCCTGTAACCTTCTCTTTGGCAAACCCGGGGCCTACCTGGTGGCAGTGGCTCAGACGGACAGTCTGGACCAACAGGAACCCATGCAGTGTGGTGGGTGAGGGCAGCCCCAGCTTCCTTCGGGCATTGTACTAGTTTCCTAGTGAAACAGAGCAGGACCGACCCCCCAACCCCACAACCCTGCCCCGAACACTGTCCTTCGCCTGCCTTTTGTCTCTGGAAAAAACTTAGCCAAAGGATAAGTTTAATCAGAGAAGTGAGAAAATGCAGAAACAAAGGAAAACAGTCAAAGGAGACCAAATAATAATAGTCATTAAACATAGTCAAGGACCTTTAGTTCCTCTGCATGGGCTGTAGTTAATATCCTGAGCCATATCCTGTGAGCTGTCTTGCAGATATTGAAACTTACACCAGGTGAAAGAAGTTAACTACATGATGGCCAGATTGTGGCCATGACATAAGCTGCCACAATTCCGAGAATTGGCCTCAAGGAAATGGGAACAAATCGTCCCTGGAACTGAAGATTAACTGTACTTAAAACAATCAAGATGACACTGGTCAGGCCACCGCATGACCAGTTTCAAGGTGACTGTCAGAGCTGACTGTGCTGTTTCTGCATGTAGCCCCCTCCCTCTGTCTATAAAAGCCCTTGCGCACTGATAGTCAGGGGCGGGGAGTCGGCCTTTGGACAGGAGTCGGCCCTCACCGCCAGCCCCCAACCCCCGCTGTTTGCCAACATCCAAAATAAAGCAAACTTTCCTTTCCACCAACTTTGCCTCTTTAATGGCTTTGGAGCGGCGAGCAGCCGGCCCCCACTTTCAGTTACACTAGGGTGGCCAAAACAGAGTACACAAAACTGGGTGTCCTAAAGCAGCAGAAATCTGTTCTTTCACAGCTCTGGATTCTAGAAGTCGGCAGGGCTGTGATTTCTCTGTAGGCTCTAGGGGAGAATCCTTCCTTGCCTCTTCCCAGCTTCTGGTGCTTGCCGGCAATCCTCGGCTTTCCTTAGCTTGCAGTGGCATCACTCCCGTCTCTGCCTCCATCATCACATGGTGTTCTCTCTGTATGTTCTGTGTCTCTGTGCTTGAATTTCCTCCTTCTTCTAGGGGCACCAGTCCTACTGGATCTAGGGTCCACCCTAATCCAGTGTGACCTCATCTGCACTTGATTACACCTGCAAAGACCCTATTTCCGAATAAGGTCACATTCTGAGGTTACAGGTGGACGTGTATTTTGGAGGGACACTATTTAACTCACAACAGTGATTGTATGATCATTGCCCCTCCTCTCCCAGGAAGAGTCAGGCTGAGGGGCTGAACCTGCCAGATGAGGTGGGGGCCGGTTATTGGAAATCCATGGTTTCCTAGGAGGCTCTCTGACAGGCTAAAGGGGGCCTGTGGACCCCCTGAATTGGTCAGCACCATTTCATATCTATGAGTATTTCTCCTGGACAAAGAGTTCATAGCTTCCATCAGATTCTCAAAGGACCCCAAAGGATTCTTGCCTCATTACCATGTGAAGTATGTAGGGGTCAGGGAGGGAGGGATCATAGAAACTAATCAACCAGCCAGCCAACCGACAAAGGACTCCCAAATACACAATTTTACAGTTTCCAGAATCTTCCAGTACTCTTCATCCCAACAGGGGTGTAGCTTCTCGGAACTCAGAAAGGAAGCCGTTGGAACCTCGGTACTATTATTGTGGCAAAGGCAGTGGGGAGGCACAGCGGCTCACACAACACTGCATCTGGAAATGAGACCTTCACTGGGGAGATGTCTTTGGGTTTTGAATGTATGATCTAGCAGCTCATCCCCCAAACCAGCTGTGAGTCATGAGTAATTTAAAATTCAGCTTGTATGACTTCCCCTCCGCCCCTCCCCACGTCCTAGATAAAAACATTCAACAGAAGGGCACAAAGACAGAGAGACACTGTTGTCTCCAGGGACCTCCCTCCCTCCCTCCCTTCACCCAGCTCTGAGTGACCCTGGGCAACTTTGTCATTTGCCCCCATTAGGTGACACGATGCCAGGTTAGGCCCAGCAGTGCCCACTTAAGACAGACGCCCAGCCCCCAACCCAGCCCGTTCCGGGTGAACCATCGTGGTTCCTAACTCACCATCACTTTCTCCCAGTTTGACAAATTCATTCTAGAAGGTTGCCAAAGATTGTCTTCAAGATTGGCAAGCTGCCAGTTTTTGGAATCCAGCCTCTGCGCCTTTTGAAAACTTGAATGTTGTTTATTTCCAGGCTCTACGATGCCTCAAAGATGACCCCCAGCAGCTCCAAGATCCCGTCTGCCTGTTTCATCTCTTTTCCCAGGGCCACGGATCACAGTTTGCTCTGGCCTGGAGAGTCAATCTAATTAACAGGGCTAGGTTTGATCTCCTTGCCTTGTTGGGATGTTAATTCTCTTTTTACAGTGTTTATCCACATTTCTCATCCTGAGTCCAATCTCTTTGCTGGAGAAGATAGGAGAGATGCAGAAGTTAAACTCTGTTTTCTCCTAGACAGTTTACAGTTTGTTCTCCAAGCAGATATAATTGGTGAGTCTCAGGCAGGAAGGCACCCCGCAAAGGCACCATACCAGCCCTGTCAGTGTCCATCTTTCTGAGCCATGTGGGTGAAGGGCAGTTCTCTTGCCATCTCTGGGGCTCTGGTTTGACATCGTGGGGGGAGGCGTTTCCTCACACTGTGCCTCCTCTTCCCCCGGGAGCAGGTGGAAGCAGGTGTCTGCCCTGGATGTTGGCTCGGACCATTCCAATCTCTGTCCTAGAGGCAGTGATTGAGGAGGGTTGCGAAGGTCCAGTCTCCTTCTCCTGTTTTCCTCAAGGACATCATCCAGTGGTCACTGGTGTCTAAGGCATGCATGATGCCTAAGCCCAGACTTGCAACTCTTCAAGGAGCTTGAATGCAGTTTGGGGTGGAGTGGCTAATAAGCTGAAAGGACTACACTTTGGGGGTAAATGAGGGGCACTGCATGAATTCAATGCCAGTGACCCCACAGAGGGTTGTGATGAAGATACACATATTGGCATGGGTAAGAGAACGCTCCGTGCAGAGCTGGGGGCAGGGGTGCTCTCCTGGGGGCTCCGGGAAAGGACATCGTCTATTTTTGAAGTTCCTACAATGCACCAGCCGTCAGAAGTGACATTTTTATGGTTACGGTTACTCTACAGATGAAGAAATGGAGGCACATAAAGGGATTAAGAGGCTCACCCACAGCTGCACACTTAGTAAGGGGTAGAATGTTGTGATCTGTACCCACACCCCGGCTGGAAATCCCAGGTTGGGCCTGGGGAGTCCTCCACCCCCAGCAGCAGAAGTGGGACACCCAGCTGTCACTCTTTTCCCAGGTAGATCCCTGCTAGTGTTGGAGTGTGGGAGAGGAACCCGGGCTCTACCCTGGGCCGTCACCAACAAGCTGGAGCTGTGTGGTCTATGCTCAATGCACTCACGTCTCTGGGTCTTTGTCTTCCCTTGGAAAGAGGCGTGTAGGATTGCCGAGACCCACTGGCTTGGGGAGGGGCCCTGCAAGGTGCTCTGAAGCCTCCAGCCCCACCTCTGTCCTCCGTGCTTGCTCCCGTTTTCCTCTCCTCCTACAGGACCCCTCATTCCAGCCACTTGGCACACCTACGGGCGTACCTGCCTCTCAGCTTTGTCATTCTGTTACCTGTTTGTTTGTTTTTAACGTATTGGGTGACTATATAATTTATTGCTCAAACTGGGACTCTTGTTAGGTTGAAAGGGAACACTATTCATAATTAGTCCTGGACAATGGCAACTCCGGACCTGTCCTGACTCACAGGGACTCATGGGAACCCTAGTATCGCACTGTCTCCCTCCTCCTGCTGATTTTGGTCTTTCCCCATCTTGAAAGCCTGTGTAACACCCCTCCCTGGAATTCCTCCCTGACCTCTCCAGCCCACACCAATGCCCCACCCAGGGGACAGCCCCTGGCTCTGGTCCCACCCACAGTCCAGCATCATTTTCTTTTTTTTTTTAAATTAATTAATTTATTTTTGGCTGCGCCGGGTCTTTTTTGCGGCATGCGTACTCTTCAGTTGCGACATGTGGACTCAGTTGTGGCATTCGTGCAGGGTCTAGTCCCTGGACCAGGGATCGAACCCCGGGCCCCCTGCATTGGGAGCGCAGAGTCTTACCCACTGGACCACCAGGGAAGTCCCCAGCATCATTTTCTTAAAGAGTCTTTCTCCTTTCAGCCTGAGCAGGGTGCGGGCTCTGGGGCTAAGTCCTCGGTGAGCTGGAGAGGCCCTCCCCACCCCCCCTGCCAACCAAGGGCTAAATCAAGGAGCAAAATCTCCCCTCCAGGCTTTTCCCACGGACCCACAGGCCTCATCTGAGCAGGGTGAGAAACACAACAGGCTGAAACCAAACTGCAGGAGCTCTGACCTGGGCCAGAAATCAATTAGGGCGATAGCGACAGCAACTGGGAGATAAGAGGAGAGCAGGGGAAATCAAAGGCTAGACAGACAGGGCCTGGAGGCCGATGGAAAGTCAGCTGGAAGGAAAGGAATGCTTATAAAGTGCTCTCTCTGTCTCTCTGTCTCTCTCCTTTTTGCCCATCGTGTTCACAGGGCAGATCATCTGCGAGGTGTGACATGTGGCTGAAGGCACTTGGGAGACCCCTACTCACTGCCTGCCAAGGGGTCTTGAATCCCACCATTAGGCTCATCTCTTTGGGGTAAGCATTGCTGTCTTCAGGCTTCCCTTTTCAAGTGCAAAATCGCGCTATCCCTGTAGTCAACCTCTAAATCTTCAACACAGATTCCTTTATCAGATCGCCTGTTCCTCCTGCCGGCAGCTGCCTCAGAGCACTTGACAGGAGGTGGGACGCAGGGGGCAGGGGGCATTTTTCCCAGAGACGGGCATCCTTTTAGGCAGCTGACCCCTCCTTGTTCTGTCTGGGACACACCATCCTTCTTAGGTCTCCTTTTTTTTTTTTAAGATAAAATTTACCAGTAGTGAAATGTATACTTCTTAAGTATATAATTTAATATGTTTTGACATATACAAATACTGATGTACCCCACACTCCTATCAAGATATAAAACATTTCTATCTCCCCAGAACGTTCCCTCATGACCGTTTCCGGGCAGCATCCCGACCTCCTCAAAGACACCCAGTATTCTGATTTTTTTCACCACAGTTGGGTTTTGCCTGTTCTAGAACTTTATTCATGATGTACTGATGCGTGTCTGGCTCCTTTCCCTCAGTCTGGGAGATTCATCAATGTTGTCTGGCCCATCCAGGCATCCCCTGCCCTCTCCAGGTGCTCCGAGGAGCCTGCTGGGTATTGGGCAGGGGCGCTGCCACCAGTGGTGAACGGCTCTTGCGGGAGCTGGGAATGGAGCCTGGCTGACACCGGGCTCACCTTAGCTCCACAGATGGCCAAAGGATTAGAGATTTCCAGTGCAGTTAGGGTGAGAGGCCCAGGGGCGTGGGCTCTGAACCCAGGGCCACAAGACCTTAGGGGGACTATGGCTGAGAACTGGGGTCCTTCAGCATGTTGAGAGTGTGCATAAAATAGCCCAAGGATGCACAAACGCCCCCTCTTCCAGGGAGAAGGACTGTAGTTTTTCTCACCATGACACCCACCACCCAGGTTCGAGCCATGCCCATCTCTCCTTTGTCACTGCAGGGACCTCCTAGCTGTCCCCTGCTTCCACCTCGTCCTCTACAGTCTGTCTCCACGCAGCAGTCGGAGCAAGCAGTGCATGTCCTCTGCTCAAAGCTGCGCAGTGCTCCCTGTTTCACTCTGAATCACGTCCATAGCCTCTTAAACGGTCTGCTAGATCTCCCTGTGCTCTCTACCCGTTCCTTCTGTGTCCTCACTCGACCCTCTGCAGCCACGCCAGGCCCTGTCCCGACCTTGAGCGCTGGCTGACACACGCAGGAGCCGTGCGTTTGATTGGGGTTCTCGTTACTGTCTGCCCCCTCCCCTAACCGTGAGTCCTGGAAGGGCAGCCCAGCACTTCTCACACAATTGAATGGATGAATGAAAATCTTCTCTCAGTTTCCCAAAGGAGTCTGTGACCCAGAAAGGTTAAGAACCGCTAGGCAGGAGCAGAGCGGCCAGGTCAGCGCCAGGCCAAGGACAGAGGGCTCCCCCATGGGGCAAAGAAGCTGGTGGGAGAGGCCCAACCAGGCAGACAGAGGAGGCACAGTGAAGAGAAAGAGTGGGGGGCTCCTCATCAGCAAGAGTACCTGAAGGCAAAACGTCCGGGTCTCTTAAATGCACTTGTTGCACAGACTTCCTTGATTTACGCTGTTTTCCTGTGCCATCCCTTAGAATTGAGATGGATGAAGGGGGTGGGGAGGGAATGGTCAGGGGCCCGGGCATCTCCAGGCTGGGAATCTCCTGAGAGCAAGGGTCCTGGGGTCTGGTGTGGGGACCAGGGACCAGGCAGAAGACCTGGGACAGAAAGGGAGTCTCGGGGACCACTTGGAAGCATCCCTCGTGGAGTGTCTGGTGCATGGGGACAGGAGGAGCGAGTGAGAGGGTGGAGGGAAGAGAATCCAGGACGGAGACCCTGGGAGGAAGGAGAGGCGTGGCAGCCTGGCTGAGGACTGAGACACCGCCGGACTTGGAGGGCTCCCGCGGCTAGCGCTGCAGCCTCCAGCTCCCTCACTCCCTCCCAAGCGTCACTTAATGTTTGCAGTTATTTACAGATATGTTCCCATGGCAACCAAGGCTTCAAAGTTACTCTCACAATTCTGTTTTCTCAAATATGTTTCTCTGGTTGATTGCACAGAGTTTTCTGGAAGCTGGCCAGGCCAGTGAGTTGCATTTCCAGCCCTGGCCTTCTGTGCCTTTGACCCTCCACCTCAAGATTCCTGTGCGGTTTGCCTCCACTTCTTACTTCTAAATGGACTCGCTTGGGGCACATCTTCCCCCAGCTGCTGTCAGGCTGTCTCAGGACCTGAGCCTGGAGCCTGCTCCCTTCCACCACCTGGGGAGACCTGAGCCTGGGGGCGCCCTCTGAGCTCCTTTAGGTTTCTTGAAGGAGGGCCTTCCCCCTTCACTTCTGACCCCTGGCATCTGGCCCAGGGCCTGGTAAACGTAACCCCTGCCTGTAGACTGTCACTAACCGCGCCCCAGATGGAGTCCCGCACCCCAGCACTTTCACAGCACCGCCTGTGTGGTTCTTAGCCTGGGCGTCCACACAACCATTCCTGGGCCCCTGCTCTGGGTCAGGCACAGGGCAAGGTGCCAAGATACAGAGAGGAACAAATAGAGTCCCTACCTGCACAGAGCTCACCTTTGAGCGGGGAGAGGAGGACGATGGATGAGAAGAGATCAGGATGGCGGTCTGTGCCATGAATAAAGTAAAACAAGGTGGCAGCTGGGGCAGCTGGGGCTACGTCAGTTGGCAAGTCAGGCAGGCCCGGGTGAGAGGGACGGGTAAGCTGAGACATGATGAAAAACGATCATGGGGGAGAAGGAAGAGGTGCTGCAAAGGCTGGAGCAGGGATGTTTGAGGGGCCAGGAGGCCAGGGAGCTGGAGCCAGGGAGTAAGGGAGGCTGGGGGTGGAGTCATGGAGGCTGCAGGGCTGCAGGACCATGGGAGGTAAGGACCTTGGACTCCCACCTGAGTGAGACGAACAGAAACCTCTGGAGAGTTACACAGCAGAGACACAGGCTCTGGTGGGATCAGTGTGGAGAATGGGCTGTGGAGGCCAAGGTGGAGGCAGGTAGATGGAAAGGAAGGGAGGCTCGAGCGGGCAGGCTATGAAGGAAAAGCGCCTCGGCTAGAGTGACAAGCCACCCCAGGGTTGCACAGCCTGCGTGTCCTCATATACTCCCGTCTCTGCCTGATTCCTTGTCCCTGCCTGTCCTCCACCAGACCTGACGCGGCAAGGGGGCAGAGGCAGGGGCACCACGCCCCTGCCATCTCAGCCGTTCACTGATCGCTTGTTGCACTGGCTCCTGTACCCCAGCGCTGCATCCAGCACAGCACTCTCAGAGGCCAGAGCCATCCATCCGCTCCCGCACAGCCCCCAGAGCAGTGCTCGCTCGGCCCAACGGTGAAGCTTATGGGCGGAGGGTTCCAGGAAAGTCCTGAGGACAGGCGTTCTTCCTCCATCTCATTGCACCCATGGCTGCTTCAGGCAAGGCAGGGGTTTGGACCAAACGGTTTCTCCCAGCTCAGCCTTGCCTGCCTGCGCCTCCCAGGAGAGCAGACTCTCCTGCTCCGTGCTGCCCCTCGTCCCGTTCCATGAGCCCCAGGAGCCCCTCTGGGGAGGTACTGGGAGCCTGAGCCCAGGCTGAACCATCGCTCTGTGTCGGACCCTGCTGAGATCAAGAAAGTGCTAACTCTGCTAGTGGTTCATTGAGTGGCCACATCTCTATTAAAAATGATTTAAGTCGCAGGCATTTAATTGATGTTATAAATGTGATACTGGGAAACAATGCATTCTCTTGTCACTGTACATCACGGAGCACGGTGTCTCTCTGACCTGCAAACCTTCCACCATCGGCCTTCTCCCTGCTCTGCTGTCCTCACCACCACTGTGCAGACCTCCTGCCTGCTCTGGGCCGGGGCAGGCAAAGGAAAAGGCGGGCTGTTGGTGCAGGAAGGTGGGTGGGCCTTCCTCCACCTTCCTCCACCTGGGCCTGGGTTTGGGGAGGACCTGCAGGAGGGTGTGTGGGCTGGGGCTACTCTCTGACCTTCAGGAACTTATGACCTTATTGATGAACAAACACACACATACACACAACGTGATCAAGGTTGTACAGAGACTAGGAGAGGTCAGGGAGAGCTGATGCAAGCAGGGAAGGTTTTCTGGAGTGAGGAGACTTTGAACTGGACTTTGTGCCTGGGTAGGATTTGGAGAAATAATGAAGAGACAAGGGGCTGAGAGCCAAGACTTTGGAGTCACGCACATCTGGATTCCAATCCAGTCGTTACCATTTAATTTTTGTGTGGCTCTGGGCAAGTAATTTAGTTCTTACGAATCACAGATGCCTCATTTGTAAGATGGACCTGTGATCTTGTTATTAAAGCGGAGCCATCAGCTCCTCTGTTCTGGACACCATACTTCTCTTAGGATGGCCATACTGCAAGGTGAATTGCAATAGAGCTCTTCACGCTGGCTATCCCTAAGTAACGCCACACCCACCCTGTGCTCCCATTGGAGGGGATGATTGAGGGGTGCTCTTGAAGGTCACTCAAAGGGAATAGGAAATAGGGAAACTTTGTAGATTCTTGAGTTTGGGAATAGAGTATCAGGTTAATTTGAGGAATGCCCATCTGGTGGAGGTACGTAGGGTATCATCGTGACAGGAGTTGGAGGCCAAGATGCCTGGCCAGGATGGTTGCTGGCGTCCCACCCCCAACGCTGCTTTTCACTCCATCCCTCTGGCATCTTACTCTCTGTAGCAGCAGCATCATTTCGGACTGGTCTCATGCCCGCCTGCTCCCCATCCACCTTTCTCAAGACCCTCTCGGGCAGAGCAAGGATTCCAAGAACTGGACTTGGGCTCAAAGTCAGGTCATAGATGCCATCCCATTTCACCCACCCCACAAGCCCCTCTTCTGACCTCCGAGAGTCACCTCTCTTCTCTCCCTCACCTCTCTTCTCACCTCTCTTCTCTCCCTCATCCACTGAGCTCCTTTGTGGGAGGTCAAAGAGCTGCCACCCACCCCCAAAGCTCAATCTAGGAGGGGCAGCAGCTGAAATGACTTCTCAGCTTTGCAGCTCTAGTTTCCCCCTCAAAGGCAGAGGTCATTCAAAATTAAGGATGATCTGAAAACTCAGGTGATCCAAAGAGTCGGCTAGTATGCACATCATTTTGGTTGGACTTTGGAACATATGTCGACTTTCATGCTGAGCATGTTGGATGCTAAGGGAATATGGCCATTTTAGAAAAAGTCCTAAGAATACACTGTCTGATGCCCATTGGCCACGCCTTCCTGGTAAAGATCTGTGGAGTTACCCACATAACGCTCCCACCACAGCAGAGCCCCCTCCCTCACTGCTGCTTCTACCCTCTCCTGCCGCTGGAAGTGAATGGGGAGAGTGGAGCTCTGTCAGTATCTGCAAGACTTGAGCCCCGAAAGTACCCGCTCCATGTAGGGGGCCAGAGGCCTCACAACGCCTCCATCGCCTGTCACCATGCCAGGCAGCCCTCCATTAGCACTCATACCAGCAGCCAGGGACAAGCTTGTGGCCTATGGGAGCCCCCTTCTGATGTGGAGACGGGCTGAACAGCAGGCAGACTGCCCTGTGATAACCCGGGAGGGAGGATGCAAGACGGGGACCACATCGGAAGGTGCTGAGAAGACACCGGGTAGCACAGGACTCCCAGCCCAGGTTTCCTGGAGGTGGTTCAGGGGAGGAAGGGCCAGGACTAGCGAGGACAGAAGCAAGGGGACATTCTGGGGGCGGGGCACAGCAGAGTTTCCTGGGGGCTGCGGGGGTGGAGGACAGTGTGTAGAAGCAGTATGGGGGAGTGCGGTGGGTCCAGCCGGTGAGACCCTTCTCCCAGACCCGCCTGTGTGAGCCGTCAGGAGAGCAGGGGCGGGGCTTGCAAACGGCCCTCCTCTCCCAGCTTTGCTTCCTCTCCATTCTCCTTCCACGTGGTGCTGTCACAGAGTGGCCAGAGCAGCCAGGAGCACAGGCTGTGTGAGGACAGGGCTACCAGCCAGGTCAGGGCAAAGGGGGCATGAAATGGAGCTGTGCGGGCGCAGACTGGGGAAGGGGCACCATCCTGCAGGAATTGGGGGCCCCTGGAGGGTGCTGAGAAGGCAGGGAACTGAATATCACATGTGGATGGCCTCTGGAAGGAGGACAGATGAGGAAGAAAGCTGGAGGGGGAGGGCACGTCCCCGGCTCTTATTCACATGCCCCGGGGTGAGTGAGAGCCTGTTAGGCTGGAGGCTGGGGGCAGAGGGTGGGCGAGTGCAGGCGGAGCAGAGCACTCTGGTCTGGGTCTGGCCTGTTCTCTCCTCCTGCCCACGCTGAGCCCCTGCCAGGCAGTGCCGAGCCCGTTTGGTCTTCTCTGTAGGAGAGGTTAACACTCGAAATCGTTGCGGAGGACTCCTTCCTTCACCCCCCACCCCTCACTTCCCCCCAAAAAACGAAGATAGTCGTTGAAATTGAAAAATGGTGCTCAGTGAAGGGTTTAAAGACATTTTGAATTTAAAATATATTTTAAAGGTCATTTTCAGCAGTAATTATGTTATAATGGTGGGGCTCTTAGCAAAAGGCAGAGTCCCAAAGGAGTATGAGACCAAATGGGAAGCAGGAAGAGCCGTTCCGCTGGAGCCCTGGGAACTGGGCGCGGGCGGGGGTGGGGGGATAGAAGGGGGTGCAGTACCCTCCCTTTTAGAGCTGGCTGGGTCACCACCGGCTCCCCAGGAACAGGGGACTACACAGTTAAATTTGACCCTGGGGCTCCCTCCAAGACCTCCCTGGAGTGCGGCATCTGGGCTTCTGGGGCTCACAGAACCCTCACGGGGACA
This sequence comes from Globicephala melas, assembly GCF_963455315.2. Lineage (NCBI taxonomy): Eukaryota > Metazoa > Chordata > Mammalia > Artiodactyla > Delphinidae > Globicephala > Globicephala melas. The sequence goes on along the minus strand of NC_083326.1, from coordinate 37,701,243 downwards.
GAGACTGGTGGATCTGTCCCTCCTTTTGTCCTGCCTGTCCCATCCCACCCTCCCCAACCAGGAACAGCCTCTCTTTCTACTTCCAAGCACTCACTCAGGGGGTCTCCTGGTGGCAGGCTCCCAAACCTATCCCAGGGCCAACTCACTGCAGCCTCATGGTGAGGTGTATCCATGGCTTCCTGAGCTGGGGGGATGGGGCTGCAGGGAGCCTGCATCTCTGCACTTCTAGACCGTGACTGTGGTCTACATTTTTGGGAACAGATTGAGGACATGACTACACTGGCTACTTATTTAAGCCTCAACGCTTTCTATCCTATATCCCCAGCGAACAAACCCACCCACTCCTTGGCCCACTTTTTTCCCTCTCAGTGATTGCACCCATTCTTTGCAGGAAGCCTCACCCACACAGATGCACAAGCTTGTTGAAGCAACACACACGTTTGAGTGCCTATTGTTAATTCTAGAAGGGTTGGCCAGGCCCCAGAGGGTTCCTGAAGAAGACTGGCCGGTAGGCTGTGGAGAGAAGAGACGGGGACAGAGAGAAGACAGTGGAGAAGGGGTGTGTCTGGGCTTGTAGGAAGAGCAGAAAGGGCCATGGGCGGTAACCTGGGAGGACTTCCTGTAGGAGGTGTGTGAGGCATGAGCACATGGACAAACCAACAAAATAATGAAGAGCCAAGGACAGTGAATAAAGATAAAAGCTGTGGCCTCGGCCCCTGGCAAGCTGCAGACACTGCCAGCCCAACTGGGGAGAGGCAGGTTCGCTCACCAGATTTCTGCAGGTCCCCAAAGGCAGCACAGCCCTGGCTATGGGGTGAGGAGCGCAGAACGTGCCTCGGCCATCTTCTCTGCCCATCGCCCTGCCTTCAGCCTCTCCGTCCCCGTGGGCTTCCCTTGGGGGAGGAGCAACCAGCCAAGTGGTGGTCCCCTCTTCCGAGGCTTGAGACAGTGGCATGGAGGTGGGGGCTGGTGGTCCCGGGTTCCTGGGGAGGAGCCAGTGGGGCGCGGGGAGGGGGGTGATGGGGTCATGGCTCTGGGACTGGAGCTCTGGAGGCGGCGGAGGGTGGAGGGAGGCAGGAGGAGACGAAATATAAAAATATCCGGGAGAAGTGCAGCGCTGGGCTACAGTGTTATTAAACTAAAGCATCTTATAAAACTCAGGCCATTAATAACAGGCTGCCGCCAAGTCGGGGTAATTTATTCAAACTGCGGGTCCCGGATAGAGGAACAGATGTTTCAGAGCTGCTGGTGTCACGGAATGAGTTCCAAGGGAGGAGGGGGCGGTGCCGCGTTCCTGGGGAGGCGGGGGGCGCGGGGAGGGGCCCTTCTCACAGATTAGCGACAGTCCCCGCCTTCCTAGGGGGTGGGGACCTCACCCCAGGCTGCCGGAAGCGGGGAGGAGGGATCCCGCGGAGGACAGCTAATTTAGCAACAAGTGCCAGGATAGAAAACCAGGGGTTAAGGACAGGCTGGCAGGTCTCCCTGCCTATAATGTTGCTGCTCCTATCCTATCCAGCTGAAATGCCTCCTCCTACTAAAAGTTGTTTTAGGTTTTTCCACACCCACGGCGCGGTGCTGCGAATCAGAGGGACCTGGGTTCCTTTCAAGATGCAGGCGCCGCCCACCAGCTGGTGACCCCAGCCAGTAAACCTGTGGGCCTCAGTTGCCTCATCTATACAATGGAGCAATGTTATTACCTGATATTACGTAAGTCACAGAACTGGAAGACGGGGAAACAGTCACCCACAGGAAGGACCTGGCCCAAGGCAGAGGGGAGGGGATAAGGTCTGTTGGTTTCTTGCACCGTACCCAATGGCCCTCACTTGCGGTTATTAGAGGTCTTCGTGTATTAGAGGTCTTTTCTGGTTTCCTAATGGGCTCATTGTTTTTACCTGAGACCCAGCTAGACTGTAAACTGCCTGTGGCCAAGAATCACGTTGGCTGGGCTCATCTGGATGGGTGTGGCGTGCGCACAATGAAGGCTCAATCACTCAGTGCTTACAGAACAGAGACCAGGTGAAGGCGGGAGTAGGATGTCTGCGCCTTTCTTCTCTGATGGGGGAAGAGGCAGCAAAGTTCTCACAGTTCTCCCCTTGGGCTCCCATTCCTTCAGCACCGTCCCCTGGGTCTTGGTCAGACGTGGGTCCTAGTGGCGGCGGGTGGGTGGGTGGGTGTCAGGGCCTCAGGCTCAGAGTCTGGCCACAGTTTCCAGGACAGAGACCAGGAAAGTCAGCGGGCCCCGGGGATACGGAACTTCTGTAGTTGAAAGCCCTCCTGCCCGATTTTGCCTTTCTGGCAAAGCACACATGTCCCCTATGAAGCTGTTTCAGACTCTCGCTGGCTCCCCTCTGGGAGTGTTAAACGCTGGGGGTGGGAGGGTGAGGTGGGGAGTCTGATCCCCACCAGGCAGGGAATACAGAAGGGGCCCAACAAATTCTGTGTGCCCTGAAAACTCACTATCTAAAATGGATGAAAAATGATTTTCTCCGTTTTGCAGAGCTGGATGCCTGTTTATCGAGTGGGCTTAGAGCGGGACTCAGCTCAATCAAGGGGTGCTCTGTCACCCCCCCCTTGGGTGTCCAGCGTCGTGCTTGGGTTCCCATTGCTGACAGGAGGGCTTCTGGCCCCTGACGGCTTGTGCAGTGAGCAGCGCGTGGGTACGAGGGTGACACTCCAGAAATGTCCCAATTGGAGACAGACACGTCTCTCCCCACAGGCCCAGCCCCGATGGTGCCACCATAGCGTGATGCGAGGAGAACCAGGAGGCCCTTCTGCTCCTCACACAGCCCTGGCCTGAGATGACACCACTAGAGCGATGTCCTGGTAGGGAGAGAGTGCTTAAGCAGTTCTGCCCTTGGCAGGACATCATCAGTGCCTTTAGCAGATGCGGATGCCACAGCAGGGGGCCACCCTTTGCCAGCTCTCTGGTCTGGCCTGAGGGCTGCCCTGGATATGAGGGTGAGTGGGGGATTGTCAGATGCCTGGGGGAGACTGTGGAGGCCGCCAATAGCCCCCGCCCCCCCCACCCCACACACACACCCAGGGGAGGCGAGGGGAGGTGGGAGGACTCTGATGGCAGGGAGTGCTCCCCCCACTCCCACCCTCGCCCTCCCCCAAAGTGCTCCCTGCCCACCTGGCTGGGAGGTCACCGGCTCTGTGCCTCTGCTCCCCTTGAACTGGACCTACTCATAGCTCAAGGTTCATTTCAAATGAAGGAGAAAGCGCAGCCCCACACTCACGGGGCCATCAGCACGCTCTGTGATGAATGGAGCCTGTGTCACTCAGTGAAAATGAATATTTCTTTGCGATAATGGCCAGATGGTAGCAACTCTCCAATCCAAATTAAAACATGCATGATAAATGCCAGGAAAACAGAGGAAGACAAAACCCCAATCTGGAGTGAATTCTCTCTATAAATCTTCCCTTTGCACCCCCTGCCCCCCATCACTGCGGCTCTGCTAATAGCCATTAAATTATTAAGACGCACTGCAAGGAGAATGCCAATGTCAGCGGCACCCACCCCGCTGCCCACATCTGCCCCCTGCTTGTGGGCCTGGCTTTGGAGGGGCTGAGGGTGGGGAGATGCAAGAGGGGGCAGCTTTTAGGCCAGCAGAGAGCTGGGATAGTAGAGAAAGTTGCTGTTTAGCGAGATGAGTGGGAGACTGGCCTCTGGTGCAGGGCTGGACACGCCTGCCCGCACCGAGGGCACAGTCTCGACGGAGAGACGAGAAACTAACAACCACTGCCTGACTTCACGGCTCAGACAGAGGGAAGGAAAGGGGTTCTGAGCTGGAAAGACCAGTGAGGAACAGCTGGAGAAAGCATTCCAGCAGGGTGGACCCTGACGAGGGCTCTCACCACGTAGAGCTGGGCAGCTGGGAAGGGTCAGAGAGGGCTGTCCGAGGGTGGCCATGTGCCTGAAAGTGGGCATGTACCTGGAGGTCTCAAGGCAGCAGGTAGTGGTCAGGACACAGGTGGCTTTGGGGCTTGTATTTCATGGTGACAAAAGGGCTCTTGAACTTAGGTTTTAATTCCCATGCCCCCTGCCCCTCCCCTCACAGCTGGAGGCTGGAAGAGTCTCTCCCTGGTCTCCCTGACACCCTGTCCAGTCCCCCCCTTCAGGTGGCCAGTCTTCCCATATCCAGCTTCCACCAATCACCACTTCCCCTCATCTTCCAGAAAACCTCCAACTCTTCAGCGGGGCCTTCCTTGGAACCCTCCCCTTGGGCCAGCTGGTTTCCTCATCTTACCCTGCATCCTTGTCTCACTGTCTTCTCAGCCTGAATCCCCTCCAGTAGGGAGCCTCCTCCAGAAAGCCTTCCCTGACTGCTTCCGCCTGCACAGCTCTCTCCTCTGCCGGCCGTGGCTCCTGCTGACTCCACTGCTCATCTGGAGCTCTTGAGGCCATAAACTGATCTCCTCACCAGACTGTGAGCTTCCCTAGGGCCCAAAGCTCGGCAAAGACTTGAAGACACCTTCCTGACCATGCATCTGACTTTCGTGGTCAGCTCTCCAGGGGCAGGGATCATCTCTCTGCACTTTGGAGTCACTTGCCTTTGGCCGTTCACATCCAAGCCTTAAACCTCCTAAGTCACCAGGGCCTGTTACTCTGTTGGGATATGGCATCCGTGATGTCAGGATCATGGGTTTGTCTCTGATATGATCAAAAAGAAAATCTGTGCTGGCTGGTCCCTGCTGACCTCCAGCCTCTGCAAAGCCTTCCTCCTCATCAGGCCCGGACAGACAACGCCCTGAGTGCCCAGGCTGGCTCTCCTCTGCTGGGCAGACGTGGAGTTTCTCCACCTGCTCCTCCCTGAGAAGGGCCTCCACACTGAGAAGGGCCACAGACAGGCTCATCCTCCTGCTGACTGGGTTTGCACCTTGGGTAGTTCAGCTTCAGACCCTCCCCAATTCCTCCTACACCCACCCCCATTCCCAAAGGACATGGGGGAGGGGAGTGAGGAGCTGGAGAGCTCCTCCTTAAGGCTGTGGTCCAGCCTCATCCTTTGTGCCTCTGATGGGTGGCATTGACGCTGGGAGAACTTCCTCTGGGTCTCAGCACCCCAGCCAGACCTGAGAGAAGGCAGCAAGGCATGGGTCCTACCCAGAAGGGTTGAGGCGTGAAGGCTGATTACTGGCTGTGTGATCTTGGGCAAGTCACCTTTCCCCTCTGAGGAGAATGGGGGTGCAGCTCGATCCACCTTGCGGGGCTGGTGCAGGGCTTGAGGTGCTCTTCCTGGAGGCTCTGGAGGACCTAATGGGAGAACCGAGGCCCTGCTGGCTCTATCCGTCTTCCTTCCAGAGCCCTGGCTTGGCTTTAGCAGCAGCAGCTGCTGCAGGCATTGCCTGCCTGGTTCCCCTGTGCATCGTCCTGGGCTGGGTGGGGAAGGAGAGCAGACAGGCACATCTGATCAGGAAGACTGGGCCTGGTGAACTTGGACTGAAGGGTGAGAAGATACAGGCCCCCCCCAGATTCAGACACTGTCCGTGCACGGGTATAGGTATCCACACCCTGGAATGCAAGCGGCCGTGAGACCCACAATGCATCACATCTGGTCTTCTGACTACAGGGAGTGGACTCTCTCTTCTTTAGCCAAAGCAACTCTTCTACATTATTTTTAAAAAAGTCTAAGATGCCACATACTTGCCTTGCTTGTCCCTGTTTTCATGTCTTTGCCTGTGACACAGCCCAGATCCTACCTCTTGGTAAACCTGTCATTCCAATAATTACCTCCTCCAGGAAGCCTTCCTTGTCCCACCCCATTCTGGTAAATTCATACGCACAGTAGAGCTCTGGCCCTGGGCAGTATGATTTCCCTTTGCACTTTGTTGATCACACCTTGTCAGAGGTCCTCACCCCCGTCACCTCTCATTTCCCATGGACTGGACACCAAGAATAAAATAACTGCAGCAGCTGTCATCAGGGGAGATTCCACAGCTCACCAACTGTATTCCACCTATGGCAGCTCCAAGGGGCTGTCACCATCCCCTTTGTGACATGAGGTGGTGAGACATCACTGTGGGAAGGGCAGGACATGTGGGTGTGATGCCAGCATTGGCCCTTCTCTCTCCCCTGCTCCGGCTCCCTTCCCCCATCTGGCTGAGTCTCCCTAAGCTACGGTTTCCAAAGCACGACTTATATCTGCCCCAAAGCCTTAGATGGCTTCCCTTTGCCTAAAGGCATCAATTTACAGCACCTTCTGGAAATCACTGTTCCCATATCTTGCCCTCCCCCGACAGTAGACGCCTGATTCTGGCCTCTTGGGATCCTCCAAGCTTTCCTTGACCGGGTTATTTTCCCACCTGGAAAACTCTGCCTTTCCTCCCTCAAATCATCTCCCCTCTGAAGGTCAATCAGGTGTTACCCTTTTTTTTTTTTAATAAATTTATTTATTTATTTTTGGCTGCGGTGGGTTTTCATTGCTGGGTGAGGGCTTCCTCTAGTTGCGGCTAGCGGGAGCTACTCTTCGTTGAAGTGCACGGACTTCTTACTGTGGTGGTTTGGCTTGTTGCGGAGCACGGGCTCTAAGCGCGTGGGCTTCGGTAGTTGGGGCACGCGGGCTCAGTAGTTGTGGCACACGGGCTTAGTTGCTCCGCGGCATGTGGGATCTTCCCGGACCAGGGCTCGAACCCGTGTCCCCTGCATTGGCAGGCGGATTCTTAACCCCTGCGCCACCAGGGGAGTCCCAGGTGTTTCCCTTTCTGATCTCTCTGGTCCGTGCTGTCTCTCTCTGCCTCCCATCCCATCCTCCCACTGCACAGCCTCACTGCTCCCATATTGCTCTCAGGCTGTTCCAAGGGGTGTGTGTTGGGGGCCAGGAGGGCACTGGATACATCTTGCCCACGTCAGGGCTGCCTCTCTGAGGAACGCCTGGTCCAGGAAGGACTGCCTGTGACATCCTCTTGCTGGTCCTGCCTGTCTCCTGAGGAAGCGGGCATCTTCCCCTGCATTGCCCACACAATGCCCGCAACAGGACTCCGTGGGAGCGGCACGGAGTGGGAGACAGGGCCCCGTGGGTCCCTCTCTCTGTCATTCCTATTCCTGTCATCAGCCCCTTCACCCTGGGCACACATGAGGCAGCTTCTGTATATCATCCAGGAGCCCATTTGCAATAATTAATATCCCATTTCCCCTGAAACAGTCCTTTGCTAAATTAGCCGGGGCCAGAGGGATTTTGGTGAGGAGCCGTGAGTCTCAACTTAACTTGCCGAATGGATTAAAAGAACCTTAAAAACAAAATGCAGATCAATCAACACCCTTTCCCCCAGCTGAAAACCTAAAGTCCCTTTAAGCCTGGCAGGTTTGCAGTTAATTATAATTTCACACTTATGGCAGGAGTTACCGAGGTATCTATAATGTGTGCCTGCCCCACGGGGCCCTCTCTAGGGACCGTTCCCACCAGCCACCTCCTTCCCCAACCACAGAGACCTGTCTTCATGCAGCTGCTATTTGGGTTCAGTTGTGTCAACCAGAGGACCTTTCTGGAGTTTTAAAATTTCTTTTTAAAAGGAGCTTGGGAAAGAAAGGAGACAAAGATCCTTTTAAGACAGAAGGAACAGGGGTTATGGAGAATAAAACCCCAGGGCAGGGGAACCTTGCACCATGATCTAGGGAGCCTAACTTGGAAGTGCTTAAACAGTAGGAGAGATTATGGTCAGATATGTGGTAGACCTTCCTGCCCATCAAAGAAGCCAAGCCCTGGGTGGGCCACTTGGCCTGGTGATGAAATGTCCAATCCTCAGTCCGTCCAGAAAGCAGAGGGCCCCGCGCGAGGCTGAGCGCCACCACTGTCTGGGAAGTGGGGAAGCGCTGTCTTAGGTCTGACATGAATTTCCCAAGCTGAACACTGTACTGCTTTTTCTTAAACATCAGCCCAAAATACATCAGGGATGCAAGTACAGGGAAGATCTGCCGGGACACTGGCTTTGGGGCTGGTGTTCAAGGGAAAACATTACAGTCTAAAGCTTGAGAAATTCCAGTGGGAATAGGGCAGGGCAGGCTGACAGAACAGGGTTTCTGAGCTCTGATGGGCTGAGAGAGGCCCTGGGGTTGCTCTTCTTCTTGATGGTTTTTGAAGCGGGGGGAGCTGGGTGAGAGGCCGACTCACGGGGGAAAGTGGACACAGTGGCTCCTTGGGCCCCTCCAGGCCACGGGGTGCTGTGTCCTGGCCAACAGGGCACTTAGCTCTCCCCCAGCCAAAGGTTCACCTTGACGTCTCGCTCCAGGCCCCTGGGCGCAGACACAGCTGCAGGAAGGGAGCACGATGTGGAACCGGAGGACAGAGGATCTAAGGATACGGGGGTCTGCAGGGTCTGGGAGGGATGTGTGTAGAAAGGAAACACATCCCTATCACACACACTTCCGGGGGTCCACACACTGCCTGCTTCCAGGAGCTTCTGTGGGGACACAGACAGATCGGGGGGTGGGGAGTGTGGGGCATTTTCTGCTCTGAGCTGCAGACCCCTCTCCTTTAGGTGGCTGCTTGGGGCCTCAGTCACTGGACCCCTTCTCAGCCCAAGGTCGCACCCTCTAGTTGGGGTGGGGTTGGCTTCACTCATTCTGAGGTCTCTCCAGCAGAGTACAAACCAGGAGCCCCAAAGTAGAGGTCAGGATGTGCTGGACCCAGGGGGGACGCTCCTGAGGTCCCAAAGGGGAGAGGCTGGGGCAGAGGTGGGGGGCGCTCTTGCTGTGGGACTTGACTTCCAGACGGTGGCTTGGCTGTGGCAGAAATGGGGCTGTTCTTGGGGCCAGAGCCTCTGCCCACGCCCCCCAGGACCTTCTGCAGGGGTTCACACCTGTCCTCCAAGCCTTTCCTTACACCTTCCCCCTCCCCTCCCCCTGAACTGCACCTCGGGTCAGGGGTCATCTAGAGTAACACCGTTTTTTAAAACCTTGTTTCTTACTGTCATGGTATCATTTCAGATGAATCTTCAGTGTGCTGTGCCCCCCCACCTTTAGCCTCATGTTTCTTGTACCCCCTCCTGCCTGGGACAGGGGCTTCCTAGCAGAACCTTGAGGGGTTTCTGTTCACCCAGAAGCTTTTGTCAAGTGAGTCATTTATTGCCTCTCAAGATTGGAAAATGGAAACTTCTGTATATTGAATTTTCCTAAAGCAGGGCCATTTCATCTGCTGCTCACGAAATTGCCTACCTAGAGCATGGGACTAAATAGCTAGAAAAGTCTGGACGTGAGAAGCCCGGCATCGGCGGGTCACCAGTGTGGCCATGGGTCTCGTGGGCCCCAGGACTGCAAGGTGAGGCCCACACCCCTCAGCCAGTCCCCAACAGACCCTTGAAGGCCTCCCGACAGCACATGGTCTGGGTCTGTTTAGAAATAAAATAATGCTTAGAGGAGAAATGAGGAACTTAATAGGATTTTAAAAGCCACAGGAGCTGATGGGGCTACAGATGGTGGAGGGGCTGGGAAGACGGAGTCAGCCCCGGTTTTATAGTGGGGAATGTGGCCTCGGGGAGGGCCTCAGAGCCACGTCCACATGCATCGTGTCCAACCTCATTTGCTGGCCCAGCGGGACTCCGCTGCCACGAGAGCGCCGGCTGTGATGAGGGGGACGGACGCCCTGAAGATGCTGTTAAACGGACAGGGAGCCGCGAGAGGCTGCAGGAGCCACTTGGCTAAGTGACCGGCCCTCACCTGCCTCGGTGGAAACGAATGACTCACGGACTGTCGCACCTGCGCCCAGCCCTCCATGCCTTCCCTGCCCTGCCCTTCCGGCCAGAGAGAGACCGAGACAGGAGGGCGAGACTGAACTGGTGGAGAGACGCAGACATGGGCTCCCAGGTCTGCGAAGGGAGGAGGGGGAGGCAGTGGAAGCTCGGGGGTGGGGGACTTCAGCCCCAGGTGGTTCTGCAGGACTTGGAGGGGTGCATAAGAGAGGTTCCGTCACCCTCTAGAAGCTTCCGTGTGTGTGTGTGCGCGTGTGTCGGGGCGGGCAGGGGCAGGCGGGGGGACAGTCCATGGCTGCAGCTCAGGGCCACTCCCCTTGACATCTCCGGAGCCTCCTCCAGGCCCTGCCGCCCAGGGCGGGGCGGGGTGGAGGAACCACAGGACTTTATAACGCGGAGCTCAGCCCTCCTGCTGTGTCCAGCCTACACCCTTCCTTCCACGATCATCGGGCCTCCGTCCAGGCTCCCATATCGGGTTCAGTCTCAGCTGCCCCTTTGCCTCCCTAACCTGGGCCTGACCAAGGCCCCCTCAGGAAAACACGCCTGATGGGCCAGAGAGGGACCGTGGGAGCCCCTCATCGGTCCTCACGGTGGGCATGACCGCTTCCCGAGCTCGGGCTCACACGTCTCACACGTTGCTGGAGGCTGGAGTGTGTCTGTGCTCATGTGGTTTCCAGTCTGGGTCCCTGGAGGGGTGAGAGCGTGGCGGCCACCCGGGAGGGCTGCTTTCACCCTTGCTCCTGTTCCCTCGGAAGGGCTCCCCGGTGCCTCCCTGCTCCCTCTGAGGGGGCGGCCCCTTGAACCCTGAGTCCCCTCTTTCCCAGGACTCCCTCCCAAGCCGTCTTGGTTTCTAACTTCTCCACCGCCTCAGCCTGACATCTTGCTGCTTTGTTCTGTCATTTCATGTAGATGAGATACAAACGGGTGGCCCCAGTCTGTGCCCCGCCCCCAGTCACTGGATCCCTGGTGGGGACGTTCGGTTTCACTTCACCAGGCACGAGTGTGGAATTGGGTGCGTGTCTGTGGGTGCCTTTGTCAGCGCTGAGCGGACAGCGTGTTGGTGGGAAAGGTGTGTGAGTGCCTCCCTCATCTGGGCCCTGGATGAGGCTGCATTAGCTGAAACTTCTGACCTGCAGCTGGCTGCTGGGAAGAGGTGGGGGTGGTTTCTGGTGATGGGGTCAGAGGGGTGTGGCTTCCTGTGGCACAGCTCACATCTGCTGCTATGTGGCTGGGACTGGCGGACGTGGGGTGGGACCAGGCCTACACCTGCTGTACTGGCCCAGGTCTCAGCCACTCCTTCCTTCCTCAAGGGCTCCTACCTGTTTGCTGACCCCCTTGAGCCCCTTGAGGGGGGGGTGGTGGACCCCAGCCCCGGCCTCCTCCGGTTCAGCCCAGGGAGCCCCCAAGCAGGTTTGCTGCCTGAGGCCAGGCTGCTCAGAGCCTGACTTCCTGAAAGGACCTCCCTCATTCTGGCTGCGGGAGCCTTGCCTGGGGCCGGGGGGTGGGGTGGGGCGGGGGGGGGGGAGCTTATCCTGTCTTCAGCCGTAGCACTCATTTGGACTGAGACCAGGGAGGATGGGGAGGGGGTCAGGGCTACAGGGCAGCACACTGCGGGCACCCACCCAGAGGCTGAGAGTGAAACGGAGAGGCTGAAGGGCCCCTGCAGCTGTGGAGACCCAGTTCAGACGGGGACTGTGAACCAGCTCTTGGGGCGGCTGTGTCTGCCTGCTAGGAGGCAAAGGACACAACAGTTCACGCCCAAGAAAGCGTCCTTGCCTCTGAGATGGCCAGGGCAGGTGGGAGGGTGCCCTCTACCTGGTTCCTCTCTGTCCCCAGCCTGCCTCACTCCCCTGGTGAATGAACTGGCTTGCTTATTTGGGGGTAAATCTGAGTTGATATATGACTTGCTCCAGCAAGTTCTGTGAGGTTAACAGGATTCTCCTTGCAGCGGGATGGGTCCTGGGGAAGCTCTTTCTCCTTTGGTTTTCTTTCCCCACCTAGCTGCAGCCCTAGCTCTTGGTGGTGGTATCAGGGGCTGTCTCCTCTCTTCCTGCCCAGGGATGTTACAGCTGTGATGCCCTCTCTTTGCCTGGTCCTCCATGGGGTCAGTGGCTCCTCCTGATGGAGACAAGTGCAACCTCTTGGCCTTGTGTTCAGGGTCCCATTTTCACTTTGGGCCCTCACTGTCTCCTGCCAAGTCTACACCTCTTGGTTCAGTTTTCACCTCCTCCAGGAAGCCCTCCCTGCTTGCTCCAGGCCACAGTGGGTTCTCTCTTCTCTGACCCCTGCAGTCCTGGTCTCTCATGTCTTATGGGTACGTCTGGGAGCTTCTCGTCCAGACTGGCCCTGCCTCCCTCACCTGGGACCCTGTCCCTCTCCCCTCATTTACCTTGAGAATAGCCCTAGAGTTATGACAAACGCCTGCAGCATCTTCCCACTGTCCCCTGAGTCCGAAAGACTATCCTAGGAGTCAGAGGAATGCAGAGCACCTGGGTGCTGGTTACTGACAGGCAGGGCTTTGAATTCTGGCTCTGCCACCACCTAGCTGTGTGACCTGAAACAAGTTACTTAGCCTCTCTGTGCCTTGGTTTGTACCTTTGAGTGGGGCCAATAACTTCCACCTCCCAACGTTTTTGTGTGGATTAAACGTATTTGTTTAAAGTCCTGGCCCATGGCGGTCTGGTGGTTAAGACTCTGCGCTCTCGCTGCTGAGGGCCTGGGTTCAATCCCTGGTTGGGGAACTAAGGTCCCACAGGCTGCGTGCTGTGGCCAAATCCAATCAAATCCCAGCCCTCAGTGGGTGCTCTGTAAACAGCAGCTTTCCTGGAGAGTGAGATCTCCCATCCCTGGGTGAGGGGGTGGAGGCCCAGAGAAGCAGTGTCCGGGCCAGAGCTCATTCTGGACAAAGATGGGACTAGAACCCAGGACCAGAACAAGAGCTGCCGTCCTGTACTCTTCCTGGGGAGCTCCAGCCAAGCACCTAGCTAATCCGGGATGAGGAGAGCCCGGGTGGTGCAGACCCACCTCTCCCTCTGGGGCCACTTCCTCTTCCTGCCCCTCCTTTCTCCTGCCAGCTGTGCCCCCAAGTCTTCCCAGCTCCCTGCCACCTTCCCCTCTACCCACTTCCTCCCAGGCCTCCCTCCTCCTTCTGCCCCTTTCCCTTCACCTTTCTGGGCTCTTCCTTTCCCATCGTGTTCCTCCCCCGCCCCTTCCACTCCCACCCCTGCCTTCCATACCTTTCTCCTGTTCCCATTTCTTTCATCTTTTTTAATGTTCACCTCTCCCCCATCCCCTCCCCCCACTGAAGAAGTATTTAATGGATATTAAATTATTTTAAACTTTCTTTTTCTTTTCAAATAGCTTGGTGATGATGCTTACTCAGGATCATCTCCTTGTTTACTACTGAATATGCAACTAATAGATAGATGTTTAGGTTTGGCTCTCTTTTCCCCCCTTTCTACTGCAGGAAGAATAAAAGAGCTGATTAATCTGGTTTGGGGCAAGTGTCAGCGCAGGAGATATATGGGAGAAAGGAGATGAGGTTAGCAACTTGAAGTTGGAGAGTTACTGCCTCCAAGGCCAGTGAGGGGAGAAACGGTTTGCATTACAGCGCCGCGCGGCCTCGCTGGCAGCAGGCTTCCCGACACCCTGCTCCCGTCCTGGATTAAACTAGGCCTTCTTCATGCCACCCCGACTTCTCCAGGTGTGGAATATCCCCTCCTTCAAGGCAGCTCAAGTGCCACGTCCTCGTCCTCCGAGGTCTCTGGCTGCCCCCATCTCGGGGACCCCTCCTCTGGGACCACAGGTGCCACTTACCGTCCGAGCTCCCTCCCTACCAAAGCCAGGGGTCTCTGCTGCCTCCTGGCCCTGCCACACGGACAGGGCGTTGCAGGTGAGTCACTGCCTGACAGGTGACCTGGGGGCCAGGTCCTGCTGGTCCTTTCTCCTGGAGACAGTCTCTGGGAGAGGCCCTGCCTCTGCCCGTGTCACCGAGGGCACCTGCGAGAGGCCAGACTGCACGCCTCTCTCCGCCAGGGCAGGGGGCCTGGCCCTGGGTGTTTGAGGAGCCTCTGTGTGCAGAGAAAACCAAGTAACTGGACTGCCAGGAGAGGGGCAGGAGCAACCAGCGTGACCCAGGTGTGGTCTGCAGCATGAGCCCTTCACACCTGAACCATTTTTACTCTTCAACCAACCCGCTCCCATGATCGGGGTCCTCGGGATGGGGAGCTCTCAGAGGGCCACAGGGAGGTGCACCTGTGCCCTGGGGCACGGGGCCCCTTCGGGCAGCTGGGTTTGTTGGGTGGGATTTGAGGTCTGGGTCAGGAGGGCCCCAGAGCCATAGAGGCCTTGTGCCAGGGTGGAGGCCCTGTTGGGGCCCAGAGGGCAGAGGCCTGTGCTGGAGGGACCACAGGTCCCAGGGGTGGGCAGGCCACCTGTGGCCACACTACAGTTTCCTCAGGACAAGAACCTTGACTCTGAATTTGCAAATGGCTTTTGCCTATTTTTTGCTCTCAATTTCCTGAAAAATTGGGAGGGGGGGAGAGGGGGAGGGAGAGAGAAGTTCCTCAGCGCCCGGTTGAGCTGAGATGAGAGCGAGTGTCCAGGCCTAGCCAGGGAGAGCCCAGGGGCGTGGTGTGGGCACGGACACCCGGGCCAGAAGCCTGGAGGGTGGCCGCTCGGCAGAGGAGCCAGAGCCTGGCCTGGTCGAGCCTCTGTGTGCAGTGGGGGAGCGGCGGGGAGGCCCCCGCTGGTGGACGGAACAGAGCCTCCCCTTGGGGCAAGAGGCCTGAGTCTGGGGGTGAGGCTCTGTCCTCCTGCTCTGTCCCCTTCCAGACATCTGCCTGTCCACCTGTATGTAGGTCCAGGGTCTTGACTTCAGCAGCCCCACCCCGCGGTGGGCAGCCCCCCTCAGATTCACCCACTCTGGCCTGCGCCTTCCCAGGGCAGGACTGAAACACATGTCCTCCCTCCCAGCCTGGCACCCTTTCAACTAGTCCAGTCCCATCCCCGTGGGGATTGCCTTGGTGACACAGAGGTGGGCCTACCCTTTTGGGTGTCTTAAAGGGGGCAGTGGAGCGCCCAGGACATCCTACTTGTTTACTCATGGGAAGGAAGGAACCCCAGCATACGGCAGACCCCAGTTCTCCCCCATCCTCTTTACTCTGTCCCCACATCCGTCACCCAGGGCTCCAAAGCCCTGTTCCAACCCTGGGCCATGAGGTCCCAGGGGGCAGGGGGAGGCGGCAGGGAGTTGCTGCAACGCTGCATCGGGGGAGGGGAGGGGGGAGGGGAGGAAAGGAGGGAGGGGGAGGGGCAGAGACAAGTGGGCCCTCACGTGAAGGGGGCTGGCGCAGGCAGCTACTACCTCCTCGGCTCTCGCTGTCCGCTGGCTTCACCTGGATTGGCCGGTTCATCTGCAACAGAGCACAGGGGGGCAGTGTTAGAGCAGACACATCTGCACCCGAAGATACGCAGCTGTTCACGGGGACATAGCGCACGGACCACACCACCGACACATACACCCGCGTACCCGCGCAGCTGCAAACGAGCGGGTCTTCACTAAAGCCCCACCCATCTCCCCTCCCCAGCGTGGTCCCCAGGGTCCCCTGATTTCAGGAGGGTTTCTCAGGATTGGAGGTCTCCGATCCGGAGAGGGACCTCCAGTGATCCCTCTCCCAGCTTTGAGTACCTCTTGCTGTGATACTAGAATCTGAGGTGTCCCCTCTCTGGCCCACCCTGGAGACAGATCGCTTTGCTGAAACTAGCTGGTCTCTGGCCGAAGACTAACTCCTGCCCAGGTTGGGGCATGGCAGTGAGTTGCACCCCATCCCCGCAGTATCCTGCAGACGCTGGCTGGGGGTCCCAGGGGTGCCTGAGGCTCTGGACCACTCAGCTCCTTGTTGGAGCAGAGCTCAGGGCTGGGGCTCCTGACTGCGGCCAGGCTGTCCCCTCGGGGTGTATGTGGAGTGGGCACAGCTACTTGTCTCACGTGGTGTCTGGGTGCCAGGACGACACCAGGCACGGCCTGACGCCCCCAGCCTTTTAGCCGCCGGCCTCTCTGGAGGATCCGTTTCAATGCCTCATTCAGGCCACTAGGGGGCTCTGAACTCCAGGATCTGGGGCTCCGCAGCCTGTTTTCCATCCTCCGGATGCCGGAGGAGGCATAAGGTGGGCTCTCAGGCCCTGAGGATATTTCACACAATAAAAATGGTAGGAATCACGCAAATGGAATTGTATTTTATGTCTTTGCCAGTGCTTTTGCTTGTCCTGTACCTCTCTTATCCCTTACTCTATTTGCATTTCTCTCACAAACAAACCTTGAGAGGCAGGCAGCGCACGTACTAAATGCCCCCATTTTGTAGATGGAGAAGCTGAGGCGGGGCCCCCTTGTGGCAAGATGTGCCTGGGAACCTGGGTCCGCCAGGGCTCTTTTTGGGCTTTTGTCCTGCACCAGGTGACTTTCCGTTGCCAATTCCCCTTGTGTATGGAGGCTGGACTAGCCAGTCACAAGCTTCCTTCTGGTCTAGGATTCGAAGTGAGCTTTGGTTGCGTCAAGACGATGGGTGGGGGAGCGTGGGTGCCCGTGACTCAGCAAGGTGAAGATGAGGCCAGGGGAAGGGCAGAGCCACGGAAGGAAGGACAGAGGCGGGAGGCAGGGCACAGAACAGAGGAAAAGGAAGCACAGGTGGCCCGGAGGGTAAGATAGGATTCTGCGGGGGGCCGGTCCCCTAAGAGGGGGTCCGGGTGCCATTGTTTGCCAGGAGGTCCCCACTCGGCACCCCTTATGGAGTTGAGGGAAATGAAGGTACTTGGTATGTACGCTCTGCCCGCGGAGGAAGGTGTGGGTTTACGGGAACCTCCAATTAACAGGGAGAAGGAAGAGGGACATAGGAAATTCCTAGCTTCATTTCGGGGGTCCTGGCTCCCCCATAGACCACCTCCTTTCCAGTCCTTGAGCGAAGGGTCCAGGAGTCTGAGCTTGCCTCTGGCCGTGGGAGAAGGGCTGTACTCTCGGGTTCCCGTTCTGTGTCTTTGGAGACTCCACATCCAGCGCTTCCCTAGGCTGTCCCTCCTTTCTGGAACACCCCTTCCTCCTAGTCTCCCCCAAAGCTGCAGAAAGGCCCCACGGCTGACCTGGACCCAGTTCTGGCCATTGTATTCTCCTGGGTATATTTCTATGGCTTTCTTGCTTATGTAATTATTATAATGCTCCACGGACGGGTTATTATCTCTCTCTTGCCAATGAAAAGCCAAGCTCGGAGGAGTTGCAGATCCAGACTGCGGCCAGGGTGGGCAGGCACGGTGCTACCGTGATAAGTTATGATGACGGGGTGGGTTGGACTTCCTATGTTTCACCTCATTTGACCCCAAAGCTGCTCTGAAAGGAGGGGGTCAAGGGAAGATGTCCATCTGGCAAGGGGCAATTGGGCCACCAAATCAAATACAACCTCCTCCGCCTGGTCCCCCAAATCTGGCCCCCACCGCCTCTTGCGTCAGTCCATTCCTCACGACCGGACACTTTCCTCCCCCATGTGTTCCTTCGGCCTGTGAGCTCTGTTCCCATACCCCCACCAGCCTCTGGCCTGAAGCCTTCCTGGTACTCCAGGGGGAAGAGTCCTGCAGGAATTCTCCCTTTTCCGTATGGAATGTGCAGTCAAGTTGGGAAGTGAGTTGCAAAGGGGGCACCGCACTGCTACACCTGCAGGAACATGAACAGCTGCTACAAAATTATATTGTTGGATGATCATCACTTCCCCTAGGATGCGTGCAAATAGATCATCTTTAACCAAGGAAATGGAGTTTCAGAGAGGTTAAGAAACTAGCTTGAGGTCACACAGGTGGTAAACGGTGATCAAGATGAACCCAGGACTCTTAACACCAGACTACATGTTTGGGAGATTCTGGGAACCAGACGTGACAGGCTTAGGAAAGGTCCAGGAAAGCTCAAAACAGAGTGTGGGGAAGGGGGTGAGTGGTGAGCTGATTCAGGCTTCCCCAGTAAGGAGTGGGGCGTGAGGAGGGGCAGGCAGAGGAGTGTGAACCAGGCTCAGCTGGGCTCTGCTGCTGTGGAGACAAGGGAAGGAGGAGGCCGCAGAGGAGGCTCCATCCCTGGGGCCAGAGCAGGCCCAGGCCGAGCCCGAATGCTCAGAGGCAATGCTGGGAGGAAGGGCAGGGACCCTGGGAGGACGCCTCCCCTGGCACCTCGTTTCTGAGTCCCACAGCAACTCTCTATGGAGAGCAGAGGGGGTGAGTCCTACGGACGGACGAGGGCTGGGGTAGAACTGTTTCTGTGATAATGGGACCCATTTTCCGTGGTAAATTAAACAAGGCAAACGGAATCTGCCTGTGCGTGGAGCCTTCCACCCTGGGGCATGTCACCCTCAGGCAGTCAGCCACTGTCCCGCTGTCCTTGACACCCGGGCACTCGTGAATGCTGTGCCCCAGGCTCACGGACTTAGGCCTGATTCCCCTCAGTTCCACCCCCCAGCCCCCAGCAAGCCCTCCCTGACCAGGCCAGCCCTGGACGGTGCTCCCAGACCTCCTCCATCACTGGGCTCCTGGCAGTGGGGACCCAGGGGCTCATCTAGCCTCCCACCTGCCCTCAGCCATGGCCTGGGCACCCACAATGGAGCAGCATTGCCCTGGTTCCCATGGACCTGTGGCTCCTGGGGTCATATTTCATGTCCTATTATTATCTAGGGATGGTCAGAGTCCGTACAGCCTTTGCCGGGCTGTCAGGGTGGAGCCAGGATAGATGGGGAGAGAAAGAAATCCCGTGCTTTCTTAATTCTCAGCAGAAATAAAGTGTCAGGCTCAGCTGGGAAGATTTCTTAGGTAGAGCAGGCTCTGTACAGATGCCTCGGGCCTGAAGGGAGATCGCCCTCCTTCGGCCCGTGTTTCTCTTCCCTGTTCCAGACTCCAGCCCCATCTAGCCTCGCCCGGACATGCTTACATCCTGGGGAGTAGAGGGCAGACCATGCCGCAGAGATGGGCAGTGAGGCAGGAACTGTGAAGCAGGGGAGAGACGATACTGGTAGGAAGGCGGGAGGGGCAGTTGCCATCTCCTTGCCCGTCTTCTAACTTTGACTGTGGCCTCAGGACCTCTTGGCCACATGAGCCCCAGGGCATCCCCTGCAGGTGAATGTCGAGGATGCGCTGGGGCCCATTTCTTGGTGCCTTTCCTCTAACCCGTCCCAGCTCCTCTGTCCAGCCATCCCGTCCCTCTCAGCCACTGTACTATCCTTCTGGGAGGGCCTGGGCCTGGGCCGCGGGGCTGGGTCATCAGCATCCCCATGTTCCCCTGTGGCCTTCAGCCCCGGTTGTGCCTCCAGGTGCCTGAGCTGGGCCGCCTTCCCTGGGTCAGGAACAGCTCCCTGAAGCCACCCTCAGGCTTCTGGGGTCAGCCCTCTGGGGACATCACTAACTTCCTTTGTCATCGACCGTGTTCAGGCTTCCAGCCCCGGGGGCCCCTCGGGGGAGCGAGTGGTCCTGGCCTAGGTCTGGGGTCCTCTCTGCTCCCTGCTGCAGCCAGTGGTGGGTGGCAGGGCCTCCTTCCCTCCCAGGCCCCTCTGCCCTGGCCCCACCTCCCCTTCTTCTCCCCGTCTCTGCCACTTTTTGCATCAACACATACCCATGCATTAAACAAGACATTCCATTAATTTCTTCATCATCATAACTTAAGCTGGGACATACCCTTTAAATATTCATTCAGCTATGAAAACTGGGCATTAAAATTTTAATAATGTCAAGCTCATTTGAACTGGGTTCCTTGGGGACGATTACGATACAATTAGAATAAATACAATGATTGATCTGGTCCAAAGGCTTCACCTGTCCGTCCAGCGTGGCTTCCCGCGTAAGGAGAGGCCTGTGGCCAGTGGGCAGACAGAAAGATTGATGGACAGGCCAGCTGGCTCTTTCTTGACTCCCTCTCCCCCTCCCAACACCCCCTCCCATCTCTGCTCCGGGGGCCACGTCTCCCTCCCACAGGGGTCTGCGGGTCTCTGCTGCCCACTGTGGGCCCGGGTGCAGGGCCGTCCCTCGGCATCTGGGAAGCTGGCTCTGATTAACCCTCGTGGTTCCAGTTACTGCTTTCCTTGTCCTCCTGGTACAAACTGGGCCGTGCCCCTGGGCTTGTTCCTGTGTGAGAGCCATTCTCTTGTCTGTGTCTCTTCACACCGGCCCTGCGAGGGGCTCCCTGAGGCTGGAATGAAACCCCACCAGAGCAGGCCCAGCCTGCGGAGGGGGCCCCTGGTCCCTGAGTGCCCACATGTGTTCTGCCACCAGACCAGAGAGGGACTGTCTTCACTCGGCTTCCCTTCTGCTGCAATCACCTTCCTAAGGGCTGGCACGAAGGTTTTGGGGGGTGGCTGAGCCCCCTCTGTCCCTCACTGCCTGGCACCTGCCTAAGCCAGTGCCAGGGTGAGCCCTGGGGACGTCCGGAACTCGCCCCTGCTTCACTGGGGACAGCCCTTGCTGCCCGCAGGATCACTTGGGGCCCTTCCTCCTGGAGCTGGGTCCCCCTCCACCTGTCTTCTCAGGACCCTAAGCCCCCTGCTTCACACCGGGCCCCAGTGAGCTGACCCAGATCTGTCTCAGAAAGAGCCTGGGAAGTTCCCTGTCACTCGTCAAAGGCCATCCAAACCCTCCTCTTCATCAAAAGACTTCCTGCCCTTCCAATAAGACTTCCTTGGTTATCTCTCAGCCCCCCAGCCACACATGGCCCTATACCACTCTCTCTCTCTCTCTCAGTGTGTGTGTGTGTGTGTGTGTGTGTGTGTGTGTATGCACACGTGCACCCATGCTCACGCTTGAGTAGTACTTGTGTGACATCACAGACATCATGAGACAATTCATTCAGGTTGGGTGTTGGGATTAACCGAGATGAGGGAGGAAACTAGTGCGGTGCTCCCAGCAAATGTCAGCTTCCGTGTTGTTTGCCAGTCTGTGACCCAGAAATGCCTCAGGAAGGTCTGGACCAATGCCCTGCACGGGGCTGGGGAGGGGGAGGGGGAGGACAGGGTGGGTGGCAGGGTTACTGGCGTGGCCTATGGAGATGGCTAGCGTGTGCTCTCCAGCCGGCAGCTGAGCCCCCAGACGCACTTCCAGGGTGGATGTCCAAACCTCAAAGCCGAGGTCCTTTCTGGCTGCCTTTGGGATGTGTGGGTGTCTGGTGATACCCCGTTTTCTGCTCACCAGGAGGGCTCGCATCTCCCAAAACCATGCAGTAATCTGGTAATGCTGATCCTTCTTCTGTTCAAACCTGCAGCCTGCGCTGGAAGCAGCTCTTAGCTCTGTGCGCCCACACATTCCTCAGAGCCTGGCCCCTACTCTTCATCTGTCCTGCTGTTTGTTCTCATCCCCCCCAGTGAACTCAGCTTTTATGCTGTCTGCCCCCCACCCCAGCACACATGACGGTCATGGAAATGGTGAAGCAGCAGACCCTGTGTTCTGGACCTGTTGGGACATCTGTGCCCCATCTTCAGTGGCACTGCTGCTCTGGGAAGAGAGACCTAATTTGCAGGGCCCCCTGTTCAAAAAGCAAGGAAAAAAGCATCATTAAAGCACTGAAATATAAAGCTTTCCCTTTCTTTCATGGTCTCTCTCTTGCTTGACTTGTCATGGTATTTTTTTACCTGCTATTTGATGTCGTTTTAAGTAAAGAAAAATATAAATTTTAAATTATTAGCATGGATTCTACCATTCATCTTTATTTTGTGTGATGCCAGTTTTAAGTGCAAACATCAGAACATTTAACGCCTATGCAGAATCACCAAAATTATACAATTCGTTTTTGTGACTCATGCCTGGAGGGTGCCTTGAGCTGGCCAGAGGAGAGAAAGGCGAGCCAGACTCAGGAAGGTTAAGAAGAAAGAGAGGGTCTCCTCAGGCATGGAGACCCTCGCAGGTACCCAGAGCCCCGCCCTGCACCATGGGGGGCAGGCTGGGCCTGAGGACTGCTGGGTTCTCTCTTCCACTGACTACAGACTGACCTGGTACAATCCAGCCAAGGGTGGGTCATGGGAAGTACAGCCAGACTTCACTTGTGCCCATGGTACCCCCTGACCTAACCCACAGTGGGCGGGTGATCCTCAAGGGTATTGTAAGTGCTGTGCCAGGGATGCATTAGTCAGCTGAAAGATGCTCACCCCTGCTAAGACAATGCCTCTGTTGACCAGACAGACATGCCACAGCGCTGCCAGCCTGGGGTACCACGGGGAAAGTGGGCCCCACCCGGTCTTCCCTAAACCCCACCCAGGCCGTTGCTGGCTGGCCTAGAAGGCAGAGTGATTTCACGTGGGGACCAGGATGTATATAGATCAGGCAGGCGGTGGGAGGCAAAACCGATCATAAGCAGAGGCCCCAGGCCCCCTACATGGGCTCCTTCATGCCACAGACTTCACTTATGAAACACAAGTTCGAAGATACAATTTTAAGAATTTCAAGGTGGCAACTGCAGAGCACTAAACACTAAGCATGGGACCCTTCTGAGCGTGGGGCCTTGTGTGACAGCACAGGGAGCCTGCCCATGAACTTGCCCTGACCACGATGCCCTTCTGGGTCCCCATCATCCTGCAAGCTTATCTCTATCCACCAGCTCCAGGCATCAGACATATCCTCGACCATCAGGTGTTTTCAGGTGGAACTGTGCACAAGCTTCTGAAACAGAGAACGGTACTCAAAGATTTCTCTTTAAAAAAATTCTTTTTTAAAAATAAATTTATTTATTTATTTTTGGCCACGTTGGGTCTTCGTTGCTGCACGCGGGCTTTCTCTAGTTGTGGAGAGCAGGGGCTACTCTTCGTTGCGGTGCGCGGACTTCTCGTTGCGGTGGCTTGTCTTGTTGCAGAGCACGGGCTCTAGGCGCTCGGGCTTCAGTAGTTGCAGCACGGGGGCTCAGTAGTTGTGGCGCACAGGCTTAGTTGCTCCGCGGCATGTGGGATCTTCCCATACCAGGGATGGAACCCGTGTCCCCTGCATTGGCAGGAGGATCGTTAACCATTGCGCCACCAGGGAAGTCCCAAGATTTATCTTTTAAAGGTGAACTTCGGGCAAGTTGGGGAGGATAGACTGAGAATTTCCAGACTTTGGTGTAAAAGGCTGGTGGTGAGGATGCAACCATCTGATACAGATAGAGAAGAGAACTCACTAATGAGAACATGGGGACCACAGGTAGGCGGCTCTACAGCGACCCTGTCCTCCACCAGGATTTTGTCTTCATGGCACTTAGAAATTCATAATGAACAAATTAATTAATGGAGAAATTGTTTGTTTAAAGCCCCAGGAGGACAGATTCTGAATCCTGGGCCCCGCTGGATTCCCCTGGCTGTGCACAGTGGGCCCTCAGTAACCTTGGAAGGAAAGGATGAACCCTTGCTGCAGGGGCCCCCCAGTCCCCCAGAGAGAAGGGATCGAAGGGGATTGGCAGAAACAGCGCACATCATTTGTAGCTTGTTGTAAATATATCGTTTCAATTACCTCTTTAATAAATTGTGTAAGGTTCACTCCGCAGTGTGGGGTTAGAGATTCAAGGAATCCCGTTTGCTGTCGTCATAAAGTGTTGACTTAAGGACACCCCAGCAGTGACTGCAGAGTGACATGTGCCTCTGCTAGAGGCACTCCCCCACCACGGGCCAGACTCCGAGGTGACCCTGGCCGGCCAGTTGGTGGTGCGGCTCCCAGGGCCCGAGGGCAGGTCCCGAGCCGGCTGTGGGTGCAGCGCGCTTGCTCCCTTCTCGGCCCAGCCACCACCCACGCCTCCCTCAGGTCTCAGCAGCCCCCTGGCCTTGCAATAAATTAGGGGTCTCTTCAAGCTCCCCGTCCTTTCCTTCATTGCCTTGCCACAATTTGGGACAGTGATAAGCCATTATGGTTCTCAAGTTGTGGATTTATTTGTTTAATATTTGTCTCCTCTGTACGAGGGAAGGTCCACACCTGTTCTGTTCCCACTGCACACCCAGAGTCGGGCGTGGCACCCGGCACACCATAGGTGTTCAATAAATGCTCACTGACCAAGTGGACGACTGAATCCTCTATTGTGCCTGTCACTGGCATCGTTCCCTCCTGCCTCAGCCACGGTCTGGCGGCAGGAGTGTCCAGAGGCCAGAAGTGGTGACCCGCTGAACAGCCCTATTTCTGGTCCAGAGAGAAAGGCCCTTTAACCCTCCCTCCTCCAGCAAAGTGGTGATGTTGTACCTCCGGATTAGGAAGGGTTTACTGAACCAGTGATCATGGTTTAGAGAGACAGCCAGTGAGCGCAGACCAGACAGAAGAACCTGGAGGTTATTGTTAAAATATGCAAATCCACAGCCCATTGAAATGCAAACCCTCCAGATAAGATTTTTAATAAATCTGGTTCTGCTCCCATTCCCCGCATCCAGGAGGCCATCTGATGCTTGTTGGGTCAGGCATGTAGGCCCTGTCAGCTCTTCACCCCTCTCCTCATTTAGATGGTCCAGCTCGGAGCTGCCCCTGAAGCGGTGGAAGGGGGGTGCCTGCCAGCCGAGGCCCTCTGTTGGTCCCTTGGTAAAACACTTGAGGTCACCTCTGGGTCACCCGCAGAGGCATCTCACCCTCATCCTTCCCCTTCTTCACCTTCATCCTCACCTCCTCTCATTGGTCTGAAGGGCAGAGTCCCAAGCCCTTGCGCCCCCCTCCAGCGAGGCCCAGCCACACCTGTCACTCTGCCAGCCACACCTGTCACTCTGCCAGTCACGGCCTCTAGATTCCTTCAGTCAGCTGCTGTCAAAAGTGGCCCTCAAGGGGATGAAGGAAGGCAGCTGAGAAGCAGCACAGAGGCCTGACTGTCTTAATGACCATCAAGACAGGACAGTGGGTGGACCTGCATGGCCTCTGCCGTGTGCCTGGATGGAGGACAGGGAGGCGTGAGTGACCGTGACAGGTGACAGTTATCGAGTCCTTCGCAACTCCAGACCTTGCACTGACCACACGACTTGGCTATGTCCCTCCATCCTCTCTGACACCAGATGAGCCCGGTGAGCAGACTCACGGGGTGGGGAGGATGTAGAGGGGGTTGGCTGGCAGGCAGAACCGCGGACGACGTAGGTGAGTTGAGGGAAGAGCCAGCAGGGTGTCACAGAGTGTGAGGAAAGTCTCAGAGTGTGATGTGCAGGCAGGTCGGGTGGAAGCAGGGGGCCTGATGTGGCTCCTGGAGGGTCTGAGCCTGTGCAGTGGGCAGTGGTGTCCCCTAGCATTCCACTAGGCCACATTCAGAAAGAGCAAGAGGGCTTGGGGCAGTGGAGCCTGGTCGGGGGTGAACATTTAGATCAGGAATGGCCAGTACTATCTTGGCATCTGGTCCCCTCCCAGCCTGTAGGCAGGTGGGGTGGGGAGCTAGACGCCCGCGGTGCGGGGAGGGGAGCAGGGCACGGGGGCCTCTGCAGCCCGTACATCGTCCGTGGTCCAGCCCCACAAACAAGGCCCCAGGCAGTTGCTATGCAACAGGATGCTCTGCTCTGCAGTGTCCAGCCAACGGGCGGCGGCGCTGACGGAGCCTATTGGTGGGACTGCCTGGGGTGGCGCCCTCCCCTTCTCTCTGTCTCCTCTCTCACTCCCATCCCTCTCCCAACCTCCACCCTCTCTGCTCTCTGGCATCTAAGTTTACAGAATGCTCTCCCCTCACCCACTGGGTACAAACAAAGGAGGTGCCCCTTCCCTGGGCCAGTCAAAAGTCTCTTCTGCTTGTTTCCAGAAGGGAGGGGATCCCCAGTCAGCCTTTTAGTTTTCCTCGTCCCCCCATTGCCATGGGGCTGGGATTGGGCCCCATCTGCGTGGGTGGAAGCTTCTCTGGGCTGTGGCAGGTAAGGAGATGGAATCCTGGAGATGGAATAGTGCCGCTGGGCTCAGCCCCTACCTGGCAGTCAGGGCTTCCCAGATCCACGTGGCCAAGGGCAGCCTGTCTCTTTGTCTCCAAGCCCCATGTCCTTCTCATCCGCTCCCACCAACGTGCCAGAGCTGCCCTGGCAAGGGTGGGCGGACCCTTGTGGTCCTAATTAAGATCTGCTGCCGTGGAAACGAAGCTCATTAGCCTGCACGGCCAGGCTGGGTCGCTAACCCTCTTCAGAGTGGGGGTGTGTGATTTTTTTAAAAACAGCAGTGGATAGATAATTCTGGATGAAACGAGTCCCAATTTAGTTGGGAGGCCTGGATTTCAGTCCTAGCTCTGCCACCTCCTTGTGCATGTGAGGTGGGGCAGTTACTTGACCTCTTAGGATCACACCCCAGAGGGTGTGTGGAGAGCCCCGCGGGAGTGATAGCTCGGGTCATGCTCTTAGCACAGTGCCTGGCGCCTAGTAAGTGCTCAAGAAACAAACAGCAGCTATGCTCTCCGGCCTTTCCCCTCCCTTCCTCTCCCTGCTCCTCGTTCCCCCAAAGCCTCTCCTCCACCTGCCCCGGCTCTGCCCTCGCTGTGCCCTGTTCCCTGGCACGAGGATGGCACAGCAAACCTTCCCTGGGGGGAGCGCACCATCCAGTCTGCAGAAGGGCCTGGTCGAAAGGCGTTCAAGCCCACCCTTCCTGGACCCCAGCCACGCTGGGTGCCTTCTGCTCTCAGCACAGCAGCAGAACCGATCCCCCAAACGCCCAGCCCCACAGCCCTGCACCTGGCAGGGCCTAGCCACCCACCACCTTCCTCGTCTCGGGCGCTGGCTCTTCCGTACCTGCTCCCACACCACAGGGGGAGCTCCTCCTGCACGGGTGTCCCAGTTCCACTCTGGCCAGCTCTAGTGACAAGAGAGGATGTGTTTCCAGCCCGAAAACCCCTCCCCTTTCCTCTCACCAGCTCCAGTACCAGAGCTCCACAGGGCAAGGCGAGCCCACCTTCCAAGGCTGCCCTCAGCTACGTGGACCTGAGAACCTGTTTCTTCCATCCCACCATGAGAGCTCACGCCTCCCTAGGGCCCGTGGCTGTGGGGCTCTGCGCCTGGGGGTGGCCGCGGTGCTCTCCAGCTGGGTGTGACCTTCCCCAGGCCACAGTGGAACCACTGCCTTCTTCATTTAGACTCTGACCCTCCTAACAAGCCGAGAAGGGGAGTGGGCACCCTGGCCCCGGGGGGCTGGATGGAGACCCTCGTCTATGTGTCCCACAGCCCACCTTCCCTTCTGCTTCTCCCCATCTCCCTTCAGCCTGCCCCTGAGTCAGATGCGCTGAGCCCTCCTCCACCACCTGCCCCACCAGGCTGCCCTGGACCCTGGACCCTGTTGCCAGGCTCAGCGCCCTCCATGAGCAGAAGGGGGCCTTTCCCACTGCCCTCCCCCAACCCGGGGCCCCTCCTCCCTGTCTCTTAGGGCTCAGTCTCAGGCCTGGAGGGACAGTCCCCACACAAGAGAAAGGAAAAAACAAAGCCCACACCACATAAATGACAAATCTAGAGGAAATTGCTCTCAATCCCACACCATAGCCTGACGATGCCAGCCAAGCGCAAGTCTGAGTCATCCTAGAAACAGCACCGACATTGGCTTTTTGGAATTTGTCTCTGGGCTTTAGATTTAATCATTCCTTCTCTCTCCCCCTCCCCCCACCGCCTCCCTCTGCCCCTTGCTCTCGGTTTTCTAATATGAGGCTGCACCGCCAGCTCATCCAAGTCTGTTTTCCTGGCATTAATTAACACAGCTCTCCAGCCTCCAACAGGCTAAATGATGAATCAGGTTAAATTCCAGACAACAGCCGCGCACCGCCATCAATTAGCCATCTCCGGGGCAGCTTCATTAATAAGCATCGATCATGGCCCTCCTCCTGGAACACGCCAGGGTCTCTGGGTCACGGGCACTGCCCACGAGTGTGTCAGGCTTAGGCGTGAGTGTGATCGTGTGTGCGTGGGGGCTGAAGGGCTTGGCGGGGGCGGACACGTGAGTGCGTGTGTGAGGCAGGGGTGCGGAGGGAGCGGGTGACTGGGAGGGTGTGGTGCCTGTGCTGTGTGTGTGTGGTTGTCAGTGTGTGTGTGTGTGTGTGTGTGTGTGTGTGTGTGTGTGTGCCGTGTGGGCGGTGAGGTGTGTGTGTGTGGGGTGCTGGAGTGCACGGGTTCGCTCTCCACGCTGCTGTCCCCTCCTTGCCTGCACTGTGCCCTCCTCTGCTTGCTGGGGGGCGGGGCGGGGTTCTCCCAGGTGCCGCTGGGCCCTTACCTCTCCCCTGCTCTCCCCTCGGAGACTTTGCTCATCCCCTTCTCTTCAACTTGCGCCCCGTGGAGGCGATCCCCATATCCCCCTCACCATCCCCACCCTCTTTCGCTTTGCATTCTGGATTCTCTCGGTCTTTGGCCCTTGGCTGTCCCACAGGTACGCGTGACCTCCAGCCCAAAGCCTGACTCCCTCCCTGGGCTGTCTGGCTTTAGGAACATCACTGCCGCCGCCCAGGGGCCAGGCTCACACCCTCCAATACCTTCTGCACCCGCAGGTTGGAATCCAGCCCTATTCCAGGCACCGCCTCTAACTGGATTGTCCTCTAACTGGATTGTCCCCTCCTTTTGCCTCGTCCCACATTCCTTGCAGGAAGCAGGATGATTCTGAACCATGAGCCGCTGGGGACACCTCAGGGACTCTCCCTGCCCAGAGGCTAAAGCCCACCTCCTCACAAGGGGACAGGTCCCTGTTAGTCTGACGGCCCCCCACCCCTCGGGCTGCCTCGACGTCACATGCCTCACTGGGGTGGGGGTAGGGGGGAGGTTCCCTGCCAGGTTGCGCGCCCCCTATCGGCCGCGGCAGATATCTGCGGCTCTTCTTTCCTTTACCCTAAGTGTGCACAGCGCTACCTCCCCTAGACTTGCGGTGGTTCTGAGTTGGTAGCCTCTGTGGGATGAGTGCTCCAGAGCAGTTTCGAAAACCTGATTCAAATCGGGGGGCTGGAGTCACCCTCAGACTCGCGCGTGGGGCACTTCGCTCTGCCCAGAGAGCCGTGGGCCCTGGCGCGCGCGAACGGGGATGGACGTGGTCTCTCGAGGTGTCCACAGTGGATCATCTCCTTAAAGGTTAATTAAGAATCTGAAGCCGGACGGCGTGGTGTGGATGGTGACGGCGGATGCGGCGTCTCTCCAGACCATTAAACACTAATTAGGTTTGGAAAGTCTATCGAGCTCCCGAGGACTCATCAAGGCAGGCGCTGGCCCCCGGGTGCCCTTCGAAATGCCAGAGCTGTCACCCTTTGACCCCCACGACTGACCCTCTGGACCGGCCCCGCAACCCCAGGCTTCGGGCGGAGTCCCGCTTCATTTCTCTCCATCTTATTGTGTCTCCCTGGCCCTGGCTGCATCACTGCTCCCCCTGGCTCTCTGGCCTGGCGATGTCTGTCTGCCCGTCGGATATCTTCCTTCTCCCTGCATCCCTTTGCACTCACCCGGCAGCATCGCCTCGGTCTCAGGGGCTCAGAGTGCTGATTAGGAAGGGGAATGCAGTGGCCCCTGGTCTGGTAGACGGGGAGCTGACGGTGCATGCAGAGCTGGCCTGGGCCCCAGTGTCCAGAGAGGAGGACGTGGTAGAGAGATGGGGACACCCACCATCCCGCATCTTGAATCCCACGCCCCCTCTTCGGGATTCACCCTACCATTAGAGCCTGATTTAAGAAAGGCTCCTTCCTAAGATGTCCTGGCCTCAGAGCTTCCCTGGGGCTGGACTCTCTGTGTCCTGCAAAGCCCCTCTCCGGCAGCCTGTTCCCCCAGAGACACGGCTCCCCTGAGGCTGCTCTTCATCAGGGTCCAGCTTCATTCCCTGCCTCTGAATTCAACAAGTGCAGCCAGAAAGAAGCTGCTCCCGACAGCGTTCCTTCATTCCTTCACTCATTCCTTCATCCCTCCATGTGATTTAAAGCCTGCCTTGTTCTCCGAGGACCTAGGGACAAAGTGCCCCTTTTAGGACAATACCTCAGTTACTGCTCCTCCCCAGGCCAACTCCTCAAGACGGCTGGAACTGACGTGTGGGATCCTTGGATGTCGTTTTTCCATCACCGCCCCCCCCCCAGCCCCTCGCCGCCACATCTTTAGCACAAATGGCTTGTCACAAAGTGAAGGGGTTTTTCACTCAGTGACAGAAGAATGCTCGTGTCCAGATCTGCCAGGAAGAAAGATTGCTCCACACATTTCTGGGTCTCCCAGGCCACAGTGCAGAATTCTTGGTTCGGTTCTTCTAGAAAAGTTGTGAAGTAGAAATGTTTATCCCCTGCAATGCCTGACTGTATTTTACCCTGACCCCCTGCCCTTGTTAGTGACAAACATGTCTGAAAACCATCACTGTCACCATCACCGCTGTCACAACTGTCACCATCACCAGTGTCACCACCTCTATTATTGTCACCGTCACCACCACCACCACCACTGCATTTTATAAATATGAATAGGATATGGCTTAATTCAAAGGGATATTGCTAATGGTGGAATTCTGAATGCTGGGACAGGCAGGGGACGTTCTGGGTGAGGTGGAGCCTTCTTGGGGCCCCTCACACCACATGGCATGGGTAGCCCCCTACAGCCTTTCTGTTTGTGTGATGATATGGGAACAGCACAACTGGCTCTGCCATGACTAGCTGTGTGACCTTAACTTAGACACTTCACCTCTCTGTGCTCCAGTTTCGTGGACTTGAAAATGCGGGATAGAATCCTCTACCTTCACAGGATATGTTGTGAGCAGAACAAGTCCTATGGGCAAAAGTGTGTGCCCCAAACCTGTCTTTGATATAGGTTAATTTGCTTCCTTCCATCTTCTTCTTTAGACAATGACCTGCACCCCTACTCCCCCCACGGAAGGCAGGGGAAGGAGCTGGACAGCGTCCCAATCATTTGGTCCCCTCCACCCGCCTTGGTCCAGTCCCCAGGGTCCCCATCACCTTCTGAGAGGCAGGACTGAAGTGGGCCTCTGGGCATGGAAGGCACAGCCCAATTTCACAAGCACAGAGTACTATGATTGCATTGATTTCCATCATAAATCATATTTTCTATCTTCTGCCTCGCTGTCCCGTGTGCCCCCAGTTAAGCCTTGGTATTTTCTTTAGCTGCTGCCACTGTCGAGCTTGGAGATATTAGGAGAATGATGATACATTTTACCCTGCAGCCAAGCCACTCCCTCTGTGTGGAGGAGGGGGACGTTTGTCCCCCAGATGGATGCCTTTATTGGAATGCGGGGACTTCTGCTGGGCTTCGGGAGGGAGCTCACCTGAGCTTGGCTGTGAGGGTCTTTGCACCTGGACATGCGGACACAAAAGTGCCCGTGAGTCGAGTCACAGGCTGGGAAGTTTTCTTCCTCGATGTATTTTGTGTGGGCGCCTGGTGATGCTCGGGCCAGTTACACTTGGCAGGAGGGAAGGCTGTGGGGAGGTCTGCGCTGAGCTTCCCGAGGTGCAGCTGTCCCAGCCTCGGGATTCTCAGTGACTTGAGATTCTGTGGGTCCCGTTGTTTTCCGCGTACAAGGCATCTCACGTTAACCCTCATGCTGACATCTGGGCTTGCAAGGTGGGTGTCAGCACACATTTTTCTATAAAGCCCTGGATCACGAAATCCAGTCAACTCTCAGGCTGGGGCATCCCTTCTGACCTCAGAAATGCCACATCTGTTTGGAGGGCGAAGTTGGTTTACGGCTCTCTGAGTTTTGGGGCTTATGCCTCTGCCAGCTAGGCTGGGCTCAGCTCTGACTGAGCTGGGGGTCCCTTAAGAGGGTGACAAAGATACTGGGTCCTGGAGGCAGCATTGTAGCATTTCTCACGAGGCTTTGGGCTGTGCATCATAGGGTGGGGAGTCCCAGGGGAGCCTACTGGTTCTCTCTGACTTGGGGGCCTGTCTCAGAGCTGAAAGAGGATTCAGCAGGGATGTGGTCTTGTGGCTGCCCGTTCATTCATTCATTCAACAAGTGTTCTTGAGCTGAGTGCCCTTTCCTGTCCACAGCCCCACAGGCCTGAGGGTGGACCTCAGTGCCCTCTCCACTGTCTACACCATGGCCTACTTGTCTGAGATCCCTGGGTGGGGGTCTGGTGAGTTTTCTCAGACGGTCGTGCTAAACATGTCTGGTTCTTGAAGAAAGTGCCCCTGCTGATGGAGATGACGGTAACAGTGAATCATAGACTCAGAAGATGACGGGTGTCTAATCCCACGAGCCACGAGCCACTGACAGCAATCTCCCGGCACCCTCCAGTGCTCATGCAGCCCCGGCTTGGATGCCTCCCATGACGGCAACCTCACTCTACCCGTGAGTCTGCTGTCTCTACTAGACGCACTTTCATGGATGTCAAGCTGAAGCCTTAGCAACTGGAAGCTTCTACTCCTTTGCCTCTCTTGCCTTCGTACAAGAAATGCCTAATTTCTCTTCTTGAGGATAATTGGTCAAAGTAGAGATGATGGCGAGAACCACCTCGGTGGCTAGGGAACAGCCTCAGCCTTTGGGATGCCCTGGGGCGGGGTCGCAGTGGGATGTGGTGGGCTAGGAAGCTAGGTGTCAGCAGATCTGACTGTAACATGCAGGAAACTGAGCCATCCGCGTGTGAATGGCCATCTGTGGTGTGGCTGTGCGTTTTGCAGGCTGGGCTGTCCCTGGGAAATCAGTAGTCCTGGTGGTCCCAGAGGAGCAGAAGGGGTAGCATCCCCTCACGGCACCAGCTCAAGGTTCTAACTACTGTCGACAGGAAGGGAAGTCTGTGCTATGGGAAGCAGACATTCAGGTGGAAATTTGCGTGGTGCTCAGAAAGGGGACAAGAACATCCATTTGGACCCACATTGTCTGGAAGCACCTTACATGAGGGTGGTAGCAGCAGGGGTGGGGGCATCACACTGTCTCCAAAGGGCTGGAAAGTGGTGGGTGGAGGGTGTCAGGTTGTGGGTGGAGCATCTCCAACTCCAACAAGGGGCTGGGCCACTTTGCAGCCGGGGGACTGTCACCTGTCCCATGAGAGGACTCCAGCGGATCCTGGGCTGCGTCTGCACACATGTTCAGTTGGGCCCAACCGCCACTTCGGTTCCTTCTGACGCTACGATTATATGATGATGAAAGAAAGTTGCTCCCAGGAGCCAGAGAGGCTAAGGTTTCCATAGCGGCTCTGTCACTTACTGGCTGTGTGACCTTAAATATCTTACTTGACTCTGCTGAGCCTCAGTTTCCTCATCCATAAAAAGGGAAATGATAATTTCTACACGTAAAGATTACTGTGAATATTAAATAAGATATCCACACCAAGCTGCTAACGATGCTTGCTTCATAGCAGGTACTTATCTCTCTAATGGATTCCTGGGGCCACTAGGCTCAAGATCCTCCTCCTCCAGGAAGTCTGCCTTGATTAATCCCACCCTTCTCTGAATGATTTGGGTCTCCCTGCTAGGATTCACACACTTTTCTTTTCTTTTCTTTTCTTTTTTTAGTGGTGTTACATTTTTCTGTTTGATTTATTCACTTATAGGCACTTTTTAAAATTAATTAATGTATTTATTTATTTATTTTTTGGCTGTGTTGGGTCTTCGTTTCTGTGCCAGGGCTTTCTCTAGCTGTGGCAAGTGGGGGCCACTCTTCATTGCGATGCATGGGCCTCTCACTATCGCGGCCTCTCCTGTTGCGGAGCACAGGCTCCAGACGCACAGGCTCAGTAGCTGTGGCTCACGGGCCTAGTTGCTCCATGGCATGTGGGATCTTCCCAGACCAGGGCTCGAACCCGCATCCCCTGCATTAGCAGGCAGATTCTCAACCACTGCGCCACCAGGGAAGCCCCACACACTTTTCTTATTTGTAGTCTACCCATAAATGGGTATCTGTAGGCTGCATTGTCTGTGGGGCTTGGTGTGTGTGTGTGTGTGTGTGTGTCCCAGTCTCTGAGGATGGAGGAGCATTGCAGCTCATGCTAGGTGCCACCTCCAGCTTCTTTCCTCCTTCATCCCCGTCTACCCAGCCGCCTAGAGCCATCCCTGGTTATCCTGTCCTGAGAGGGTTGGGGCCATTTTACATCCATACAGGAATTTAGACCGGGGGAAAATAGTAGTGTGTGTGTGCGTGTGCGTGCACACACACACACACACAGAAGCATGTGGCAGACTCTCTACCTCCTCCCGAGTCCTCCTGCTCCCTGCCAGCAGTCCCTGGGGGCCCTCAGGGACAGCAACTTTCTCTGAGTAGCTTCAGCGTGGAGAGTGCAAGGGTTGGGCCCTGCTCGTTCCAGGGGCAGCCCTCACCTCTCGCACAATAACTGTCACCACTTCTATTTTCTGTTGTGGCAGCCTTGGTGGGGAAGGGTCCCTGCCTCACAGGGTGGGGAGGCCTCCAGAAGGGAGCACAGAGCAGGAGTGAGGAGCTGGCCTCCACACCCCCTGCGCTCTGCAGCTGCACTCTGCCCACCCTGCTTGCACTGGAAATGTCCCTCGGCCTCCACCCTCCCCAGGGAGCACAGGCCAGAGTCCAGGGAAGGGAGGCTGGGGTCCCTGCTGCCAGCTCCTGATCTTGCAACCGTGAGCGAGTTAA
This sequence comes from Globicephala melas, assembly GCF_963455315.2. Taxonomy (NCBI): domain Eukaryota; kingdom Metazoa; phylum Chordata; class Mammalia; order Artiodactyla; family Delphinidae; genus Globicephala; species Globicephala melas. The sequence continues at coordinate 37,667,127 of NC_083326.1, read as the reverse complement.
TCTCTCTGAATCTCAGTGTCTTCATCTGGGAAATAATGGGGGCAAAGTAATAACTAGCGTTTGAGCTAGTGCATGTAAAGATGCATGGTGAGTCTCATGGGACAAAACCAACGCAAGGAGCACTATTTACACTAGCCAGGATGTGGAAGCAACCTAAGTGTCCATAGACAGATGAATGGATAAAGAGGATGTGGCACATATGGAATATTACTCAGCCACAAAAAGAAACAAAATTGAGTTATTTATAGTGAGGTGGATGAACCTAGAGTCAGTCATACAGAGTGAAGTAAGTCAGAAAGAGAAAAACAAATGCCGTATGCTAACACACATATATGGAATCTAAAAAAATATATATATATATATGGTTCTGAAGAACCCAGGGGCAGGACAGGAATAAAGATGCTGACGTAGAGAATGGACTTGAGGACAGTGGGATTGGGAAGGGTAAGCTGGGACGAAGTGAGAGAGTGACATGGACATACATACACTACCAAATATAAAATAGATAGCCAGTGGGAAGCAGCTGCATAGCACAGGGAGATCAGCTTGGTGCTTTGTGACCACCTAGAGGGGTGGGATAAGGAGGGTGGGAGGGAGAAACAAGAAGGAGGGGATATGGGGATATATGTATATGTATAGCTGATTCACTTTGTTATACAGCAGAAACTAACACACCATTGTAAAGCAATTATACGCCAATAAAGATGTTTAAAAAAAATTAAAGTTTTTTTTCAAAAAAAAATCAAAACCAAGGCAAGAGAGTGTGTTTCATTTTACCATTCCTATTAGTGAGAGGAAGCCCTTTGGGTTGTAGCATGTGATGGATTACGTGATGGGCACCAAGTGTCCTGTCTCCCATGTGGCCCCAGGGTGTGTGTCTGTCTGTGTGAGCACGCATGCCAGCTAGGGGCTGCCTGCGGAAGCATCCCAGGGCTCACATCAAAGGAAGAGGTCCTGGAAACATGTGGACACAGCTAGATGTGAGAGACTGAAACCGTGTGCAGTATGACCACAGGAGAGAATGAACAATGTGCTTAAAACAGACCAAGGCTGAGTGGAAACACACAGAAGATATTCGCTGTCGTTATGTTTGTGCTGGGCTATGAATAGTGCTTTCTGTCCTTACCTCCTAAAAATTTTATTTGGTGACAAGAGTAAAAAGAAGTGTGAATGGGAATGACTGTATCTGTGTCCATATGTATCTGCTGGAGTTTTATTGTGAGGCCCTGTGTGCATTTGGGTGGGGCCATTGTGTCATGAACGGCCATTGATAATTCTTTGTGTGAGGACCAGGGATGTCACTTCTCTGTGTGACGTTCCAAAGGCTCCAAAAAGCCTGAAACCTCAGAGGGTGCAGAATTCCACACAGCCACCAGATGGCGCCCAGGTGCAGCCTAAGGTTCAGCGCTGTGGGTTTGGGCCAGGCTGGGCTTTGTGTTCAGCCCATGGGGGTGGGGAGGGCGCGCCTGTGGTGTGTGTGTGTGTGTGTGTGTGTGTGTGTGTGTGTGTGTGTGTGTGTGAGTGTGTGTGTGTGTGTGTGTGTGTGTGTGAGACAGGGGGGCAAGAAGGGACCGCCTGGCTGCAGGGCTGCACCTGCGCGGGTACAAAGGGTGGCTATCCTGCACACGGCATCCTCCTCCTGCCATGACACCCTGGGCACAGCCCACACTCCATGCCCTGCAAACTCTGGCTCCCCTGGAATATGTGTGACAAGCTGGTGGCTGCATGTGTGTTAAGCAGATCCCATCCAGCCTCCCGCTCCCCAGACCCTCACCTTTCACTCCTGCCAGGCTGCCCCTCACCGTGGTTTGTCCCTCCCTCCTTTACCCGCACTGAGAACGTTCCCCTTGCCGAGAATGGTCTCCCTCCACCTCAGCTCCTACCCATCCTTCAAAGCCTTCTACCTGAGAGGCCCTTCTCCGGGAAGCTCATTAGATCTCCCCAGATCCACCCCTTGGCCCTGCCACCCACCCATTTTGCTCTTTCTCTAACCAGCCACTGCTCAGAACTGTCTATAGGGCCCACACTATTTAGCAACTGCCTGCTCGAGAGAGTTCATTCCTGAATCTCCCCCAGAGAGGCTGAGTCCTGCAAGGGCAGGTGGTGCCCAGCCCGGGACCAGGCGCCCAGAGGAAGTGCTAGGTAAAAGCCAGATCATCAAGGGGCACATTTCCCCAGCTTGCCTGCCCCATGGGGCCCCAGGAAGCTGGTGCCAAGGACAGACTGTTGGAGGATCCCCTGCAAGCAGCCCCTGGGACGCAGGACAAGTGACTTCAGCTGTGGCTGAGCCCTGGGGTGCTGAAGGGCAGAGTGGTAATGTGGAGGACAGTGGCTCCTGGGGCTGTTTTGAAGACCCAAATGTGGGCCGTCTGCTTTCTAGGCAGGTACGGAAAGATGGCAGCATTCCTTGGCCGCAGCAGGAGGAACTACAGTTAGACTCTGGGAGAACTGGTCCTTGCTGCGACAAGGAGAGGCTCTGGAGTGAGGCATGAAAATTCTTGCCCTTGGAGCTAACAAGGGCCGCATCGCCATGTACATTCGCACGACTTTCTGTAGTTTCTGATGTGTTTGCTCTCCATGCGCTGACCCCGCGTCACACTTTTGCAAAGGGTTTACAGAGGCGCACAGCCACTCGTGAACCTGAAGACAGGAGCTGTCACTGTTCCCGTGTGACAGATGAGGGGCACGTGGCTGGAGAGCGGGACTCGCCCTGGCAGCCCAGCCTGCAAGTGGCCTTGCAGCCTCCTGGATTTCTTCCCCGAGGGGTGCACGCAGGGGTCCTTCCCCCATTTTGAAGGCTCTGAGAGGGGAGGTGCCCTTCCCGATCCTGTCAGTGCCTGTAGCCCCAGATTCCACTCCACCCACTGGAGCCCTCTTCCTGTTTGTCCAGAGTCTGCACAAGGCCAGGTGTGGAGGATGTAGGACGTGGGGTGAGAAGGGGAGGATTGAAGCAAGGAGGTGGAGAGGGGCTGTGGAGCGTGAGCCCCTCGGGAGACAGGGGTAGCTCGTCTCCAACGGGGCTGGAGTCCTAGGACGGCGGGCAGTTGGAGCACCTATAAGGATCTGGTCCAGGTTTGCATCCCAGCAGGGGCTGCCCCCACCCCCCCCAAAAGGGGGATGAAAGCAAGAAAGCAAACTGGTTGACTTTCTCTGATTTTAATTGTTCTGCAAAAGACTCTAAATGGGAGATAAAGTCGGGGAGCAGAGCAGGAGAGAGATGAAGGAGAGAGAGACAGAGAGAGAGAGAGAGAGAGGTGGGACTGAGAAAGTGAGCGGGAGAGTGAGGCAGAGATGCCAGGGGGCCGAGGACAGAGCAAAGAGTGGAGCCCGAGAGGGTGTGGCCTGGAAGGCCTGGCCACTGCCAGCCTCAATCTGAACGTGGTGGGAGCGGTGAGGATCCTCTGAGGGATGGCTGCGGCAGCCCGCACAGGGTAGACGGAGGATGCTCACAGCTGTTTAAATTAAGCAAGTGCTTTGGTTAGAGGAAAGGATGGGCTTTTTGCTCTGTGGAGTGGTGCCTGGGGAAGCACTCGGAGGACTCCTTGGGGAGTGGCTGGGCTCCTGGGAAGCTGGAAGGGAGGAAACTGCAGGGTGGGACCCCCTGCAAGCACCTGCCTTTTGGGCAGGGCTCGGGCAGGCATCCTGCTGCTCCGGGCTGAAGGGAACATGGAAAGAGGCCCCAAGGAGGCTGGGGACCCTGAGACAGAAACGCAGGAAGCCCGCCCTGAGGCTGAGGTCTCTCCAGCTGCGCCCCCACCCCACCTACCCCGGGGACTTCTCTGGCGCCTGGGGGTTAGCAGTTATTCCCGCTCACCCACTCACCCTCCTCAGCGCCTGGGCTGAAGACAGGTCCTGCTCCTCCCAGCATGTGCCGGACCCGCTGCCCCCCCAGGAGTTCTGTCCCAGTTCCTGGAGTGGCAGCTGGGCAGGTTACACACATTTAATTACTAGTAATTAAAAAACTGATTACTCCAAATGGTGCCTTCCTGAGGAGAGGCCTGCCGTGCCTGTCCTCCTGGCCCACTGTGGACGCCATCCCTGGGGCGTGGGGCAGGGACGTCCCACAGTCACCTCCTCTGTGTGGGAGGGGAAGGAGGGGTTCCCCTCCTGTGCAGAACAGCGCCCACCTTCTCCACCTGGCCTGCCCGGCACCTGACATCACGCCATCTGAGCATCACCTGCTGAATGAGTCACAAGTCTCCTTCTCCACAAGTCCTCTTCTGAATGCACACCCCGAGGGAGGAGACACCCTCCAAGCACGGTGTGTCAGAAGGAGGGCGCCCCCATGGGGAGGCCCAGGGAAGACAGGGCTCTGGGCCCTAGGGAGGAGGCGGGAGATGAGCTCAGAGTGGGTCGCAGGTGTGACAGAGCTGTCAGCTTCCTAACTGGCCTCCTGGAATTGACTTGCTTTATCGTCATGTGGCCGCCGTGCCGTGGGTACCTGCTGTGTGACCGTTCAGCCCAGGGTACGAGGCAGAATGCAAGAGAACTGTGTACGGATGATGATGGATTGTAAAAGGGCTGCCGGGCAGGACGGAAGAAAGTGTTGGGGGTCCAGTTTAGCTAGGGCAGTTGGAGAAGGCGTCTGTCTCCATGGTGACACTGAGGGTGAGCACAGGGAGATGGGGGACAGCAGAAGGTGGGAAAAACTCTTGGGGCCACAGGAGCTGCTTGTGCAAAGGCTCTGGGGTCAGCGAGAGGTGGGGTGGGGCGGAGGGAGGCAGGGCTGAGGGGCTTCAGGAAGCCTGGGCTGGGGAATCAGCAGGGCCCCGGGATGCCACCCCAGTGAGTCCGTATTCCAGCAGCCCTGGGGAGTCTTGATGCGTGTGAAGGAGTGGGGCGCCTGACCTGAGCTGTGGAGAATGCAGACGAGGGAAGGAGGGAGGAGGGTGAAGGGGGATGGGAGCGCTATGGGGGCTGGTGGGGAGAGGTGACCTGGAGATGGGCCTCTAGGACCTACTGATGGAGTGGTTCCTGCCTGAGGAAGCAGTTCCCAGCCGCAGCAAGAGCCTTTGGAGGAGACCTCAGGGGACTCGCTAGGATGCCCCGTGGTGGGGCCTGCAGAGAAGCCTGCAGCCTCTGAGGCATCGCTGGGAAGAGAAGCGGGAGCCCAGAGCACTAGGGGTGCGCCAGGAGTCTCCACCTCCCTGGCCAGATGGGTTGGTGACAGCGGCCACGCAGGGAAGCTTTATGTGTGGCCTCACGTGGGAGATGCTGACACACCGCTGGGGCTCATCAATCAGGGGACCGTGATGCCGATTGTTCATTTACTAATAAGGAGTTCTGGGGAGCCTCCCCTGCCCTGCACCAGCCTCTCTGTGCCTGAGTATCTGCTTTTATCCTGGAAAGTGTCCCAGAGACGATCGCTCTGCCCGCTCCGCCTGGGCAGGTTCTCCTCACCCACAGAGGACTGAGCAGCTGCACACGCGCTGCTGGAGGTTCCTCCCGGCCCAGCCCCTGCCTCATTCCCACCTGAGCACCACTCTGGGGGCATCAGAGCCAACCCTACACCTGCCCACACCTGCCCCACACCTGCCCACACCTGCCAGGCCTTCCTGGCCCCACTGGGAGAGGAGGCACACCCCTGGGGTGCGAGGGTGCACAGGGTCTGACTCCAGGGTGGGGTGGTGGTTGGTGGTGGAGAAGCCAGTGGGTCCTGGGAGCAGGGGGGAGGGCTTCCTGGAGGAGGAGAAGGGTAGAGAGCAGAGTCTGACCCTCCTGGGCTCGCCTGTTGCTGCCTGGCCTGCCAGGGCAAGCGTTGGTCCCAGAGCCTCGATTAGGGCTCAGTCCACCCTCCCTGAGGGCTCCATTTGTCCTCCCGGCTGATTCTAACTCTCCCCGCTCAAATAGGGGCCAGTCAGGTGGCTGAGGGGTGCCCAGGAGAGAGGTTGCAGGCCTGGCATGGGTGTGGAGGGGGTGCCCGAGGTCGGCTCGGGTGCTTCTCTCCCAGCCTGGCCTCCAGGCCTGCCCATCCCTCCCCGTTGCCCAGCGCCCTGGACCCCCAGTTCCCTGCTCTGCCTCCATCTACCTCTACCTTTTGCTTTTGATCCCCTTTTCTCTCCTTTGAACAGCTTTGCAGAAAGAGCACAGAAATCAGCTACCATTTAACTAACCCCTCTCAGCCTCAGTTTCTTCCTCTGCTAGACAGGGTCACACGTCCTTCACCTGGGCGACGTGAAAGTCAGATCACACACACACACGTGGGGCCCCCAAATCGTCCAGAGTCGTCATTCCTCCCACTAGGGTGTGTCCTCCCAACTTGCTCCCCACAGATGCGGAGCCCTGTCCACACGCACAGCAGGGGCCTGTGCAACGGGCCCATCTCACTCTATAGCCCCCTCTGCCCCCCATCACGAAGGCTATCTCCTTCCCCCTTTCCCTCTGCCTGGATCTGCAGCTCAAGGGACGGGACCCAGGCCTTTGAAAGTCTGGGGTGGAATTCCTTTGTGGACTCTCTCAGAATCCAGAATGATCCAGGACCCCAGGACCGGCCCCCAGCTCCCTCTTGTTCATTCTTTTCTCACCCCTCCTTCCTTTCCTTCTCTTCTTCAAGGAAGCTTTATTATCCCGCATACTAATGTGAGGCACAGGCCCACCGTCCGCTCCAGGAAGCCGGAGGGCAGTCCCCCAGGGTGGCTCTCGGGTGGTACAACCCTGAGAGCCACTGTCCCTGAGAGGAGCGGGGCTGGGCGGGGAGAAGCTGCAGTCGGATGAACCCCCAACCCTAGCCCCTGCCCCCCGACAGTGCTGGCCGCGCTGCCCCACACACCCTTCCCCTGATGGGTCTAACAGGAGCAGGACGGAGGTGGTGGAGAAACTAGGATGCTTCCAGATCCCAGGCACAGAGGCCCCGGGTGGCCTGTCAGCACGCAGATGCGGCTGCAGAGGGGGCTGGGTCCTTTCCAGGGTGGGTTTATGGAGGAAGGAGGCAACGGGTAGAGGACGCGGGGCTCACAGTAGAGCAGGAGGGGTTACAGTGGGCCTCAGGAGGAATTCCTTTTTTTATCCAAAAGGCAATAGAAAGATGTGCCCATTCGCTCCACAAGCACATATGGGCATGAATCATGCAGGCAGAGATGCACGAGGCCACGAGGCAGCAGGTGACGGAGGACCTGCTCTCCGGTGGGCGGTGCAGCTGACTCCTGAGGACAGACAGGAGTTGGCCAGGAGCACAGGCTGAGAAGGGCATTTGGGCAGAGCGGTGGCCGGTGCAAAGCCTCAGAGACAGAAAACTGCACGGGGGTGGGGGGGCTGCCGGAAAGGGGAGGGGAGGCGTGGCCCAGAGAGAAGAGAGGAGGTGGAGGTGGGTGGGGAGAAGCCAGGAGGGACCAGGGTGAGGCAGCCCTGGGTGTCAAGGCCAGGGGAGGGGCCTTGGTCGCTGTGACTGGGTTTGTAGGGCCACTCTCGCGGCCTCCATGAGGAGGGGCCCAACGAGTTCCTGAAGTCAGGGGTGGGGCTAGGTAGTGGGATGTAGGAGAGGAGCATGCTGGGGATTGAGTCAGAGCAAGACTTGAGAGAATTCAGCGTCCGGCTGGGCGGACGGGGGCCGTTAGCAACCAGGACCAGGCACATGACGGGCAGAACTGTGTTCCCACCCTGACCAACGCCTGCAGCTGCACCGCCGGATGGGCAGGGACCATGCCGTCCACATAATCGTGACCATTCCAGAAACTTCTCAACCCAGGAAGAGAGAGTTGCAAGTAACTTTGAGGTTTGTTCCAGGAACTTCCTGAAAAAGCCACTTTTGTAGGTAGTAAACCCCTCAAGCTCCCTTTCTTGGGACAACACATCACTCACCTGGGCAAAGCTGCTCGCCTGCCTGTGAGTGGCTGTTCCCTCCTCCTCACCTGCTGAAAACCCTCCCCTGGCGGAAGGCATCACGTTGATTAATGCAATTTATCTTGCAAACCAGCGGCAGTTCCAAGCCGTCATACCATGGGCCGGCAAGGACTGGCTCCTTGACTCAACTTAAGCCAGGCGCCTCTAAGACCACTAGGCACACTTGGTGTCTGTCCTTACGAGGCTCATCACCCAATTTTAGCAAGAATCCTGTCAAGTCAGTTTAGAGAGAATTCCCCACCCTCGTACCTGACCGAATTCCTCGCTTCCCGCACCCTCCAGGTGATGTCTGACGGCCCTGGCCTGCCTGCATCAAAAGCCCTGTCAAGTAGGAATCCCCCTTAACCCTGATGTCTCCCCTTAGGAATTTTCCATCCACTGCCCCCATCCCCCGACCCTTCTCCTTGGCTATAAACCGCACCCCCTGCCCTGCCGTATTTGGAACTGAGCTCAGTTCTCAACTGAGGTCTCTTGTCTCCTACTGCAACAGTCCCTGAATAAAATCTGTTTTTACTGCTTTAACCACTGTCTGGCTCTGGTTTTATTTTGACAACCCTCCCCAATCCCAATCAGGTAGGGATTAATCTTCAACCAGACCCCCAACCTTATAACTACTTCCCCCTTCTGAGACAGCACTAAGACCACCAAGATGGTGGGCAATGGACTTGGCATTGCTTGATCAGTGGGTTATTTTGCTGGTCTTTTCAGGGAGACAGGCTGAAATCAGATGGCTTTTCAGATTTTCTTTGATATCTCAGAGTCTAGAAGATTTGAAATGTCTGGTTCTGGGATTGTGGGCTTTTCTCATCCAAGACCCTAGGATTTGGGGATCCCCATTCCCAGGGTTCATGCTGTGTCTGACCTGAGTCCTGCAGGTCACCCAGGGGTAGGAGGATGGGTCAGGATTCTACCCCGGCAGGCTGTAGGCCTGTACCACCTCCTCCAGGGAGCCCCCACCCAGAGGGCTCCTCCCTAAGGCCTTCAAGGTGACCTGAGTCTTCCTATCGGTCACATCCTTACCCATTTCCCCCCTTCTTCCTTCAAGGTTTTATTTTTGGCCAGGTAATTAGCATAGCTCTTCTCATTAATTTTATACTTAAACAAGAAAAGGTGATGGTGGGGGAGAGAGGGGGTTGGGAGGGAGGGGCTCGCACATGCCAGTAACCGTCTTGACAGCCGGAGATCCTGGTGCAATGAAAGTCTACTTTAAGTGGCCCAATTAGCATAAGAAACGGCTCCCCAAAAGTTCTGAAGGCATCGTGTTGATTAATGAAATTTATCTTGCAAACCAGTGGCAGACAGCTGAATCGCTGCTAATGATTTTTTTTTTAAGAAAGTTATTTATTTATTTTTGGTTGCATTGGGTCTTCATTGCTGCACACAGGCTTTCTCTAGCTGCAGCAAGCGGAGGCTACTCTTCCTTGCGGTGCACCGGCTTCTCATTGCGGTGGCTTCTCTTGTTGCGGAGCACGGGCTCTATGCGCGCAGGCTTCAGTAGTTGAGGCTCACGGGCTCTAGAGCACAGGCTCAGTAGTTGTGGCACACGGGCTTAGTTGCTCCGCGGCATGTGGGATCTTCCCAGACCAGGGCTCGAACCCGTGTCCCCTGCATTGGCAGGTGGATTCTTACCCACTGCACCACCAGGGAAGTCCTAAGGATTATTAGGACATGTGGCCTCCTCTCCAAGAAACGGCACCTCTCCCCTTTCCACCTGCCTGTGCCACCAGCCCAGTAGATCCCCACGTGGCTCCACCTGCCCCAAACCTCCTGCCCAGGTCTCCAAAGGGTCTCCTGTGTCCTCACTGCCTGGTTGCCGAAATGGGTTGCCTGTGATATGAAGCGGCTGGTTTTACCTTGAGATTGAGCAGGTGTCTAGAAAAGCTCTTTCAAGAAGACCTTTTCACTGTTCAGGTGAAGCTCCAGGTGGCCACAGGAGTGGCCAGCAGGTGAAGTCAGGATAGTGAAAACTGGACATACAACAATGTTCTAAATGCTCAGCCAATGGCGCAGTTTGAACCAGGGGTGTGTGCTGTGGGATGCTGCCAGCAGCCCTCCCTTTTAGCTCAAATGTCCAGCTGTGAACTGTGATCCTGTGTTCCACACCAGGGTCCTGGTAGCTGGAAGTGCAGGAGCCAGGGCCAGGGCAAGAACAGCAAAGCAAAGCCCCCAGACAGAGTGACCGTGACGGCTGCCAGTTCTGAGTGTTCGTGTAGCTCCTGGACCATCCTCAGAGCTTACACACGCCACGCCATCCATCCTCCACATCACCTCCTGCCCGTTCTACGGGACAGAAAGGTATCCGGTGTGGAGCCCAGGGAGTCTGGCCCCTGAGCTGGTGCACCCTTGGTTGCCCTTCTCAGCAGCCAAATTCAGGTCAGAATCCGGGAGTTGGATCAGCAGTGGGGGAGGGTGGGGAACTGGCTCAGATGATGGAAGCTGCCACTTGGACCCTCAGGTAGGCAAGACTCCCGGGAGTGTGTGCGGGACTCAGCCAGCCGAGGGCAGGCAGCTGGGAAGGCAGGGAAAGACAGAGGCTATGGCACAGAGGTTGGGCTGGGCAGAACAACACCATTGGTGTGACTCTGTGCCAGGGCCGGGGGTTACAAGAAGGCATCAGGAAGGACTCTTTCTCAAGGGGCTAAGGGGCCAGAGGTAAACTTGATTGGGAATATGGTTTCACAGATAGAGTGAAACTCCCAGGGGGCCAGATCGAGCAGTCCCAGGGGACAGTGGTGGAGCATTGAGGTTGGCTGCTGGGGAAGGGTCTGAGGTGATGGGGTGTGAACCTGGAAGAACCGAAAGGGCTTGGAGCTGGCTGGCAGCAATAGGGTAGGGGGGAAGGACCACTGGGATGGGTCAGCAGCAGGGGGTCCCAGGAGCCACCCAAGGGGACTCAAAGGCTTGATAGCAGCGATGCCTTTGACAGTAATAAGGACGTCAGGAGGGCGGGTGATGGGGGAGCGCGGAGGATGGGGACGTGATGAGCTTGCATTTCACTATGCTAAGACTCCAGGTGCAGATGTCAGATGGCCCCATGGGGTGGTGGAGCCTGCTCCTTCCTTGGGGTGGTGGAGCCTGCTCCTTCCTTAGGATGGTGATTGGAACCAGGGGTGTGGGTTTGGAATTTTATTTTTTTAAGACTTAGACTCTTAGGGTAGGATCTGAACTTTGCTGAGCACCTACTGTGTTCCAGGCAGGGCACCAGGAGCTCACTTCCCCTCCCAACAGCTGTAGGAGGAAGTGGTACTATTGTCCCATTTATAGATAGTCAAACTGAGTCTAGGTGAGTAGTCTACAAGGTCACGCCAAGTAAGGGAGAACAAATCTAACCTTGCCAGATGCAGCTTGGCTCCAAGTTCACCGCGGGGGAAATGGGGTGCAGAATGAGGGGTGGATGCATCAGGCTGGAGGGGGTGCAGGGGACCCGGACAGTTCCATCCTCATCTGGGGGAGCTTCGAGACGCCTCCGTGAGGCTGCTTCTTCCATGGGCCCATGAGTGGCTATACACAATGTAAACTGGAAAACATCCTGGTGCCCATGAGTAGGTAAAAATTCACCTATTCTCTCAGCAAACGCCTGGGCTGTTTAGAGCCAGGTTCGGAGACTGGCGGCTGCAGGAACCTTTAGGCTTCTGCATCCCTGACTCCTCACCCTGTGGCCTGCGGGGGGCTTGTGATGGTGGCGCTTTACAGGATGAGCCGAAGCCCAGGCCTGGGGCTCCGCGGGGAGGGGGCCTGCTCAGGCCTTCCCCTCAGTCCACCGACTCTGTCTCCTTCAGCTACAGGTGGCCGGCTCAGCACAGGGCCGGTCCCAGGGCCTCTCTGGAAATGTTGCCACGGGTGTGCTGAGACTCTTTATTTTCTGATTCAGGTGGCATCCCCGTGGCCCAGGAGAACACCCTCACCTTCTCGTTTTCTATCGAGGAGCACAGACCTGTGGGCAACACCACCTTGGGGCCATCCTGGCCACTCTGTTGTTCAGTCTTTGCTTTTTAATAGGAAAATGCAGTGTGGCACTCATCCACTTTACAAATGAAAATCAGGGAACAGAAAACCTGATTTAATAAAGACACCAAATAATAAAATATTCTTCTGTTCTGCGTTATGGTAATTGAAAGGAGAGTGACAAAAGGGGAGGGAGGCAGCAAAGAGAAAGCGGTGGCGGGGGGCGTGTGGAGCAGGGACCCAGAGAGAGGTTCAAACAGAGAGATGGCTATGGAAGGAGGCACGGGAAGGACAGAGGTGCAGAGAGAGAAGGGAGTGGAGGAGACAGAGCCCAGACCTAGGCACACGGGGGAACCCTAGTGTCTGGAGGGGCCCCACCAATGAAGGCCCCTGAGGCCCAGGAATGGCTGTGCATATCATGCCTGTTCCACCCGAATCCTCTGCATGGTCCTGAAAGGCATCATTCTAGGAAAGAAGCGTGGAGGCCTTGAGCTTTGGCAACCCACTCAAGCCTCCGGCTAAGCCACGTTCTGACCTTGGTCTTGCTGACCCTGATCCAGATCTCTCCACCAGCCGGTGGTCCAGCTTGTGCCACGCCCTCTGGGTCACCCGTGTGCTTTTTTGGTCCAACGTCTTTTTGGCCTGAAATGCCCAAGGAGCCCATAGAGCTTTGTGTGAGGCCCAGCGGGAGCCTTAGACGAGGTTGTGGAGGTGTCAGAGGAAGTTTCCAGAGGAGCTGAGGTCTGAGCTTGGGGCCTGCAGGCAGCTGAAGGTCCGAGGGCATCCAGGTGAGGGAACAGCAAGTGAAAAGGTGAGGAGGGTGAAAGTGTGGGCTACATGGCTGGAGCAGGACTGGCGAGGGCAGAGGCAGGACAAGGGGAGCCTGGCAGGGAGACCGGCCCCCCAAAACTATCCTTGTCTGTGCTCTCCTGAGCCCAGGTGTACTTTACATCTGGCTGTGAATCTTGGCTGGACCACACAGGCGCAGGGCGGAGGTGGGGGGCAGGCCCTCCCTCCAGGGCTGACCCACGTGCTTGTAGGCTGTGCCCAGTCAGCTCCTGGTCGCCTGGTAGACCGCAGGCTCCGGGAGTGCACGCAGTGCGCCTGACTTGTTCCCTGTGGCCTGACACATAATAGAAACTCAATAAAGACCTGTGAGTGAGTGAAGGCACGCTGAGCCTCAAGGAGAAAGATAAAGGTCAGGTACACTGGAGCCCTGGCCCATGTGGGAGGCCCTCAGCGATGCCTGGGGAAGGGCTGGTCAGTGGCCGTTTCTGAGCCTGGGGCTAAGCAGCCCTGGGCCGTCTGGACCCCAGTGCAGCCGTCAGTCATTGCCTTGGAGGCTGGAGCTTCCTGCTACACTCGCTCAGGTCTGCCCAGTGCCCCCTCTCCACTCTCCAGCCACTGCCACCCAGGCCCTCACCATCTGACCCAGGGATGGAGCCTCAGGGACACCAGAGACCTGGGGGCTCCAGGCTAGCACCATGTCATCACTGCTGGGCCGGGGACCTCACCCCAGCACCAGCGCCACCAGCTACACGATAACCAGCCTGCACTGAGCAGAGTCCAGACTTCCTTCTGTGGAGCCCCTCAAGTGGAGAAACCCCCAAGTGGTCTCTTGTTAATAACACTGTGAGTGAGATCTTACTGTGTACTAAGCCCCACTCAAGGGTGGGACTACTGATATCATCCCCATTGGACAGATGAGGAAACTGAGGCCCAGACAGGTGAAATCACTTGCCAAAAGATATGCAGCTGGTCAGGGTGGAGGCTGTCTGGAGGCGACAGCCCAGCTCCAGCCCGTGCTCTTAATGACCACGATGTCCTTCCGGAGGAGGGAAGGTTCCCTGCTGGCTTGATGTCTGGGTTCTGGCCGGATCTGCGGATAAGTTCTCGGGGAGCACAAGCAGGAGGGCGTGGGAACCGCCTGGGCTTTGCAGCCAGATGGGCTGGAGTGGACTCTCGGCTCCAATCCATGGGTCTCCGTGAGGTCATCGCAGGTGAGAATGTTACCGCTTTCCTCGTGGCGGGGTGAGGCTCTGTGAGGGCACACGCAGGCTGGCGCGTCGCAGGGGCTCACTCAATTCCAGCTATTATTAGCAGCCCTCATGGCGCCCCCAGCAATGCTGGGCACAGACCAAGCCTTGAAAAATTCAGCTTGAGAAGGCGGTTCGTATAGGACAATGGCTGTCGTTTGTACAGGAGCATTTGCGTTTCCACGAGAGCGTTGATCTTTGGAAGCGTTGCACTCCTGCCCTGGAGTTGGCTCAGCAAACTCATCTACCCAGAGGGCAGGCACTCGCCTTGGGCTACTGGGTTAAGGGATGCGCCAGACCTTAAATGGCTAAATGGGGTTTCGGGGAACTCGACCCCCTCACCCCACTGCAGCTGCCCCAGTGACTCAGGCTCATCCAGAGACGCAGGCAGAGCTCTGAGGTCTGGCAAACCCCGGAAAGGCAGGCCGCCCATTAGCGAAGACATTTAGACTTTTGTGTTAATGACTTCCGAGGACTGCCCTCCTCCTGGATGTGCAAATCGAGCCCCGGGGGCTAACAAAATCAGCCTGCCTAGTTTACAGTCGGAGGTGTGGCCTGGAGTGGTGGCTGGGCCCCACCCGCAGGTAGACCCCTTTGCGGCGAGGGGGGAGGCGTTCGGGAGGCGGGCTTGCCCTGTGGCTCCCCTCAGCTCCGCGCTCTGTTCCGGCCTTTTTTCTTCCTGAGGGGTCACTCCTGCTCATCAAGGACATTTTAAGTGGCTTTTAAAGACTTTGCTAGTGTCTTGACGTTAAGGCTTCCCTCGGAGATGCCCAGCCGGGGAGCAACCTGGCCCATTAGAGCTGCTCTAGTGGCAGCCCCTGCCGGGGAGGGCTGGGGAGGGGCCCGGGGAGAGTGGGGAGGACTCCTTCCCTTCGCCTCTGGGACATCTGCCGGGGAGGACAGGTGAGGGGAGGACAAGGGGAGCTTCAGAGGGTGGACTGCGTGCACCCCGACGTCCGGGGGCACAAAGGCCAGGCCAGGCCGTGATGCTGCAGGAGCGGAAGCCAGAGGATCAGAGAAGCCCCGCAGTCAGACTCCCACCTGGACTCGTGGTCTGACAAAGGACGGCAAAGGCAAAGACTCTGCGTTTCGGGTGGGCCTGATGGGCAGTGTCTCTCAGTCCTGGCGAAACGAGCGAAGAGCTTAAGGCAGCGCTGAGCCAGGAGGCTCCAAGGAGGGACAGAGGCCTGGCCACACCCCTTCTGGCCCTCCTCAACACCTTACGCCCCAGGACCAGAAAAGGTCTTCACTTTGGAGTCCGCGGAGCGGGCTCCTCGGGCCAGACGACCCCCTGCATCCCAGCTCCGAGGTTTGTTTGTTCCAGCCCTGCTGCTGCTCCCGCCTCCTCACGCCAAATGGCATTTAAATGTTAATCAAGTCAGGATTGTGGCTGCTCCGTTCCCCTACGGCAGCCGACGGCCTGAGAGGCAGCCCCCCCTGCCCACCTGGGCTGGGATTGGCAGTTCCTCAGGTCCTTCACCCAGGACCTGGGGCCGGCCAGACTCCGGGCTCTCAGGAAGGGGCAGGGCAAGGAGGGGTGCGGCCAGGGAGCAGGTACAGACTGCCCTGCTGGGCACTCTGCTGCCAGGACACAGGGAGGACCGTGGAGCTGCCACAGTCCTGAGTGAACTCACCCTGATTTATCTGAGGGCCCCATCTCCCTGCTTTCCTCTTCAGCCCTCCCTGAGTTCTCTGAACCTTGCTCCCCATCCTGTGTCTCCCGCAGCCTTCCCCCTCCATCAGTCGTCCATCACCTCCTGGCTCTCTGTTTGCCTGCCTCCCCAGGCCCTCCCATCTCATTCTGACAGATCTCTCTGCGTGTGCACACACTGGCTGAGGGCTCAGGAGCGGTCTGGGCAGCCTCCCTGTCTGGACGATGCAGGTGATATTTGCGCACGGTCCATCCCCCAGGAGATGATGAGCCTGGCACATAGTAGGTCCCCCTCTAGACTCCGCTGGTTTCTTCCTCCATCTTCTCCTCTGATTCTCTCTGAAACTGTGTCCTTTCTTTTTGTCCATCTAGGCACACATCCTGCGCAAGGTGGAATCCCACCTCTCCAGCGTTGGCTGGAGGCCACAGGAGCAGAAATGCCCCCTGGGCACAGGTGCTACGGGGTGGGGGGGGGACCTTCAAGGAGGGCCCTGGACCTGCATTTGGAGGGGTGTGCATGTGCTCGTGGGAAGAGGCTGCAGGGCTGGGTGAGGCTGGGAGATGCTGAGCATTGCTTTTGTGCCTCGAAAAAGCCATTAGGAGCCTCACGACAAAGGCAGGGAACTTCCTACCCAGGCAGTATTTCCATGTACAGAAATTTATCACCTCCCAGGACACAGACAAGAAATAGGAAAGGAGGAAACATTTTCCCAGGTATCTAAAATCAACATAAAGAAAGTAAGTTACAGGTTATGAAAAAAGAAAAGAAGTACAAACGTTTTTCACACTGCAGATTTTCTCAGGCCTTCTCTTAGAGCTTTATAACTCTTACTTTAGGCAGAATCTTAACATACGAGAGCTCTCAGCATACAAGAGCCTGGAATTAAGACTTATGAGGGGCTGCAAGTGTTACGCGAGAGTAACCTAGGAGAAGCGGGAGCTGTCGGCTGTCAACACCTTATAGGGAGAAGGATGTGATCTGGGTTATCTTCAGTTATTCAAAGCAAGTTCCTTACAGAAGCTTCTAGATAATGGAGTTTGGGGCCCCAAAGCTGTCTCTGGGAACATGCCCCCTCCCACCGCTGGGCACTTCGCTGGCCCCCTAGCCTCATGCTCAGCACCCTCCCCATTCTCTGTTCTTCTCCACTTGGTCCCCCATCTGTCACTGTGTCTCTAGGAACACACACCACTCTTAAACCTAGGCCCCTCCGGGTGAGGAGACTGAAGAAAGGGGATAAAGAGAGCAGCCTCCTTGCCCAGTGGAGGTTCCTTTGTTCTGTGAAATTCTTCACAGAGGGTGGGTAGAACCCTTCTCGACCACCCCTCTCCCACCCCATTGGGGGCAGAAACCCTCATCAGAAGGGGTAGCATGTCCCCCACCCTCTGACTGAGGTTGGGAGCCAAGGACTGGGGAGGGGTCTTGAGCAAAGCAGAGGAGAGAGGATTCCTTCACTTTCCCTGCAGGGGGATAGGACACACTGCAAACTAAGTCCACGGCAGAGCACCAGGTTAACTCGAAGAATGGCAGTTCACGGGCACAATAGTAAAATCCCACCGAGCGTCCAGGTGGTCAACTGCGTGATCAGGAACGAGGGCTCCCTCTTGACAGTCGTCTGTGTGAACATGACAAGGGGCTTTCAGTCGGAATTTAGAGAGAGGCAGGCTTTAGCTCAGCCTAAAGTAGAACTTTCTAACCCTTAAAGCTGTCTGACCATGGAATAGAACATCGTGAAAAGGCCATGTGCTCTTGGTCACTGGAAATGTTTGAGAAGGAGAGGACTCAGGTGGGCGATAACTATCACCGCTAGTGTTCGCTAGTTCTTAGTCCTGTGAAGACCCTGCCGAGGGGGGTGGTCTCTGTTCTCCCCACGCCAGACCTCGAGGTGCTCATCAGAATAGGGCTTTGGCTGGAACAGCGGTGGGTGGACCCAGAAGACCGCTTATAGTGCAGAGTACCACCTAGCCAAGCCTTTATATTATCCTGGTTATTAAGCACATCCACAACGATGCCCAAGTCGTGCCCAGATGTCAGCTTTGCTGTGTCCCAGGCCCTCTGCTTCTGCCTTCTACCTGCTAGCTCAAAACCCCACCCAAGTCTCACAGGATAGGTCCCTATCCCTTCTTTGCAAACAATGAACTGAGGCTCAGAGGTGGGTAGCTCATGTGGAGGTGGCTGCAGTCTGCCCCATCCCATCTTCCCTACGCTCTCGTCTGGGGCCCTTGCTTGGTCCACTCCTGGCTCAGAGGGACCTGAAGCTTGGCTCCCATGGAGATGGAGCCAGTAGAGCAGGCATCAATATTTCCAGTGGAAGACCAGGAGGCTGAGCTTGAAGAAGGAATTAGCGTCCTTGGGGTCCCAGAACACCTGGGTTGGAATCCGAGACCCGCCTACTTCACGTGCTTCCGCTCTTCCCACTACGCCCGGAGCCTCCCTGTCTGGGATGGATCTGGTGCCCCACTCTCACTCTGCTCTCCTCTTTTCTTCTGCTCGCACTCATCTCCCCATTCCCCGTGGAGCTTTTCTGGATGGCTCCTTACTGGTTTCCCATTTAAGAGATATTTACTAAATGAAAGTGCTAAGCTCTGCCGGATCCAGAAATAGAGGAGCTGGGATCCTGGCCTCTCAGAAGCTTTAAGCTGCCTTAGAGATGAGATCTGGGGGAGGAAACCTGGGAGGCTGTGGGGCCAGTGTCACTGGAGGAGGCGCTGTCACAGGGTGTTTGCAGGAGGAAGTGAGGAAGAGGGGACTCAGGTAGTGGTGGTGGTGGGCTTCCTGGAGGAGGTGTGACCTGAGAGATGGAGAGGATGGGGCAGGTGGACAGGAAGGAAGCTACATACTCAAAGGGGCGGGAATGATGGGGCCTGACTGGAGACAAACGTGGGGAGGGGAGAGAGGCCGCTGCAAAGAGTTGGGGGCTGGGCCTTTCAGCCTCCCGAGCTTGCTTCTCCCAGCCTCGGAGGCTGCAAAGGGTTCCTGAGCTGGGGCGAGGCTGGAAGGGAGGGAAAGGATGCTCTGGGGATGTCTTCCTTGTCCCGTAAGAGACCCTTGGGACAAAAGGCTCACGGGAGCCACATCCCACTTTCTCCTAACGAGCTCTGGTGTTGGGTACCCACCAGGTGCAAAGTGCTGGACTGTTTCCATCCTCCCTGCTCTAGGAACTGGGAAGCAGAGGAAGTAAAAATGTAAATCAAGTCGGGGAGACTTTTTTTTTCCTTAAGAGAGAGAAAGAGAACGAGAGCACAAGTGACATTTGGAGCCATAATACCTTAAAGTCAATATCATTACCTCTGATATTTACTGTCAGCTCCGTGGCGCCCACGAACTGGGAAAGTTCATCCACCTCTCCCTACGCCAACTGTGGCATCGCCCAGAGTTCCCCCGCCCCTTTGTGCAATTCCAGTTAATTGTTTGGCTGCATTAACAGCCCCTCAGACCCAGCCAGCCTTCCAGCAGGGTCAGGGGAGGGTGGCCTTGGTGAGGAGGTGGGCCAGTGGGGTGGGCACTTAAAACCCAGGGACACAGGCTGGGTGATGTGGGAGGGGTGCCGGCCCTGGGGTTCTCAGAGCCAGGTTCCAGCCCCCACTTAACACAGCCTGTGGGTCATTTGGGTCTCAGAGACTCCATCTGTGACCTGGGTGCAGTGACACTAGATACAGTATGTCTCAGGATATAGATTTCATTCATTATTCATCGATCCGTCAGGCGAGAACACAACCTTCCCCTGTGCCCACACCCCTGTGTGCAATGCAGGTGAAACCACCATGTGACCCCATCTCTCCTCTGCCTCCCTGTCAGCTTCCCTCCTCTTGATCTTTTGCCCTCGTACTCATGGTGCACAAATGTCTCTTTCAGCCCTTTCTGCCCGTTTGGCCCTGGGGTCTTAATCCTTGCCCCCAACAGGGAGACAGCAGGGCCTGGCTCCCCAGGGAGGGGCGCGGAGGGCACTGTCTCCCCCACCCTGGCTTCTGGCTGGCCTCTCCGTCCACTGCTTGTCCTGACTGCTGTGGCCTCGGACTGGCCCTCCTCCCAGGGGCCTGGTTTGATTTCAAATCCAATTTTCTGCCATCAAACTTCCTCTTTCTCTGTGTCGGTGGCCAGCCTCTGTCACTTTCAGCCAGCAAAGTCATTTTTCCAACCTGACCCCAGGGTTTGGGGCCACCCTGGCATGGAGGGAGCAAGCCGCTGTGCCCCGCCCCCAGCGTGTGAGCTCAGGCCTGCCTGTCTGCTGGGCCCTTGCGTGGTGCAGGTGGGCGAGCACCATCTGTGCGCGAGCAGGTGCAGGGCTGCGAGGACCTGGGTGAACCCCTGAGTGCCCCTGTGTGGGCGGGCACGCGGGTCCCTTCAGCACACAGGCCTGTACACAGGAGCCCGAGCAAACCTCAGAGGCGTCTGCTTCCTGGGGGCCGGGTGCTTGTTTGAGCAGCGCTAAGGAGAGAGGGGGCAGGCTGGGGGGAGGCTCGTTTAAAGACGCTGCCACAGGGATGAGAAAGTTCCTGCCCCCCCAGGCCCTTTCCAAAGCTGAGCCTCTGCCCTGGCCTGCAGACCCCACCACTGGGTCCCCAGCACCCAAATCTGTGAACGTGTAACTCTCTCCAGGACACCGTGGGGTATGAGGGACAACAGGAGGCTGGGCTGTGTCCCAGGGTCTGGTGGGACCCAAACTCTCGTCCAGCCATTGCTCAAGGGCCATGCCTACCCTCAGATGCTTCCTCACCCTGACCTCCTGGAGGACTGGCTCTCTGGGCCTCTGGAAGAATCTATGATTGGCTCTGGGGACTCCATGTGAGAGGTAGAGAGATGTAGGGGTGACCCCTCCTTCTGACAGTGTGAGTGTGTGTTTACCCTGGGTTTTCTGAAGTCTCAGGGCAGGATCCTGACCTCTCCCTCTCCTTGCTGGAATTGCCCCTTCCTCTTTAGTCTCACCATCACTGCCCGAGTTTCGCTCCTTATTGCCCCACACCTATGCCTGATTCCACCACTCAACTGCTCAAAGACATGCTATGGCTCCCCAGTGCCAGAGGATTAGCTCTAAATTCTCCAGCTTGGCATTCATGGTCCTTTGTGGTCCGGTCCCAGTGACTTTCCCAGAATGACTGCTTCCTCTAACCCTGTTCATACCTTCTGCTCCAGCCAGGCTGGGCCATGGCCTTACACTCTCTGGGGACCCAACCACCACAGACCACAGCATATTCTGAGAAACGCTGCCCAGGGAAGGCACCAGGGCACTGTGTCCCTTGCTCAGCTCCTCTGTGCCCTGGGGCCTTGGGCTGTGCAAACTGCAGGAAGCTTCAGCTCCCCTCATCCCAGCCTCTGGGTGAGAATATGCAAAGCCTTTGATCTCTCTCCTCAGACCCTCACCCGATCCCCAGTCAGTGTTCTTCCAAAGCAGACAGTACTACTTCCTGAAGCAAGAGAGACAAGGATGGAGAGAGAGAACAGACAAGAGAGACCCCCAGACCCTAACTCCCAAAGCTTACAAGTTGAGGGCCCACTAAGGTTCCCGGCTCCCTGCCCAAAAGTTGCCATCCTAGAAAGCTTCTCTGGGCATACAGCCCTTTCATTCCTCCTTCTGAGGGACCAGCTACCCCACTTTCCTGAGCCCAAGGAGAAGCAGGAGAGGATGGCTGTCTCTCTCTGTCCCGGGTGGGGCTGTCTTCCCAGGGTTATATGCTAATGGATTCATTCTGCTGCTCTGAAGCAGAGGTGGAGGGTTCCAGTCTTCCCACCTGCACCATCCACCTTGGTCCTGGACGTTATTGGAACAATTACACTTAGAAGGTGTATGGCAGGGTGGAGATGCCATACATCTGGGATTTCTCCACACGCAGGAGGAACTGCGGAACCCAGATGCACTTTGAGGCCATCTGGCCTCTCTGTGTCCTGACCATAAGTCCTCATTAAATGACCCCAACTCTGAAGTGTCCAGTTCATCTACGTACAGTAACTTCACCACCACAGTGGCCACGCATCCCTTGTATAGCAATGAGAAAGTCAGCATGCTTTCAGTGTTTACCCAAAATCTGACTACCAGTAGTTTCCATAAGTGGTCCTAATTTCATCCTTTGGAGCCCCAGGAAACAAGCCTTTTCTGTGGAACTACCCTTGCATGACCATTTTTCCCAGTTGGCCCTCCCTCGGCCTAACAGTGCTGGTTCCTTAAACAATGTCATGTGTCATGCATGTAAATTCTTCCATGTCTTGCCTCATGCCTCTGAGCACACCCAGTGTTTACCAGCCTCTCACCGGGCCCCAGACCTGGCTCAACAGCACAGAGCAGAGCTGGACCACGACTTCCTCCTTCCAGACGCTGCACTTGTCTCAACACAGTCTCAGGGGCACCCGGGTTCCAGGGCAGTCGAGTTATACTGGAGATTCCCACTGAGCTGCCAAAGCTGCTGGAAGCTGCACCTGCTCCTTTCCGTGTGTCTTTAGTTAGAATGTCAGCTCCAGTGAAAGGCCCCGAATTTCTCCCTATTGAACTTGATTTTGTTGGACTCTACCCATCACTTTCATCTGCAGAGATATTTTTGCATTCTTATTCTGTCATCTAATGGAAATACCTTTCCTCTCAGTTTTAAGCCACCTGAAAATTTGGTCAGTCTGACCGATACATCTACAGCCAAGTCATTGATGACAATGCGGGTCAGGCCAAGGCCAAGGCCAGAGGCAGCCGCTTCATCTTGGAGACCTCTCCCTGGGTTGTTACCCTCCTAATTGCCATGGTGCCCTAGCGACAGGTCTTCAACCAATTCCAGACTATACTTTGTCAATTGCCCACAAGATTCCTCATGAGAAAACTGGCTGAGGCTCCCCCAACTCAAATTGACTTGTCTGCAAAGGAAACAAATTGTCTGGCCTGGCTTCTTGGGCGGTCTTCGGTAGCTCCAAGGTCCACCACATATTCGTCTAAGCTATCAGATGCCACCTCTTCTAGAATCTTTCTGAGGGGTGACATGTACACACTGGTTTGTTGCTTGAGGAACCACCCTTCTCTTTGGTGGAAATCAGACTTACATTCGCCTCGCTCCACCTCTCGGCATCTTTCCCACTTGCCATGATTTCTCAGAGATCATTAACCAAGAATTCAGTCAACAAACATTTACTGCCCATGCTAGGAACAGGCAGTGTAAAGCCGAAAAGTTCATGGTACCAGGCCTTGGTTGTACCAATGTCCTGGGGTGCTCTGCAGGTCCTTTGGGGCCTGATTACTGACCAGAAGCCCTGGGACCCTGGCCTCTGAGGGTGCGTATGGCCCCTCCTGGGGAGAGCTTTTTGTGGACATCTCATCCAACATCCCCTTTTCTTGAGGTCTGTGGCCGCGCTTGTCCTGATAGAAAGATCCCTTATCCCATGCAGTCCTCACCCTGAACAGCTAGAGACCTCTCATGATCTGCATGCAGAAAAGCTCCTTGAGCAGTGCCAGGATCCTAGTACAGGTTTTCTTGGTTTGTTGCTGGGTTGAGAGGACAGGAGAGGAGAGTCCTGGTCTTGCTACCAGGAGCTGGGATCTTGGAAGCTGGGAGGGGGCAGTCAAGGCCCTCTGCTACCCCCAGTGAGGGTGACCACTCACGGGCCCAGGAAGGAATAAGAACAGAGCCAGGGAGGGCTTGGAGCAGTCCTCAAGCAGTGCCAGGCCCTGGGGGTGGCATCGAGGGTGACTGAGACATCCGCCCGATTCAAGGGCTCAGAGAGAACAAGGCTCTGGGGCCAGAGAGGTCACAGGACTGGCCTGGGGACAGACACCGTTCAGACCCTTGGAAGCACGCGTTTCTTTTACTTCTTTCTTTTCCAGTGTGCAGCTGGAGCTTGGTAAAAGCAGCATAAACAGTAAATCCTTAGAAAGAGAAGCGTTCTCTCTGTGGCAGGGTCCTGCTTAGGCAACTGACCGGGACGGTCTGTTGAGGGCTGGGGTGGGGGATGTGCTGAGGCCGAAAGCAAGAGCCCCGAGTATCAGAAGGTTTCAACCAAGGAGACTCAACAGACAACACACACTTTACTCTCCCTTTACTGGACAGTCTAAGGTGCGTCACTGTCTCCTTACATCTCACAGCAAGCCAGGAAGACAGGGGAAAAGATGACTCCATTTTATAGGCGGGGATGCCTTGGTGGCCCTGAGAGACTGAGGCCAGATTGGACCCCACCTGGTAAGTGGTGGCAGAGCCTCAGTGTACCTCATACGCTCCACCCACCCACTGACCAGAGACTGCAACAGCCCTGGACCTGGCCCGGACACCGAAGAGCCATGTGAGAGGAATAAACACCCACGAGGCAGAGCCTCTTGCTCCTGGAGGAACTTAGTTGGAACAAAGAATGTTGTTACAGTAACAGTGATGATTAGTTACCGGTGATCAGCAGATCTGAGTATTTACTCATTTGATTTTCACCACAATCCTGTGAGAGCAGCACTTAGAATCATCATTTTACAGATGAGGAAACTGAGGCACAGAGAGGGTCCGTAGCGTGCCCAAGGCCACCCAGCCCCAGGGCCCACTGTGTCCCAACACCTCCCTGCCTCCAAGGGATGCGGGTGTCAGTCGGAGGAGGCTGAAATGTGAGAATGGGTGGGCACCAGCGAGCCGGAGAGGAGCCGGGCAGGCCATCCAGGTGGGGCCTCGTGCCAGCTGGGAACGGAGGGCTGGGGGTGTCCAGGCATAAGTGCCCCTGCCAGGCTGCTGATGGACGTGAGAGGCCCAAGTGGGCAGGTCCCGCCCAACACTGTAGCCTCAGGCAAGCTGCCCGTGGGCTCCCTGATGGAGGATGATATACAGCTGCCGGGTTAAAGGCCTGCTTTAATCGAACAATAATACTGGGGAGTGATGAGCCACCATACATCAGCTCTCGTCAAATGAAAAATTCGAGAGGAGAACGTGGGAGGTGAGCGATGGACTGGGAGTGTGCATTTTACCCAAATCGACAGCAATTTACATGCTAGAGAGACAACTGTTCCCACTGCCAAGACAGCAGCTCCCAGCCACAGCCCGGCCCAGAAGTTCCCTGTAGGCCTCCACTGCCACCCCTCCCCCCCAGCCCCTAGCCCAGCCTTTTGCAGGCTCAACAAGACTAAATTTCTTTCTTTCTTTCTTTTCTTAAGTTATTGTTTTAAGTTTCCCAATGGCAGAATTTTATTTTTAAAACTAAGAAATTGTGGTGAAGCACATAACATAAAATAGACCATCTTAGCCCTCCCCTGCAGGAAGCCTCCTCCCTCATCTCCACCCTCTCTGGCCACCATGGGGCTCCCTGCCCCGAGGTCTGAGTGCTGACCACCTCAGGCTAGTGTGCAGAACTGGGGTCTCCCTGGTCTCGCCCTCAGGTGTACACAGGTGCCCCCAAAGTCTCAGGGGGATTGTTTTGAGTTAATCCTGATAGAAAAGCCTCAGGAAGGCCATTGTGTCCCTTCCTGCCTGGTTTCTTTTCCTACAGAGGGTAACCCCCCATGCGGGGAAGGCACAGAGTAGAGAAATGTTATCCTTGTCCAGCGATGCCCTCAAACTTCACCCCTGCTTCTTACTGGCCCTGGAGCTCTGGGTCCAGCCCTGTCTCTCCGAGCCGCGGCCCCTCCTCTGTGGAACAGAGACGGAGTGAGCTGGTGGCACAGGGCCAGTCTGGCGGGACGAGGCAGTGCAGGTGGGCACGACTGCGGTGTGGGCCTGGCCAGCCTTGGACGTGTGTTTTCAGGTCGAGTGTGTGCACAGGGTGGCCGTCACTCATCCACTAGCTGCAGCTGGCCAGAGAGGAAGGAGGGGGTACCCGAGGACCTGTGTGTGTGTGTGTGTGTGACCTCCAAAACCTCCTTGCCGCAGAGTATAAATATTTATACAGATAACTGCCATAAATCTGCCCGCCTGGCAAACAAATGAATTGCAAACGTAACTTTGGGAGTTTTTATGAAAGTGCTCGGCAGGGAAGGGGTTGAAGAACGAAGGAGCATCATGGTGATGGAGCCTGAAGCTGCAGGGTCCGATCCCCGGTCCTGGGACAGGCAGCTGGGTCCCCTCAGGGCTGGTCCCCTCAGCGAGGAGGGAGGGACACACCCTGTGGAGCCGCCACAAACTGAACTGTGCTGGTGGCATGGGGTGGACACACAAATTGCCCAACCAGAACTAGCTGTCACTGACCGCCTGCCCTGTCTGTACAAAGTGCTCATTTAATCCTTCACATCCCCACGAGGTAGAGGAAACTGAGGCACAGAGAGGGAAGTGGCTTCCCTGGGCGGTGGAGCAGGACGTAAACCCGAGTCTGCGTGAGGCTAGACCTGGCTCCTACCAACACCCGATACCGACTGCCACCCATGGCCTGGCTGGAGCTGGGGCCAGAGCCAAGCTCCTGTACCCTTTCACCCCCAGACAGCTGCTTCTGATGGCCTCTCCCCACCCGCTCCGAGTCTCCCAGGTCACCAGCTCTGCCTGCCCCAGCCCAGCCCCTCCCCATGGTCTGGAGAAGGTCTCTTTCACTGGGTCCACAAGAACTTTATTACCTGGGAGGTAGTTCCTTTGCTTTTCCTGTAACAAATTATCCTAAGGATGTGACCCAGGACCACATGTTAATTGCAATGGAAAGTAATCAATTTCCTTTACTAAGCCCAGACTTGGGGGCCGGGAGCAGAAGCTGGGTTCTTAATGAGGAGGGCCCCTGAAGTGTCCAGCGGGCTCTGCAGTGCACCCATGGCTGCCTCCGCCTCCCCCCTCCCCATCAGCCCTCACCCCTTCCTGCAAGGACAACCCCCGTCCAGCCCTTTCCTGACCTGGCAGCCTCCCACTGCTCCAGATCATGTCCCCTCTTGGGGCCACCTACCTCTCAGGAGCTTCTATGGCTCCCTGACCCCCATGGAGTCAGCTCAGCCCTCCTTCCTCTGTGCTGTGCTCCAAGCCCCTTCCTGGCCTGGTTATCCTCTTTCCAGCTGTGTCCCCTCTGCAGCCCATCCTGGGCACCTCTGCAAACGCTGTACCCATGCCTCCTCTTGCTGTCTCCTGCAACTCTGCCCTGCACGGGTGTGCTCCTGCCTTCTCCTATCCCTCTGGCCAAAGCGCAGGCCTCCTCTGGCCTTCAAGGCTTCCAAGGGTCCAGTGCTGGGTGCTGAAGAATTCCAGGAAGGCCTTGAGGAAGACCTGGCTGCAGAAGAGCCCCTCTCCACTTCTCTCCTGCCATGATGCACCGTCCCCGGGAATCTGGGGCTCTGGGCAGGAGAACAGGAGCCTTGGGGTCTAGCCTTGCCTCGGTTGAAAGTGGGTCAGGTCCCTGGAGCCACCACAAAGCGGGTGGTAGTGCTGGCCTGGCTCACCTTCGGGGATGCAGGGGGAGGGCGGACCCAGCTTCCCTCTGGCCTGGCGAGAACTGGGGTCCTAACCTGTAGTTCAGTTTATAGGGGTGGATGTGGAAATTTGAAAGCAGAGCAGAGGGTCCCTCCCTACCTCTTGGGTACCCCTGGGGTTCTATACTGAGTATTGGCTTTCAGCTGGGTGTGCAGTAGGGAGGGCCAGGCTAGAGGTGGGGGTGGGGGGAGAATGGACAAGAGGCTTCCTGAGAGGCAGGAAGGCAGAGGGGTCCAGGCAGGAGGGCAAAGGTCTGGTGTCTAGTGACCCAGGTGGGCATGGGTGCCCGTCCTCCAACGGTCCCTCAGCGGACCGACTGAGGACAGGCTCCGGCAGCTCCAGGAGCTGCTCTGAGGCTCTGAGGTCTACACAGCTCAAAGGACTACCTCCATGGGCCCCCGCCCCAGCTGCACTGAGAGCTACCAGAGGAACTCCAATAAAAGAAAAGAAAAACACCCATCCCAGACGAACCCAACTGGAATCTATATGTGGGACCCTGGCCTGGGATGCTTTCAGCTCCTCGGGTGCTTCTCACGTGCTAACGCAGGATGCAGGGTCGGGCGGGTCAGATGCCCACTGAAGGGTCATTTCTGGAGGCTTTAGAAATGAGGGGGAGGCAGCGAGAAAATAGCCATGAGAGGAAATGGAGAAAATGAAATGAATGTACACAAATGGGATGATAACCCAGGTCCTGGGTCTGGGCTGTCAGGAAAAGACAGGTGTGCTCAGGGGGAAATGGTTTGAGTTATTCAAGCCAAATGCTTCTGGGGTTAGAGGAGGGACCCCTGTCTGAGATGGTGCCTGGCTGGTCTGGGACTCAGGCTGCCCAGCCAGGAAGGCACACTCATTCCCCTGGGCAGGGGTGGGGGATAGAGGAAGGGCAGAGGGGAGGGAGGCATTCTGGGCCACCCCTTGCTTGGGTCACAGGGTGTTGGGTCTGGCCTCACAGCGGCTCCGCGGGGGTGGGGCAGCTAGACGGGGGAGCAGGGAGCCCAGGGAGGGAGGTGGGCACTGGTAGGCCATAGGGGTGGCTGAGGACAAATCCCCCAGACTTTACAGTTTCCCTGAGAGTCAACAATTCTATTAAATAGGATAATGGATTTTAAAATGCTCCGAAAAGCAGAGAGTGCTGTGAGATGGGCAGCATTATTGTTATTAACAACCACATCCTTCTTGGAACATCGAGAGGAAATAAATCAGACAACGCTTGCAATAAGCAAGTCTCTTGGAAGCATTCATTGCCATGGAATAAACACACATATATTATAAACCCCAAATTAAAGGGAAATAGTGCTCGGGGGTCAGCCCTGCTTTTACTTTTTAGAGTCTTATGAAAACCCACAGATGTTGGGAAAGCAGGTCTTCAAGGACACAGTGTGGGGGGTGCCCAGGCCTGATAGGGAAGGAGAAGCTGGGGGTACATGGCCCCCACGTCAACATGGGGGTCCGGGAAGGCCAGACGGCCCCAGGCAGCCAGTACCTCCTGAGCGCCCGATTTCATGGCATAAACTTGTTCTTTTGTACCCTTCAAGGCTGACATGTCTCCTTCTCCAGAAAGTCCTCCACTGTCCTTCCCCCAGCTAACCTCCCGCTCTCCATTCTCAGCCTCCTTGGTCTTCCTGTCCTTGTGTCCGATCATGACACCCTGCTTTTCATCACCTGGTGTCCTGTCCTGGCCAGGAGACACACCTCTCGGCCAGACTTTCGTCAACCGCTGCTGCTGAGGAAGGGCGGCGGAAGTGCAGGTGCGGTGGACATCCTAAAACGGACTGGAGGTTATTTTTTCCTCTCTTACCTCATTAAACTTAGCTTCCAATTATGTGTTAATGATGCTGGCTGTCTATCGTAGGCT
The DNA here is from genome assembly GCF_963455315.2 of Globicephala melas. NCBI lineage: Eukaryota > Metazoa > Chordata > Mammalia > Artiodactyla > Delphinidae > Globicephala > Globicephala melas. Next base: position 37,638,491 of record NC_083326.1, on the reverse strand, counting down.
GGAGCTTACAGCAGTGTCTTTAAATTTAATCACCTCCATAATGGCCAGGTCTGGCATCACAATGAGAAAAAAAAAAAAAAAGTACAGTCCTTTGCTCCTGAATGAGCCGGCAAGATCTGGGGCCCCATTGAGGCCAGAAAAGTCCTTCAATGTCTCCTCGCCCTAGACAAATTCTAGGAAATCCTGAGAACCATCTTTTAGGACCTCCAACGGACTCCCTTTTGTTCTTCATTTACAAGTGTACCAAGAGGGATGGAGCTGAGACTCAGGGGAGGACTTTCTGCCGGGGCTGGGATGAGCAGAGCTGGAAAGGCTTCTCCCAAGAGAGTGCTTGAGAGATCCCATGGCCCCTGATGCTCCCTCCTTCCTCTCCCCGTTTCCTGTGTGTGGTACATGATGTTGAAGAGAAGCAGGGATGGACTCAATGTCAGGATCTCAAGGAGCCCCAGTGAGGGAGGCTAACCTGCCATTCTGTTCTGGGGCCTTCACCCCTAGACACTCATGCAGAGGGTTGATGAGTCCCTGATGTCCGTGGATTCAGGACCAGACTTCATGTCTACATTTTCCACTGAGCCCAGAATTTGACATTACTTTCAGTTTGGGGCTGTGGCCCCCACCCTTCTGCCCAGTCCTGTATTTGTTCTGAACCCAAGGGTGAGTCACTGGTGACAGAGTGGGCCCTCCCAAAACTGTTGTGATTTTGGAGATGCAGAGAGAAACTCCTCTGACCTTATCTCCTTCTCAGACCAGCTGCCCTCCCTCCCACATCCTGTCAAACACCACTCCCCACTCCACACTGCATCGGTCCCTTTGGGGAAACGTCTGCTTTCCCCAGTGCCCTTGTGGTGCTGAGGTCTCTGCTCCTGGGCCTTGGGTTTCAGGTCTGCATGCAGGTTCCCTCTCCCCACTGTTCCCACCAAGACATCACCCAGTGTCCTTGCCCAACTCCACACCCATATCCACCTCTCTACCTTATTACTCCTGACATTATTCTACAAGTACTCTATCCTGCACCCCTCCACCTGCCATCCATCCATCCATCCATCCACCCATCCATCCATCTATCCATGCATCCATCCATGCATCTAGGCACCCATGCATGCATCCGTCCATCATTCATCCATCAACCCATCTATCTACTCTATCCATCCATTCACCCATCCAACCATCCCTCTGTCATCCATCCACCCACCCATCCATCCATCCATTCATCCATCCATCCATCCATCTATCCATGCATCCATCCATGCATTTAGGCACCCATGCATTCATCCGTCCATCATTCATCCATCAACACCCATCTATCTACTCTATCCATCCATTCACCCATCCAACCATCACTCTGTCATCCATCCACCCACCCATCCATCCATCCATTCATCCATCCATCCATCCATCTATCCATGCATCCATCCATGCATCTAGGCACCCATGCATGCATCCATCCATCATTCATCCATCAACACCCATCTATCTACTCTATCCATCCATTCACCCATCCAACCATCCCTCTGTCATCCATCCACCCATCCATCCATGAATGCATGCATCTATGCACCCATGCACCCATCCATCTGTCCATCCAACAACCAGTATTGAGGGCATACTTAATGCTGGGCCCTGCACTGGTGCTAGGATAAGGTCCAGTCCCGGTCTTCAGGAGGCCACACTGGAGTAGAGATTGTAGACAGTTTACTGTGTGATTACGTCACAAAATCAGGTAAGGCTGCTGGAGAAGGGGAGCTTTAAAGGACAACTCACCCTCTGTCTGGGCTCAACTCAGGCCCCCAAGCTCCAGGTTCCAAGCTCTCCGAATGCTGAAGGCTCTTATCACACCATATGGGGGCTCCATAAGGCAAGCAGGCTCCCTCAGGTGGGAGCCTTGCAGGTGCCCTAGGTCGGGACGGACTCATCCATCACGCTAGCACTCCTTTAACAGGAGGTCAAGGAAAGCCCTGCCTCTGCCATTTGAATAGGATCTCGCCGATGACAGGGGTGGTACCATTTATTCCTCCACGTCTCTTCCCACTTCCCAGGCCAGGACTCAGATGCTAGAGTTTTTCTTAACTGAGCTCACAGGATATCTCGTGGCTGATTTGCTGACCCCCAGCTGCCATCTGGATTAAGGCTCACATTCTTGTTTGTCCCCAAACCCTCCCTCCGGGTTGACCCACTTTTTACATCTAAAGAATTCACAGCAAGTTCCTGCCCTGTCCCAGTCTCAGCCTGAGCTCTTTATCACTCATCAACACTGACTGAATATTTATTGATGGGCCCAGTGGGGGCGAGGATGGGGAGAGAAGAGGCAACCCAGGGGCTTATAAAGGAGGCCTCTACCTGCTCTAAGCCCTGAGAGTAGGAGCCTCAGGCTTGGGAGGCGGCCCAAGGGTGATAACTAGCGCTGAAAGAACACTCTTTACATTAAATCTTGTGGTCCTTAAAATGACCTGCTAAGGAAGTTAAAGTGAAAAAAACCTGGAAATATTTACTTAGAGCTAGTTACATGCTGACACTGAAAAGTGCTTTGCATCTGTTAACGGAGAACAGTCTGATAATGATGAGATGAGGACTGTTACCATCCCATTTCAAAGATGGGAAAGCCAGGGCTTCCCTGGTGGCGCAGTGGTTGGGAGTCCGCCTGCCGATGCAGGGGACACAGGTTCGTGCCCCAGTCTGGGAAGATCCCACATGCCGCGGAGCGGCTGGGCCCGTGAGCCGTGGCCGCTGAGCCTGCGTGTCTGGAGCCTGTGCTCCGCAAGGGGAGAGGCCACACCAGTGAGAGGCCGCATACCACACACACAAAAAAAAGATGGGAAAGCCAAGACACAGAGAGGGTAGACAGCTTGCCCAGGCCCACAGAGCTGGTATCAGCAGTCAAGCTCTCTGGCTCTCGAACACTGAACCACTCTTCTTGTCTGTCTCTCTTGGTAGAAGCCCTTTGTAGAAAACGAGAAACGTGGATCCGGGGGGTTCAGGGTCTCCCCACCCCCACAGTCGGTCCATAACCCAACCAGGCTCCATCTCGTGCATGGCAACTGCAGACTCGGGCTCCTCCCACTCTGCCTTGTACCCTGGGCTTGGGAGAAGAAGATTCACTGCTTCCAGAGGTCCTGTTTGTTCCTTCCAATGGGGCAAAGGCCAGTGAATTTACGCGTGCGCGCACACAACACACACATCACATGTGCACACTCATGCATGTATAATGCCTTTTCCATCTGCAGTGCAACTAGCAAGCAAGCTTTCCACTCTTCAGAAAACAAGAGAAGCAGGAAGTAGGTCATAAAGGCCCCTAAGGTTTATTAATCCCTTCATTGATTCGACAAATGTAAAATATTTATGGTCCGTGTATTAAAACTCTTGTGTGCTTTGCTCATAGAAAACCTACTCTAGGGCTATTAACTGCTAGTTTACAAACAATGCTGACAAGCTGCTCCCCAGTCCCCTCCCCAGAAATGTGAGCACCCTGATCGAGTCACTACTATTTCCCGCGCCAGAACGGAGCCTGGCACACATACTCCTGGATAACTGAGTGAAGCCTAGTGATTCTGGTTTCCATCACTAAAGCTGATGGGCAACTGATTTAATGAAGGACCAAGAGGCCGAGCAGAGCCACCACCACTGGCAGAAGCAAGAACCACCAGAACACATGGGCGGCCACTGCCTGCAGAGACCGGCCCACCCCCTCCGGCACTTTTGACAACAGCACCCTGCAGAAGACAAACTCGAGTCAGGAGGAAAACTTTAGGTGATGTTTTTATACTGAATAAGAAAACAGGGCACTGGAATGCATTTTAGGAATTAAAATGAGTTTTAATTCCTAAATTAAAAGAGTTAAAATGCATTTTTACTACTACCCTCCAAGTAGTTAAAATGAAAGTTTAAAAGTTTTGATGCTTGAAGGTGGCAGTCCTCAGCCAGCTGAGAACATTATTATACATAATCCTTAATTTCCAGATGGGTCATGTATAATACAGAAGTCTGTAATATACAGCCCCAGGATTTCTTCCTCCCAAGCCAAATGTCATGTGGCATCTGTAAACCCCTCCTTTCTTTTCAAAGCATGTCTACATCCGTTATCTCGTTTGATTCCCATGATAGTCCTGTGATGTGGAGAGTCAGGGAGAAACCTATTATTCTACAGAAGAGGAAATAGAGGTCTTGTGTGAGTTATGACTGAGACCCACGCAGAGCCAGGGCTCATGCTGCCTCCTGAGTCCCTCTCCTTGCTGGTCAGGAAGGCAGAACCCTCAGGATCTCCAGAAAGAATGAATTGTCCCTCAGGACACCACGCCTGTCCTGTCTGGGGGCCCAGATGGCCCCCCTTTCTCTGGTAGACCTTCCAGACACACCGGCCACGTTGACTGCTCCCCACCAGCTCTGCACAGCTCTTCCAGGGTTCTGAGCTGGTCTCCTGCCTCTTCCAGCTAATTGTGAGACTGGGCTGAGAGGCCCAACGCTGGGCGTAGGGCGGGAGGGTGGGGTGGGGGGTTGGGAGGGTGGGATGGGGGTGGGCGGTGGGGGGGAGCAACCTGTGAGAGAGATAGGTAGATAGGTAGATAAATGGATGGTAGAAGGATTGATGAGAGGAAGTTGTGCAGGTTGGGGGATGGGAGGGGGCAAGTTTGCCTTATCAAGTCTGTTTATCTCGCTTATGGAGGGGGGAGGGGAGACTCCCTGTCCTTCCTGAGCTGCTAAATGCTGTCACAAAAACATTTATTAATATGCAAATTCTAAGTGGCAATCTGGACCCAGTCGGGTTGTGCTAATTTGCACATTAATATCTGTCTTCAGGCCGGCCTCAGCTCCGGAGAGGGAGCCAGTGGGGCTGGGCATGGGGAGTGGGGAGGAAGGGAGCAGGTGGGGCAGGGTGGAGGGGGGCCTGTAGGGGGCCTGTGGCCTGCCCTGACAAAGAGGGGTCTGCAGTGGAAGAACTGGGATGCACCTCGGTTCAGAAAGTTCAGTCCATGATCAAGGCAGGATGTGACACTGGCCTTTTGCCCTTTCTGGTGCCTGGAAGTCCTCAGGGCCATGTTGGGACTTGTGCAAGTAAAGGGAGGCTGCAGAAGCCTTAGCCCAGAGAGGATGCTGGTGCTGACAGAGCAGAGTGAAGATGGTAAGAGAAATAAGTGGGGAACATCACAGGACACAGGCTGGACAGGGCTACTGTTGTCCCACTCACAGTACTGGGCATCTTGTGAGTGGAGGAATGGCTAAGAAGCTCCTCCTGATTCACTTGTTCCTTCCTGGACCATGCCCCATCCTCCATCCCCAGAGAGGTGGCCTCCTCTCTCTGCCTTCCTCAGTGGACTCCTATCCCCCATTCTGTACCCATGAGTACAGAGCCATTCATCTCTGATGTGCTGGGTCAAGCTCCATCCAAAACCCTCCCTCCATTTGTCCCAGTAAATACAGTTATATTTGTCAGACTCATCAGACTTCTATGTTAAGAAAATAGTGATCACTTGTAATGGGTTCAGCAATGGTGGTTTGGGCAGTGATGGGATGTCAAGAGAAAAGTGGGAGCTGGGTGCAGTGGCCTCCCCTCTACCTTAGCTGGTCACATCCTTGGATAATCAGACAGGCCAGTAGCCATCCGAATTGATGTGCCCCTTCCCTTCCAACTCCACCAACCTACAACATCTTCCTGTTGACTGGCTATGTTCTGATTTGATTCATTCTTCAAACCCTGCCCTGTGCTATCAAACCCTCTTGACGTCCTGTCCAGAATGATTTTTTCTGTCACCTTGTGTCACCCACCTGCAGTTTTGAATGTTTCTCTGATCGTTTCATGTGTGAATCTTGTTTTTCTAGCTACATGGGGAGCTTTCTCCTCCACAGTATGTGGCAGGGACCAGACATGTGGCCTGGTTCAACATACACTTATCAATTTTCCAAAGCATTTTTGTCAGTTAACACCCTTCACCTTTGTTCAAGCCTGTGAAATGGCCAGGCTGTTACTTTCAGACACTAAACTCATAGTGCTCAAGAGTGATATTTATTGTTACTTCACAAATTTAGATTTACTTCGCTTAGTTTATCAAAATAAACTAAACTTGCAATTCTGAAGATAGCCACCAGGTGGTGATATGTGCCTTTGGTACATGCTTTGAGCATATTTTTCTGGAGACCATGAATTAATGTATTTCCCTTTCTTATTTTTCTACAATTTTAATTTACCTGCCTCTATGTTCCAGGCATAATCACCTCCACCCCCAAAAGACTGTCTGCTGTGGGACTGACAAATGGACAGAGGATGACAATACCATGTGATGTGTGTTGAAATAAACCAAGTGTTCTAGAAGCTTAGAGAAAGGGATAATCAGCTCAAAGAAGGGGAAGTCTTCACAGAGGAGGTTAACATCAGAGCGAGGCAAGTAAGAAGAAAACAAGAGTTTGCCAGGAATGTGTGTGTCCATCGGAAGGGATGGGCTCTCGGCAAGAATGAGAAGTCAAACTGTGCAAAGAAATAGAGGTGATGACAGGAGGGATGTGAAGTGATGTGGCTGAAGGGAGAGAGTTTCTGGAAGAAGAGCAGGAGCTGAGGGGCTTCAGCAGCTCCTGGGCTGGACCACCACGAGCCTTAAACACCTTCCCTTTACCTGTGGGCAGCGTGGAGTGCATCAAGAAAATGGTAATTGTTTTATGTCTAGAGAAGCAGTTCTGGGGCAGAGTGGGTAAAAGCTAAGCATGCTGGCCTTCCGTGGTTGGGGGCCAAGCTGGAGCTGCAGGGCTGCAGGGAGAGATGGAGGAAGGGGATGCAGAGACGCAGAGAGGCAAGCCTGGGGAAGGGGGGTGGACTGGATGGTCAAAGAAGGAAGGGATGGGTGAGGCGGAATCAGCACGGATGACACTGAGCTCTCTTGATCTGGAGACAGATGATGACACCGTTAACCAAGAGAGAACACACGCTTTCCCACTAATTATCCTTAGAAAAAGTCAAAATAGAACTTTTGATTGAATTAAATTAACTTGAACATGGCGCCATTAAACAGGAGATTGGAAAGTCTTATAAAACAAGCCTACATAGGAAAAACCACCTAGGTACAATTCAGTTCCTTTCTCAATAATCTTTAACTGTTATGGTCCTGAATAGTTTCTTTTTCCCTAAATTGTTTCCCTTCTAGGGTTTCACGAAGAAACCCTTGACTACACACTCACTCCTCACTCTGCTCTCACACCTCAGGGTGGATACAGAGCTGGGTTCTGTGAATTCTCTTTGCAATAAAAAGGTTTTATTGCCTCCGATGGAATAAGTTTGCACTCGCTTGCAGTGACCTGAAGAAGAAACCACCAGCAGAAGAAAATGAAAAACGTGCCTCTCATCTGGTTCTGGAGCTTTCTCGGCTCTTAGTTTAACTGGTGACATCAGAGAGGTGGGGTCCCCAGGGCTGCATCCATGGCTCACAGCCCTTGGGGCCTCACTTGGGGATATGCAGATATTGCTTTGGCCCTTGCCCAAAGCACAGATTCTAGCAGCTCAGGGAGAGAGATGACTCTAAGTCTAACAGAGCAGGACACTATGGGGCCCTCCCCAGGTGTACTCCTCCCCCCTATCTTCTGCTTTAGCTCCACTCCGGAGCACCTAGATAATAGTATCTGATGCACAGTTCCTGAGCTGTTTCACAGGTGCTAAAACCCCCACCAAATGGAAGAAATTAACTACTTGATGACGATGAGCACGTAGCCCCCAGACCTACTGGAGTCTAAGGATTCATAATGCTAAGCCCTTTGACACTGCCCTGTTATCTCACCATCAACCAATCAGAGAATTGCTCACAAGCTGATCACATAACCTGGGACGCCACTCCCTCACCTTGCCTCTAAAAATGCTTTGCCGAAACCCATCGGGGAGTTCAGGTGTTTTGAGCACTAGCTACCTGGCCTCCTTGCTTGGCGCCTTACAATAAATGCTGCCCTTTCCTTCACCACAACCCAGTGTCAGTAGATTGGCTTTACTGCGTGTGAGTGAGTGGACCCAAGTTTTGGTTCAGTAACACAAGTTCCTCTGGTCCCTTGTACTGGGCATTATTTGTGCCCAAGACTCTTTAGCAGAAAGCTGGAGGCCCTCCTTTCCTGTCCTCCTACTAATTTTTACTTTGCTGGCAGCTGGGTGGTCTGGGTTAGCTGAGCCCCTCAGCGAAGCTGAACTCACACGTCTGGGCCAGGTCCTGCTCCCCACTGAGCAGCAGTGGGGCAGGGACCCTCAGAACCCACCCCACCCACCAGCCTCTGGCTGGCCTCTGCCTCTGTGATCTGGGCCCTGGATGCCCAAAACTACAGCCAATCAACTGCTTCCTTAACCTCCAAGTCCCCTCTTGCCACTCAGATGCTTGCGTTCAATTCTGGAGGTTCAGGACATGGCAGCCTTGCTGGTGCCAGACCTAGGTCTGAGCCAGGTCTCCGCTCCACGGGACTGAATGTAGCTGTTCCTGCTGAACCTCTCTGGGCAAATCTAGAGACTGGCTAGAAACCTGACGACACCGGACTGGGGCCTTTTCTGGCCTCAAGTGGCTGGTGGAAAGTCCAGGGCTGACCGAAGCCCCCGTTTCTTCTTGTACCCTGGCAGCTCCTTGTGGGCTAGACCTCATTTTTGCAGTATCCTGAGCAGATTACCAGCATGTTCCGCTTTCCATCCCGGCCCTCTGCTCCTTCCAGCTCTCATCCCAAAAGATCTGTGCCCCCGCCACGCCCCAACCCCCCAAAGGGAGCCCTGGGCAGGGAGGGGCACTGACCCTACAGCTGAGCAGAGCCCTCTCTCCCCAGACCCTCCTCTTCCCCATCCTATGAGGATGCTCTTCATCCCTACTCACTGTCCTTGCCTCTGCCTTAATGCAACACCCCCTGGGGGTTACGGTGAGTTAGTTGGTACTTTCTTTGGGGCAGATGTTAGAAAGGGGAGGGATGGTCTGAGGTGGGAACGGGGGCTTCTTAAAAAAGGAAGGTGGGGATGAGGGTGTCCAGGCTAACCTTAGCACCTTTGTCAGCCTTGCTCCTAGTGGTGCCAGAAGCTGTGTACAGAGATGGGGGTGGGGAATAGTGTCCGCCTCACTGAGTGGGTCACCCACTGGCCTCTGACTGCTGCTCTGGCTCTTCCTGCTCCGCTTTCCCCTCCTCCTCCTTCCTCTCTGCTTCCTCTACCCCCATCCTCCTCCCCTCTGCTCCTCTCTTCCTTCTCTCCCTCCCCCAGATGTACCAGCGGTGCCTGGGTCCCAGAGGTGACCCTGCAGTTTCCCTCTCCATTGGTCCTGTGGCTGGGGCCCCTCCCCTCCCCCACTTACATCCTTTCTGGTCTGTTGCTGGAATTCATTAGCATAACAGGACATCTGAGGGCCCCTCCTAAGCAAGTGGCAAGCGGGCTCACCCCCTCCCCTGGGGTCCCTCTCCCTCTCCAACCCCTCCACCCTGTACGCTCTGCTTCTGCCCAGAGCACCTCAGTACTCTCCATCCTGGCCCCTCTGGTCCAGGAAACCATCCCCAGTGCCCGGGAGGGTGACCTCTGTTCATCAGTGGACAGGGATTCCCTGGGTGCCTGCCGTGCACAGGCACGTGGCTCCCTCTCCATAGACTTCCTGAGGCTCCTGCTGCTGCTCCCCGCACAGCCCCCCACCCCACACCTGGGACAGAGTCAGCCCCTCAAGAAAAGGCCTGGGATCCTATGCACATGAAATAGAGTGGGAGCTGGCCTCCCAGATACCTCATGGTCAGTATAAAGTGAGAAGACATGTGGAGGGAGAGAGGGGTCAGCGAGTGAGTGCTGGGGACACACCTGGCTGGAGCCAGATGCCCAGATGTGACAGGGACAGAGAAGAGGGTATGGGTGGGGTGGGCTTCAAACCTCTGTCAAGCTGCCCAGCCCTGCTCCCTGCTGGGAACCCACAATCACAGGCGGCACGTCTAGCTGCTGAGCACGGCAGGCCACAGGAATGCAGGGCTCCTAAAATTTATGGCTAGACTTTATGACAATGGAAATATTTTTTTAATTGAGGTTTGTACCACCATTACACTGCTAATTTAATTATTCCCTATATTTCATCCATCACCATCTGATCCTCAGGAAGCAACTAGCTTGTCTTCTTGACAAGAAAGCACCAAATTGATTAAAAGTGTGTGTAGGACGGGGGCTGGGCTGTGACTTGCTCACTACTGCCAGACCTCTGGGTGCCCGGGCGAGGAGGAAGGCGGCAGAAAGCAGAGAGCAGATGTCCACTCCCCACTCCGCTAAGTACGGTCATCTCCCATAAACCCGCATCCTGCAGCCACAGTCACACCCACAGCCACTCACACACAGACCCTCACCCTCACACACATGTTCAGACATATTTACAGACATCACCTCAAGTACACCAGCAAAACACTGGGCCCCACCCATACCCAATCCGTCACCCAGGCCGTGTGCAGGGAATCCACGCTGGTCCCCGATACACATACACGCCTGGAGAGACTCACGTGGCTGTCTTGCAGGGGACACTGTCGGGACGTGGTCTGGGGCGCTCACCCTCCCTCATGCCCCCTGGATCCCTTGGGGTGGGCCCCTGGAGTGTTCTGGGGATAGAGCTTTGCTTCTGCACAGGACTCAGCATCCTGAGCCTGCCCTGTCCCACTCAGGGCAGAGGAACCAGCAACTCTGGCCCAGGATCTCCTCCAAAGTGCCCCTGCCTGCCCCTCCACGTGAGCCGGGGGCACGTGTCCACAGGTATGGCTGTGCGGGAGACCGCAGTGTGGTGTGTGGAGGTGCCCCGGGCGGTGAGGCAGTTTCTCCACTGGATTTTTTCTCTTCATCATTCCATGACACCCCGATGGCCCCTGGAGCCCCACGAATGAGACAACTGGAAAACACTGGTGGCTGCCCCCCCAGCCCTGGCATGCACACCCTCTCTGGGCCCTCCCAGGCTAGGCTTGATTTTTAACAGTTTTGTGCAGATGGGTCTTCTTACCCCACCTGGAGGGCAACTCTTTCTGGGCCATTGCTGGGGACGTTGTTCTCTCTTTTCCTCTGCTGGGCACACAGGGCCCGGCTAAGTCAGGCTGGTTGGCTGGGACCATCCCGCTGCTGGGTGAGTGAGGGCTCCTGCAGTGTGCTGGGGCCGGAAAAGGCGCTGGTGAGCTGGGCTCAGCCGGGGGTGGGGGATGGGGCAGAAGTGTGGAAGGAAGGAAGGACGGAAGGCAGGAAGGAGCAGTCAGAACCAGAGCCACTTGAGGGGGACCTGGACGTGGACTTATGGAGAGGAGGGAGGTGGAAGTGGGGGTGGGGGAGGGGCAGGGGCTGCGGTGGCGGTACTGCCATCCGTCATTGTGAAAGCTCCAGGTGCCCGGTGCAGGCCCAGCAGACCCCTGACCCAGCCTGATCAATCCTAATGGAATGGAGCAGAGGGGCAGCCGCCGGAGGGAGCGGGCCACCCGTCCTCCCTGACGTCCCCGTCCTTGTAACTTTGTCAGCTGTTGCAGCGGCCCAGAATGCACTGGCTGCCCGCCTCAGTCATGTCTGGTCTCATGGGCTGCCACCGGCCAGGGGACGTGAGGAGGAGAGGGCAGGGAATGGACGACCTTGGGATGGGGCCCCAAATCATAGCCAGAGGTGGCCGGAGACAAAAGCATTAAGGAAGAGGCAGAAGTCCCCTATACTCTCATTCACAGTTGTTTCCCAAAAGAGGCAGCGGGGCAGGGACCCCAAACCTTCCCTTAACCATTGGGACATACGGACACATCCTCAGGCAAGTCATTCCTCTTTAAGGTGCAGCCCCCATGCCCATGCCTGCAGGAATCCTCCCTGGCGTCCCTCTCTCCTCTCTGAAGCCCCAAAATAGTGTCTGTCCTGCTTGCTCTGAACTCAGGGCGGTCTTCCGGCTCCAAGTCACACTGGACAAGTCCCCTGTGCCATCCCGATCTCTGTGCACAAGTGGTCCTGTGTTCCAGTCCGGGTGCCCAGGAATGTTTCTGTCATTGCTGGGATCTGCTGGTGTGTCTGCCTCTCCCACCAGACCACGGTTTCCCTGACTCCCAGCACAGGGAGAGGAACCCAGCTGTAGCCCAATCAATGCTGGCACTGGAAGTGAGTCCTTATCTCCGGAGCCCCCTGGGCTCTGCGTGGGGCCAGGCACACAGTAAAGGCTGGAGAAGGGCAGGTTTCCTGAGTGTCAGGGGAGGAGCAGAGGGAGGACAGGACTCAGGTGAGGTGGAGCAGGGAGGGAGGGGCAGAGCCGGGCAGACAGGATGCAGGCAGTTGCGGGGAGCCTTTCCAGCTGCATTATTCTGCTTGCTCTACCCCACACTGAGAACCCAGATCCAGGGCACAACTGGTCCCTGGGCGGCTTTTAGTGTGTGGAGTTAAGAACGGGGAAGAGTGAGTGATGCTGCCTGCAACTGGGTCACAGGAACGGAATTCGGGGGACCCCGGGGGCTCTGGGCCTCTCTGCTCCCCTTCAACCAGAATTACTTCTGTGACGATGATTCAGCTACACTTGCTCAGATCTGCTCGTTGCTGTGGTGGGGGAAGCAGGAGAAAGAAAGGTTCTCCCTGACAACAGGCTGGAAGCTGAGTCCAGTGGGGGCTCCATCACCGTGACAGGACCATGATCCCTGTTGCCCACCCAGCCACACTCGGGCCGCATAAGAAAGTGCTTAGGACGTCACCCTCAGCCATCCTCATTTTAACTGCTGGGTTTGCACTGGGCTGTCTGCTTTGCATACAGGGCAACCACTCAATGTGCTGTTGAAAGCTTCCTATTTATGTGCACAGCCTGTGAGAGATAGAGGGGGTGCCTGGCCCACATCCTGTTGAATCTGACCCCTAAGAGCCCAGCTGAGCTGAGCGAAGAGAGGGGAGCCCACTGCAAGGCTGGGGTCTGCCTTCTTTAAAACAGCAGGCTATTTCCTGCACTTGGAAGATTTCTTTGTGCTCACAGGCAGATGAGATGTTGCCCAGTGTGGCCTGGCAACTCTCCCGAGTGGGCCATTTCCCAGGAATTCTTGGTCTCCAAAGCACTGAACCTGAATGTGCAAAAACCCATTCTGCAATTCACAAACTCAGATGCATTTTGTCAGTTACAGCAGCAGTCGCCAACCTTTTTGGCACCAGGGACCGGTTTCGTGGAAGACAATTTTTCCACGGATGGGGCTGGGGTGGGTGGGTGGATGGGGGTGGGGATGGTTCAGGCAATAATGCAAGTGATGGGGAGTGGTGGGGAGCGGCAGAGGAAGCTTCACTCGCTCACTGGCCGCTCCCCTCCTGCTGTGCAGTCCAGTTCCTAACAGGCCTCGGACCGGTACCAGTCTGTGGCCCAGGGGTTGGAGACTCTTGTGTTACAGTGATGTGTTCAGGCACACACACATAGACACGTACACAGACACACACACAACACACACACACAACACACACACACAACACACACACGCACACACACACACACACCCCCCACACTGCATCTTCTGCGGTTGGATGGAGCTGGGGTCTCTGTTTTGGTACATCCAAGAGAACTTCCTGAAGAAAGTGAGCGTTGAAGAAAAGGGTAGGGTTCAAGGAGATGAGGAAGAAGGAAGAGGCAGAAGAGAAGCAGCCTGTTGTGTTACAGACCCTGTTGGGGCCCCATCAGGTCTCAGCCTAAAGTCTCTTCAGAGGGGATTTCCCTGCCACTCCAGCTCAAACTGCCCCTTCCCTCTCTGACCATCACCTGCCTCATTCTTTGTGATGGTATTAGGAGGTGGGGCCTTTGGGAGGTAATTAGGTTTAGATGAGGTCATGAGGGAGGGGCCTTCATGATGGGATTAGTGCCCTTATAAGAAGAGACACCAGAGGGTTTGCTTCTCTCTCTCTCTGCTGTGTGAGGACACAGTGAGAAGGCAGCTGTCTGCAACCCAGGAAAAGAGCCCTCATCAGGCAACCAACCCTGTCGGCATCTTGATCTTGGATTTCTCAGCCTCCAGATAATTATCTGTTGTTTCAGCTGCCTAGTCTGTGGTAGTCTGTTACACAGCCTGAGCTGACTGATTCAGGCACTACGCGTTAAATGAACACCTGGATTGGGGGAACAGAACAGAGGCTTGGGGAACAGCTCTGATCCCCTCAGGAAGACCCTGGTGCCCTCCCAGTACCTTCTGGTCAAGGGGTAACCAGTTTAGCTGGTCTTAGCTTAGCTTAGACAATGTAAATATTACACAAAGGGGACATTCTTTGCTTTCCAGGGATTATCAGGCTTGCCAAGAATTCACCAAAAATCCCTTTGGAGAATCAGCTGTCTCCCTGCTTACATGGGAATCTGACACAAAATGACTTCTTGGGGCCAAACTTTCACCATCAGAAGGGTCTGTGTAGCTACATGTGGAGGAGGTGGCCCGGGTCTGCAGGAACCAGTGCTTGGGTACCCAGGCCCGGGTCAGTGTGGACAATACTGGACTTGGGCTGCCGGGGATCTGGGGGGAGCACAGTGCCCGTGGAGGGAGGGCTTTGCTGGCAGCCCGAGGCCCCGCCCTCCCTGAGGTCCTCATCACGGATGCAAGCCACTATAGCAGAAGCCTGTGGGGGTTGGAGGCGGGGAGGTAGGGCGTTTCCTGCCGGGGAGCTGGTTTTTGGAGTTGGGATTCGGTGCCCCAGTCCACTGTCTGAGTCTGACTCGGTGATGGGGGTGCCCCTCTAGGCGCATTCCTTCATCTCCTAACCAGCAGCCCCCACCCCAGCCTTGGCATCCTCTGAAGGTGAGCTGCACACTGGGGAGCCACACACGCTCAGTGCAAAGAAAATTAAATAAGTGATATTCCTTTATTTTTGGAACGACACTAACAATTGCGACGGCAAAGGCCAAGGGAAGGGGAAAAAAAGGCAAAAACACCCCACCTCCTCCGAGAGTAGCGCCAGCGGCCGGCTCTGGGATTTGCATGACAAAAGCACTCGACAAACAACAACAAATTGCTAGCTTGTCGGAGGCCGCGGGGCGCTCTAGACAACTGGCGCGCTCTCTGGGCGGCGATCGGCTCCCGGGCCCGCAGGAGGGGCCCGCGGCAGATGCTCGGGACCGGAGGCGGCCGGCCTCGCTGCCAACGCAGCCGTGACCGTGGCCCCAGCGCGCTGCGCAAAGGCCGCCCACCACCCCGGGATCAGGCGCGAGGGGCGGGGCGGAGGGCGCGGGCTGAGGAGCGGCGGCGTGGATCCCGAGGGGGCGCGGAATTGTCCGCCGTTCTCCTCCGGTTCACAGGCCATCGCCTGGCCCCTGGACCTGGCCTGCGACCCCGGCATACCCGGACGCACCGCAGGCGTCCACCCCAGGCCGGCTGTGGGATGGAATCCCGACGACAGGCTGCCCTCAGTCCAGCGTCCCCGCCTTTAGGCGGCCCGGGATCCTCTCTGGCCGCTCCTCTAGCCCCAAGGTTGGGCTGGGAAGGGAGAGCGCAGCGGCCCCTCCCTGCGATGGTCTGGCTCCCACCACGCGAGGCTCGGGCAGACGGCTGGCCGGAGCTAAATTGATTCATAATGATTTGTGTCTCTCCCCTGGCCGGCAAAGGGTAACTTTTCATTAGAGACACAGATGTCTTAATACCGCTATGCCAGTGTCCTCCCAGGATCCACTCCACTCCACTGCACACAGAGGTCGGGGTGCAGAGGGGTTAAGGGATGGGAGGACTGGAGCGCGCCCCCACAGAGGTGCCGGCCCAGCAGAGTTGCCACCTCCAGGCCCCAAATGTGTGTGGCCCATTTCCCTACAAGGGAGCTCCTGACCTGCCCCCGCTCTGGCCACTGGGGCCACCTCCTAGCCTGCAGCTGAGTGGGTGCTCCCAGCATGACTCCTGCAGCCTTCTTCCCAGCCTCCCTGCCCTTCCCAAGGCATGACCCTAAGTGAGCCCCACCCTCCACAACTCCCAGGGCCTCCACTCCTGCTTCCGGATAATCCTCAAACTCCAATCCCCCAAATCTGTCCAGATGAACGTTCTTCCATAGTGGACAATGGCGTCCCAGACTCACAGCTGCCCACTATTTCTCTGTCTAAACATGCCCTCACCGGGGCACCTCCCCTGTGGCATGTCTACTCTTCTTCCCAGCAGAGCCGGGCCGCAGGCTGAGGATGGGGTGCACGCCCATGGTGGCTTCTCTGCATCCTTCCCGTCACTGTGCCCCACATTTGGTGCATGCTAGGTGCTCAGTGGAGATGTGTCGACAAAACGAGTGGTTTCCCCACTAGCAACTCATCATTTTGGGATTGGGATCTCCTCTCTGGGCTCCCCTTGTAGAATATCAAGCCCCCTGGGAGGTCGGGTCAGGGAGGGGCAAACACTAGGGTCCCCATCTCCAAGTGTGGCTCTGTCACCTGGAGGTCTCCAGCCTGGGGGGAAGACTCCTTCAGCTGCTGGGGGTACTGAAGGCCAATCCAAGCCTGCGTGATTGGCGGGGGCCAGCTCTGCCTGCCGGGTGAGAGGACTCCAAGGACCACACACCAGTACCAGACCCAGTTCCGATACCGCTGCCCATGGTGGCGATGCTCCCACCAGAGGAGGAAGGAGCAGGCATCAGGGCGCTCTGCCTCCAGTGCTCCCCACAGCCCGTGGTGCCAGCCTGGGAGCCAAGGCCCCCAGCCCCACGCCACATCCTGCTCTCCTGCTGCAGTGCCGCCTCACGGACCCCCAGCAGTTGCCTCTCACTCTTCCGTGGAATCTTTGCTCACCACGGTTCCACCTGCTACCTCTCCCTGTTCTTGCCTGTCTAGGGAAGCCCAGCTCACAGTCCCAGGCCAGGGTGTGGACCCTGTTGTATTGTTTGTGAGGGGAAGTTCTTTCTCTCCATCCAGACCATGAGCACAAGACCTCTACCTCTGCACGAGGTATATGTGGGTGAACTCGTGGGATGCCTCCCGTGAGGTTGGAAGCTCCTCTACTCCCCCCACTCTCCCCCACCCCACACACCCTGACACCTGGCCTCGGATTCTCTTGTGCAGCGTCCTGGGTGCAGCCACACAGTATGTGCTGTGAGGCTCCAAGAATGTGTGGTTACAAGACGGGAGCCCAAATTCTGGTCCTGTAGCTGTGCTGCCCTTTTCCCACCTGCAAATTTTGACTGTTGAGAATATGCCTGAAGATGGTAGATGGGAAGAGGCTTTGAAAGGACTAGAAACAGACAGACACAAACAAGGGTGAGTCACATCTGAAGGGCAGGGAGCTTGCACGGCTCACTGCTGTAACTCCTGCACTGGGCTCAGCTTAGTGCGTGCTTAACCGACCCTGATGGAGGGAATGCAGTGGCCCTTGTGAGAGGCGGCAGGGATGAGGCCGGTGGCCAGACAGAACGAGGGTCCCTTGGAGGCCATGGTTGGCGTCAGTCTCGGACAGGGGATTTGTGCCTTGTGGGTTGTAAAACGTGACTTCAGTGTCACTGACAGCACGACCAAACCACCAAGCGTTCCTTACAGACAGCCCTCCTGGAGGAAGCCAAGAACCCATCCTTTTCACCTCCCCCGGCATCTCCCAGGCACATTTGCCCTACTCATGTCTTTTGTTTTTCTTAATTAAAGTAGCACGAGCCAGGATTCCGTCTCAGAAGGTGCAGCCTCGTGTCTGGATGTCTTCATTTTGGCTGTGCCATTGCTATGCCCGCCTGCGCTGGCAGCTGGACGCTGGGGCTCATGGGACCGGTGGGGAGGTGAGTGCAGGAGCCCTGACCCACTGCAGCTTGGCCCACAGGCCTCCCCACTGCCCCCATCACCCCTAGCTTCCTGAAAACCCTCACCCCTCCCAAACCTTAAAGGGCCTGGGGCTCTCCCCTCCGCGATGCGGACGCCTGGCCGTGGCCCTGACTTTCTGAGCTCCCTCAGTGCCGACACACCCAGCCCCTCACCTCATTCAAGGAGCCTGAGGTGCACCCATGCACAGGGAGTCTTGGCAGACCCTGCATTCCTCCAGGGAGGTTTGCAGGATCCTGTGGTGTGCCTGGTGCCGGGCTGGACAAAGCATGGTCCCTACCCTCTGGGAGTTTCCAGTCTAAACTGGGAAGGGGTGGGACTGGCTGGGTAGCTCAGGGAGGATCTCCTGCCTTCTTTAGGCTTCCGTTTCCTCACCTGCAGATTGAAGGTGTTGGTTGGGATCTGTACACTGTACCTTGAGGGGCCCTGGGGAATCCACGGAGGTGGGATCTGGGCTCTGAGCCCCTTCTGGCTACTTCCTGTTGAGCTGCACAGGTCACGCTGAACCGGAAACTGGACCCAGCGTGGGGAGACACTGCCTGATAGTAAATAATGACTATGCAAGAACCCAGGTCTGTCTCTGAGCCCGGCGTCTCCCAGGAATCCTGTGCCCCAACCCTGGGGTGGGGCGGTAACCTTGGATGTGCTTTGTTCCGACACAAGGTCGCTCTGCTCTTTGAAGCAGGGGCTTTTCTGGCCCTCTGTCCTGATTATGGGCTGCGTCCTCCCTCCTGTCCCTCCCAGCCCAGGCTTGGGCCAGGCAGCAGGGCTGTAAAGGGGCCCTGGGCCCATCCAGAGTGTGAAGGGCAGGCGCGTCAGGGAGGACGAGTGTGCCAGGTGAGGGGCGGGAGCTGCCAGCCCCCGCTGCTGCGAGAGCTTTTACGGCCCAGGAGGCCAGGCTCCCCTTCCCTTTTAATAATAGTCCAGCCAAATTGCTTCCTCCTCTAAAGTTCTGGATTTTGGAGGTCAGAAGGGAGTGGAGCTGGGAAACGTTAGCCAAAGCACGCAGGGATGACAGTGAAGATCCTGTCCTGGGAGGATGGGCTGCTGCATCTCCACCAGGAGAGCTGTTCTATTCCGGTCGATGACTTCTGCGGAGAAGGGATCCTTCCTGCTCGGCTGTGGCACCACGCACAGGGCTGCTCCATGGCCTGACTCTGGACCGTGAGGGGCCGTGGGGAGCGGACCTGCTTCTGTCTTGAGAAAGAAGCTGGCCCATGATCCGTGGGAGGAGGCTTTTTGCTGTGGTCCAGGAGCGGGGTGGCTGGCTCCCTAAGAGCTGCGGCCAGTTGCCTCCATCTCCCCTCCTCCTTGGCCCACGGGGGTCCTCTGAAGGATAGGTAGGTGGAGAGGGGCAGGAACAACTCCACCATGGACACTGCCTGCAGTCCCCGGCCTTTGCCTCCAAGGTGTGGGGACTCACGGAGAGATGGGCTTGGTGGGCAGAGCACCGTGCTTGTAGCCACCCAGCTGCCACCATAAGCCGGGCCACATTGGGCAGTCCCGTGCTCTTCAACTGTGCAGTGGGGTGAACACATACCCTCGGGGGGGATGCTGAGAGGACTAACCATTAAGGCTCCCCTGTGTGGTAGGCCTGCCCCTCCTTTCACTCCAGGAGACCCTCTTTTGGGTCAGCATCTATGAGGCTGCGTTCTATGCCAGGCGCTGTGCCAGACGACACGGCATCCGAGCTGATTCATAAAGAGAATAGTTCGCAGTCGTTTTTATTCAGAAATACTCGATCGCCAACACGATGGGCATGCTGAGGGGGCTTTTAGTAACAGCTGGATGACTGTCGGTCAAGAAGTCCCCAAACAACAGAAACACTGGGCACCCGAGACCCACCAGTCATTGTCCGCTGGCCCAGGGTTGGTGTGTAACAGAGCCACACATGTGGAGCCCGTGCACTTCCCGTGCCTTCCTAGATGCTCAACCCTGTCCAGGACCGAAGGCAGGAGCAAGTACTTCGTCCAGGTGGCCAGTGAGAACACTGCGGTCCTGGCCTCTGAACACACCTGCCCATCTAGGTAGCCGTGTGACCTCAGGCAAACGGATTCGGGGCTCTTGGCTTTAGTCTCCCCAGTCACACCCTCCTTCCCTGGTGTGCTGCGTCTCACCCATGTAGGTGGGCCTCACTGATTGAGGCCGGTAGGGGGCGGAGACACCAAGGAAGAGCGGCCACCAAGGCAGACCCGGAGAGGCGGTTCATTCATCGGTCGGCTGGGCGAGGCTCCGGCACCCAGTTAGCCACCCACACACTAATCTAGGTGGTGTAGTGATGGAATCTTGAAGACGTGGGTAACATCCTCATCGATTGACTTTGAGTAAAGTCATGTTCTCCATTATCTGTGTGGGCCTCATGCAACCAGTTGAAAGGACTTAACAGCAAGCGGAGGTTTCCCTGAGGAGGACGAAATTCTGCCTCAGGACTGCAGCGCTAGCTCCCACCTGAGAGCTTCTGTCTGCTGCTGCACCGCGGACTTGACTTATCGCAGTCGCGTGAGCCAATCCCTTGAAATAGATCTTTTAATCTATATTAATATATATTATGTATGTATATATACTTTTAATCTATATTAACACAGATTATATGTGTATGTGTTTGTGTGTGTGTGTATTTCCTATTGGTTCTGTTTCTCTAGAGAACTCTGCTGATATACCTGGGCCCAAGAACCCTTCAGAGAAATGCGTTTGTTGCTTTCACATTCTTTCAGCAATACTCAGAAAAACAAATCAGGTGGACTTCGGTAGTGGAGACTCATTTGCCATTGGGTGCACCCATTGGTCTTAAGTATGTCCCCTTCTTCTTCTTCAATGGACCACTTGCCCAGCCCATTTCTCAGGCCAGACTTGGAATTCTTGGTCCACCCTGTCTGCCTAGATTCCTAGAGGCAACCTGGATTCCATGATCCCAGACCCCAAATGCGTGAGGTTCCCTGGGCTATATTTTAAAAAAAATCTGGTATCAATTTTACTGTTCTGAGCTGATGATGTCCTTTGTTTATGAGAGAAATTAGGCCAAATCCAACGTTTCCACAGATGGAGAAGCCTGAATTATTTATCAGAGGATCTGGCAAACGGCAGGGCCGAGGGTGGCTGATTTGTGTTTCATTGTTGAAGCAGCTTGATCCCAGCAGGTCCTGGGCACTCTTGACACAGAGCTGGCTCCGGGCAGGGGCTGGTGGTGGGGACCCTTCTGCAGCTGTTGCTGCTGGACTCCACTGGTTCCAGAGGCTGTGGGAGGGGCCCTGCCTAGGGATTTGACCAGCCACTGGGATGCTTGGGCTTCATGGGGGCCCAGCAGGTGGGCCCAGGTGGGTCTTCTCCAATCAGAAAAGAAAGTGATGGAAATGGAAAAGATGGGCATGGCCATTTCCCTTCTCCCATCAGGCCATTCTTTCCTTTAAAATTGAACCCTTTCACGTGGGAGCTGTGTCTGGCAGCTCAGCAAGCGACTATGAAGGCCTCATCCTCAGCTCCCATTGGGCACAGCATCAGCATGGAAGTGAGAGTGGGCTTTGCTTTTATTGGGGAAGACCTCAGAAAAGCACCTTTCAGTGTGACCTGGGCCATCTTAGGAACTAATACTAACTCACGTTGACCTAGCCCTGATCACAGGTCAGGTGCTGTCCAGGCATTAACTCATTTAGTCCTCAGAACAGCCCTATGAGCCAGTTCCACAGACAACATGGCCAGGGAAAGTTCACGAGCTTGTCCAAGACCTCCCAGCCAGTGAGACATGGGGCTCAGCTCCTGATCCCATGTGACATGGGTCTGGTGGTTCCCTGGCACCAGCCAAGGGCCAGAAAGCCCCCAGCCTTTAAAGTGCTTGCAGATGATTGGGGAGATAGAGGAGGAAAGAATCCAGAATCCTTCCCAGCCACTGCACCCACAAGGGACCGACTCCCACCTCCCTGGCGCCGCAGGCTGTCACCCAGCCCAGTAAAGAGACGAGAACTTTGTGCTTCAAGCCCAGAGTTGCCTTGGCCAGGGCCTTCAGTGACCTGTAAGGAGGCAGAACCAGACCCCAGGTCTTCCTGCTTGTCCAGGTAGGTCACTCCCTGGCCCTGCCCTGGCCTTAAAACCTCACTATGAGTATTCCACCAGTTTGCTTGTGGCCTGAGACAAATTCCTGCATCTCTCCGGGCCTCAGACTCCCTCATTCAGTCCCTGGGCATCTGGACTCCTTGTCTCTGGGCCTCCTTCCTTTTTTATTTGCAGGGCTGCCTGGAGGGGCCTGTCCCTTCTCATGATTTAGTGGGAATGAGCAAGGAGTTTGCCAAGAGGAGTCTTTAAGTGTTTGATTTGAACCATTTTAATGTGCATTCAAGTTTGATTACTGTCTCCTTTCAGGTTGCCAGCCTGGGAGAAGAGGCATTTGGGCCCCCTGGATGCCTGCTCCTGCTTCTAAGCCCTCCTTCCCCTGTAAGTGCTCGGGATGTATGCCTGGCTTCCCGCCTCCGGCGGCCCACCGCCTTCGGGCCCCGTCGTGCGTGCTGCCCCTTCCCTGACTCCTCCTGCCCTGAGGTGCCACTGGATCCTCCTCTCCTTGTGGCCTCAGCAGGAGCCCCCTTCCCAATCTTTGCAGCTCAGAAGTGGCAGATGGGGTGTGGGTATGGGATGGAGTGAGGGTAGAAGCTCTTTGTCATTCTTTATTTTGGCGAAGAGCCAGGGTCTGGGTGGGGAAAAGGTGAGGAGGAAGGACAACAAATAAGTATAGAAATAAATCAAAGTTCAAGTCAAAGGGAACTTCTAAAATTCAAAATGGTCTTCCTTCCAACTTCACAGAACTCACCCCTATCCTCCATGCCCAGTTCATTCCACCCCGGGGACGGTGACGCTGCTCCTTGTCTGGGCAGCCTTGTGCCCTTCCATCACCTACCAAGTTCAAGGTCCCTTTCAGGCCGAACTCAAGTGCCCTCCTCCCGTGGCGCCTTGGCCGGCTCCTGCCCCCACCTCAACATTGTCCTGACCTCCCTGCCCTCCACGCACAGCCAGGCCCCCACCCTCCTTCCTGTGGCTGGTGTGGGGTGGCGTTTTTCCCTCCTGGGCAGGTTTGCCAGCTCCAGCGGATGGGGACATGACGGGTACCCAGGAAGGGAAGGAGGCGGGTAGAGAAAGATGCTTGGGCTGAGACAGCCAGAGCAAGGGCAGATAGACAGGGAGGGGGAGAAGGGCAGAAGTGGGGGAGGCACAGAAGAGGAAGAGAAAGGTGAGGGAGGAGGGACGAGCCAGCCAGCAGCGCTTATTGGACTAAACACAGTCCCGGGACAGCAAGTAATTCAGGCCTGAGTCAGCAAATTTCACCCATAATTTCTTAAGCATCTGTCAGGCCACTGCCTCCCCACCCCCCGCCGTGAAAGGAGCAGCCGTTTCTAAGGGAGCTAGAGCGAAAGCCTCATTTAGCAAATGAGGGGAAGGCTTAAAAATACCTCAAGGAGTCACCCTCCATGAAGGCGAGGCCACCCCCTTTCCTGCTGCTCTCCACACCCCTCCCCCAGTTCAGCAAGGCCCATGAGAAGGGCTGGGGACAAATGACTGGAGTGGAGCAGCGGGTCACAGTGTTTGCATGTGACATCGTGTGACCCCGGGACCGGGGGTCGTGTGCTGCTGGGATGGCCTGTGTTGCTGTGCAAGTGCGTGAAGGTGCAGCGGGGAGAGGCCTGGCCCTGCCTGTGTGGGGCTGAGGGGAGGGGCTTGTAACAGGGTGTGACAGCGCAGGCGGAGGTGATGGATGCTATCTTGTGTGTTCTCGCCTGGCAGAGGGGTGGCGCTGGGCACATGCGTGAGTGATACATGTCGGTGTTTCCATAAGTACACATTCAAATGATGTGTGATGGGTCATGTGTGTGAGACAGATGGACAGACAGACATCGTGGCAGGGAAAGCAGCACATAGATCTTCTGGGCTGGGACTGTCCTCAAGAAACAGGCCACCATCCCCTCTTCTGAGATGGTCTTGGCTAGAGACTCCCCCAGATTTGGCCCCAATTCTCCCTTCTTGTTTCCAGAGGCCACTCCCCCACCTTGGCTTTAGTGCCAATGGCTGGCCTTGCCCCTGCCGTGAGGCCATCTGTCCAGGAAGCCAGGATGGTTCACAGCCAACATCTTCCCCCCAAGTGGGATCTTGACCACCATCTACTCGTCCTTTTTTCCCTCCCAGGGCCTGGCCAGGCCTCCACGTGCCTCACCTCCATTACTCCCACGACAGCCCCACCACCAGGTGAAAACTGACTGTGCTTCATAGACAAGACAATGACAACTCAGCTCGGAGAGGCCACGGCACACGCCTGGCGGCAACCACGAGGACCCGCTATGCTCCTGCCCAGCTCGTGGCCAGTTCCCTATCCAAGGAGAAGCAGAGGGTCCCAGCCACATTGTGGGGACTTCTCTGCTCTCTGGACCTCACCCTGCAGAGGAGGATGCCGCCTTTTCCGAATAACTCACCCGGGCTTCCTTTGAGCAGGCCACTTCTGGAGTTAAGGTTTTGTTTTCAGATTCTTAATTCGCTGACAAAGAGGCTGGATGTGGTCTGAGATGGGAGACAGGGGAGGAAACTTGGAGAGCGGGGGTCCTGGCTTCACCCAACGGAGCATGGGCGCACCTGGACGCCTAGGAACCGTGGGCCCGCCCACACCTGAGTTATGCCTGCTTATCACCCAGCCCTCTCACCCCACACACTCTGGGCTCACAGAGGACTTGGAGATGTCCCTGGGCTCACAGAGGACTTGGAGGTGTTCTCTGAAGGCTCAGAGAACTAGGTTGGCGGGTGTGTACCTGGCAGCCAAGGCCAATGAGGAGACCTTAACAGTGCAATCTGAGGTACCTGGAAAGCCCTTGCCCTTCCAGTATTTCCCCTGTGAGTCTGCCCTGGTGGCTGACACGCTGCCGTTAGCACTTAATTTGGGGGTTAAGCATTGCCTATCCGTTACGCCATGCTTCTTCTTGCAGCAGTATTGCTGTATTTTTATTCATTCTGCTCTACCCTCTGAAATTTTTTCTATTTGTCCCACCAAACAAACCCTCCTTGTCCAGGCCCCCAGCCCCTGCACCCAGCCCTTTGGTCTATGGGGATCGCTCCCTGCTCTTAACTGACTGGGCCAGGGTCTGAAGGCATGTTCCACACCTCCCCAGGGTCCTTTTCTTTAGATCTCTGGTTCCTCCAGCTATTCCTCGTAGGACTTGTTTTCCAGATACTTCCTTCACCTTACCATCCAGTCATTTTCACTCAGATTTGATGTCTGGTCAGTTTAGTGTTGTCTGGAGTTCCCACAGGATTGTGCCTGCTGGTGGCGGGGGCAGAGATTTCCTCAGGTGGGGGCATGTTCCATGGAGACGATCCCCCCTTAACACCCCTCTCATTAGTTCAGATCTCTGCACACAGGCCTGTCCAATGGTCCACAGCCTCAGGACCAAGCTGCCCACTCTGGGACAGGCCCCCATCCTTTCCGCGCGGCGTGCACACCAGTTCCTGCCTCTACCCTGCCCAGGGTGGGGGCTCTGCCCTAAGGCGAGGAGACCCAGAAGGCCCTGAGAACCAGGAGAGAGGGGTGTATATCTTACCAGTAAGGCCAGTGATGCCTATCTCTGTGTTCCAAAATGCAGAATGAGCCTTTCTCTTTATAACCATCGTTTGCGTCATCGATGAAACGGGTTAAGAGTGTAACCCTGGCTAGGGGGGCACCCTAAGATTGCTTCCTGGTTCAGAGCCCCAGACTGTGTCCTCCCCTCTGGGAAGCAGCAGGAGCCCCTCTCTCTACCTGCTGAGAGAGCGGGGCTGTGGCAGAGGCTGGGGTGAAGCCTGAGAGCAGAGGCGGTATAAGCCAAGCTCCTGCCTTCCTGGACCCACTTCCGTTCCTGTCCTTCCCTTCACACATCATTTCCATCACTTTAGTCAAGAGTGGGGTTGGGGGGGCTGGTCTGGCCCCCCTCCAGCAGGGACTGGGAGAATCCATCACGCCCCTAACATATATTTTAAAATAACTTACACGCAAAACACCCCCACGTTCCCGTTTCTGCGTCTCAGATCTGATTATCTGCAGCTCTCTCTCTCTCTCTCTTTTAATAAAAAATTGCTATAAATCTCTTTGTCACAGGAGATATAAGAGGCAGGTTTGCTGGAGAAACTGCCTTGCTGAGTTGTTTTGTAGGTGGTTTGGCGCCCTGCTCTGTTTTTTTTTTGTTGTTTTTTTTTTAAACTCTCCTACAGCTCAAGCTGAATTTCAAAGAAGATGAGAGTAAAGGAGAGATGTCCCTGGTTGGCGTTAAAGGAGGGAAAGAAGTTAGCAGGTCTGACGAGGCCCGTCCCTCCTCACCCCAGGAATCCCATGCGTATTTCCACACCGCTTCCGGATTTGGTCGGTGGGACCCAGCCTATGTGATATAGCTCGTTAAAAACACACGTTCCTTATATACATATGTATAACTGAATCAATTTGCTGTATACTTGAAACTAACACAACATTGTACATCAACTATACTTCAATAGAAAAGAAGTATTAAAAAACCCACCCATTACTGTTAGAAAGAATCCTTTGCCTCCCATATCCGTCCCTATCTTCTGGCCTAGGCTGACTGTCATGTGCTGTGGGCCCTTTGGGGCTGAGAGGGAAGGGGGATGGGATGTTGGGCATTGGGGAGCCTGGTGGAGCCTTGGTGGTGGAGCCAAGGACCTACATCACAAACGATCCACAGATGGACGACTGGGAAGGTAGCTGTTTGCTGGGAAGTTGTCCCAACACACCTGACCCATTTGTTACCCAGTCCACAAAGCAGGTTAAAAGGAGAGAATATTCCCTCAAATGCTCCACTGGGCGTCAGGGTTGAAGGAAAGGAAAACCCAGTGATGTTGCACATGGAATACGGCCCTGTGAGCGCAGGGCCCTCCAGGCCTTGTGTTCAGCAGTGCTGAGCGGGTGGGGGAAGGGAGGTGTAAGGTGTTCCTCTGGAAGAGAGGCTGGGAAAGGTGTCGTGGGTGGGAGGGGGAAGGCGGTGAGCCAGGGAGTGGAGGGGCGCATGGCTGGGGGGTGGGGAGGAAGACCAGTCTGAACAAAATGAACATCTGGGAGAGCTGCCGCTGGTCCACGTTCCGGTTCATCCGTCCACGCAGAGTGGACGTCAGGCCCCACATGGACACCCCTCAGGGCAAAGGACACGAATCTTAGGGTGCAACAGATCTGCCACTCGCTGTTCTTTGGACCAGGGCCAGTTTCCTTACATCTTTGTGCCTCAGTTTCCTCGCCGGCACAACGAGGATGATGATAGTGTCTTCAGAGTTGCTGTGGAGCTTAGAGGCACCCTGAAGCTACCCCACACACCTAAAACTGGGTCGCATGGGGACTCAGCAGTTGTCCGCGCCCCCAACATCACTCCAGGGAGGGCGCTGCAGGGCGTCTGCTCCAGGCCCTTCCAGGCCTTCTCTACAACAAGGCAGGTTTTGCCAGCACACCGTAAGTGAGCAGGGCACAGCGCCACCCGGCCATTCCATGGCCTCTCTGTCTTGCCGGCCGCTGCCAGAGGAGGTGTATTTCATTCGTATTTAATGAAGTCCAGTAACGCGGCACTATATGAATCACAGTGTAACGCACAAGAGAGGATACCAGATAAAGGTATAGGTCTGTGTGTGCGTGTGTCTATCTATGTATACACGCATGCAGACATTTATTGGGATTTTCAGGCCCACTACAGTTATTAATCTGATTCAGAGCCTGCGGCCTGGTTTAATATATTAAGTGAAATGGCAAGTCTGTAACCGTCTTTCCCTCGTCTTACTCTCTACCTTCCGTCTGCTCTCCAGGACAACACCGTGCATATGCCATATTAGATTCCATTTTGGTCCTGTTCTGATAAGCAGGAGATTAAATAATGAATGAGATTCCCATTAGCTGAATTTTTTTTTGGCATATTTCAGGCAACCTTTTCCCTTTTTAATCAAATTGGCTCTGTATCGCAGAATATTTTTACATTGATTTGAAAGAAAAGGATTTTTTTTAAAAGGCCCGGTTACACTGACATCCCAATGTGCATGAAACTTGGCCGGCACAGGCATCGGTGAGGGGAAGGGGCAGGGGTGCAGCTGGAGGGCAGCAGGTGGGATCTGGAAAAGACCCTGCTCCGTCCACCTTCCCTCCTCCCCACCTCACTCCTTTCCTCTTCTTTTCCAGATTCTTCTGCTCTTAGACCAAGGGACTTGGGGAGACACATGGCTCCCTTATTTTTGCTAGAAAGCAGGACTGTTCATTGAAATGTTATCCCATGCATGATAAGAACTATGTGTAAGGCACCCATCCTTCTGGAAGCTTCCTTCTTTTACTTGAGGCCACTTGCCTTCCTCTTAGGAAGACCCCGAGACACATCCTACCTTTCAGGAGAGAGCTGTGCAAGGGACCCAGGGCTCAAATTCCCAGGAACACAGGGCACGAGAATCTTACTCTTCCACATGCTCCCCTCCCCCGACACAGGTGCTTGTCATCCACCCTGACTACATACATGTCCTTCATGGAAAAATCAAGTTTTTTGTCTATTTTTTTCCCCCCCGGTAGGTGGATAAGAGAGGAGAAGCCTTTGTATATCTGAAGACCTCATCACACCTCGCTATTGGATCCTTCCTCTTTCTAGCTGTGCAGGAAGAGTTCGGAAGACCCAGGTTCCAGGCTGCTTTCTCCTGGACCCAGCTCACAATGTCCGGGGCTCCCCTTTACTGAGTCCCAACAATGCGTGAGGGGGTGTGATAGGTGTTTAGGGCTAGGCCTCTCCACAAGCTTCAGGCAGGTGTAATCAGTACCCCCACTGAAGCGACAGAGGTGACCTGGGCTCACCACACCCAGGTCACTTGTTCACAGACCACGGCTAATAAGTACAAGAGTCTGGATTCAGGCCTGGGCCAAACTCAGGTGCACACACTCTCCCCCAACCCGACGTTGCTGGTGGTATCCCGTGGTCTTCCTGGTGCAAAGTTCCCATTGCTTCCTGCTCTGTGGTGTGTGAGGTTGTCTCTGTCCCCTTCTCTGCGCCCCTCGTCCTCAGCTCTGGTCTCTTGGCTACAGGAGACTAACTGAGGGGGTCAGGATGAGAGCGTGGTAGCTGCAGTAGCTGTAATCTAGTACCGCAGGGGCCCCTCCAGACAGCGGGCGAGAGTAGTCTGTGGATTCCCCACGGGACCCCCTGCACCCAGTGCTCAGGACACATGGGTTGACTGACTGTAAGTGAAGGCTCAGGGGGGCCGGGGTGGGCCCGGCCTGCTGACTCTCCTCAGATATCTGAGGTCATGCAGGAGAAAGCCAGAGCCTGACCTGCCTATCTCGTTTCTTGGGGAGTGTGGCTGTCCCCAGGGACTTCCCACGCGAACAAACGCTCCCACGGACTTTCAGAGATGACTGGACCGACGCAGAATGCAGTTGGTGCTTCTCCCTCCTCTGAGAACCTGGGCTGCTGGCTGACGAGGGGCAGGTGGTGTGATGCACTGGTTCCCACTGAGCGGCAAACTGGGTCCTGCAGGCAGCGCAGAGCATTGGGGTCGGGAGGAGTCATGGGGGCATCACGGCCCCCTCGGAGCTGCTTCCGGGCCGGGGCAGCTGGTCCCTGCATGGGAGGCTGCCTGTGCTATGGGACAGCCCTGCCCTAAGCAAGCTCTTTACGCTGAGCTAAACCTGCCTGCTCATCCCTCCTACACCCCGGCCCACTCTAGGATATCCTGATAAGGTGGGGGGGCCCCACCCTGACCCTGCCATCGAGGTTCGGAAAGCCTAGGGAGGGGGCTGCATCTGGAAGGGGCCGGATGTGGAGGGGGCTGGTCGACCGAGTCTGCCAGCGATGCCCTCCCAGCCTTCTGATTCTCAACACGTGGGCAGTTCACAGCCGGTGACAGGAGTAGTGGGGGGATCTGAGGGTCTGCTGGGGACGACAGACATACTGGACACTCAGGATCAACACCGGAGATGCACCGCAGGGACGGAGATGCAGTTTACAGATGGTTTCTTGCGTTACCCTGCCCAGGCCTAACTGCCATTCTTCCCTGGCTCCCTCTGGGCAACCGAGACACACTTTGCTTTACGAAGTCACCCTTCACTCACAGTGCGTCAGGGCCACGCACACCCCTGGGCAGAATGAGCTGCTTAGGTCCGGCCTGAAAGTCGTTTTGGTTGTTAGAACTGGGGATGAGAAAGGCTATCGGAGGCAGAGACGGCCTCGGGGAGATTTTCAGGTGGAGGCAGAGACGGCCTCCGGGAGATTTTCAGGTGTTGACCCGACAGAGGCTGCCCCTCCCTGTGAAGACACACGTGAGATACTTGGGAGAGTGTGACAAGTAAAGGACAGAAGGAGGAGATAAGAGAAGTGAGCTGTGGATGCCCCCGCCCCTGCTCCCCTGGCAGCCCGGGCTTACACAGTCCCTGGTCCGTGTTCCAGGTCCAATTAATCTCCTCTCTCCCCTGTCTCCCTCCCCCTCCAGCTCCTGAAGACAAGGGAAGGAGAGCGTGCCCTTTCGGCTGATACCTCCGCTGAATTATTTGAGAGATGAGACTTTAAATGGATGTTTAAAGGGCCAAAGGCCCAGGCCTCCATTCCAGGGCGCCTGAAGGTCTGGATCTGCAGGAAGGAGAGGGTAGGCAGCCCTGCCCCCTGCCCACCCCTCCCTGTGCTGCCGGGACCTCAGGGTGACGACCCAAGGATGGGGCCTGCCATCACCGGTGTGCTCGTGTACACATGTGGGCAACCCTGCACGTGTGTGTGCTGGCGGGCACTGTCTCAGCACACAGGCCCATACAAAGTTTGGGCACACAGTTTTGTGGACGTGTTGGGAGGGACGGCTGTGGCACGTGAAGGCTCCATTGTGTGCCTAGCAATCACCTTTTGTGAGCATGCGTGTAGGTGTGACTGCATGAATCAGGGTGTGCAAAACTAAGTGAATGAGCATGTTTCCTTACGTGAGCGGAGAGGGGAGGGTCTGGGCAGTGGCTGGCCCCGTGGCCTGGCAGGAGCTGACCTGCAGGGAGTGCCACCCCCTTGTTCTTGGAATTCTGCTTCTGTAACATCCAGAGACAGGGAGAGGGGCTGCTTTCCCAGAGACAGAAACCAAATTGCCCAGATTTTAAGGAGAGAGTCTTGGGATTTATTCTGAGTTCAGAAATCTAGAAGAGAGAGAGTGTCCCAAAATGTGAGATCTGTGCTTGTCTGTGTGTGCACGTGACTGCAGCTGTGAGACTGTGTGAGTTTGGTCCAAACTGATTCCGCGTTAGCCACTGGCTCCTGGTCCTCTGTGTGTGTGTGTGTGTGTGTGTGTGTGTGTGTGTGTGTGTGTGTGTGTGAAGGAGGAGACTGGAGGGCCAGCTTTGGTCAAACCCTCTCCAGGAGATGAGGCTATGGGGCAACTTGTCTGTGGGCGTCACTGCTCTTTCCATCTCACGCTAAACTCTCCGGTGAGTGAAAAATTTTGGGAATTGATTGGCAGTCAGAAGTAAGATATGTGAAGCCCTAGAGCGTCCATCAGGTCCAGCAAATTGAAGGTCTCTGAAATCCAGGAGAATAGCCGCCACTGAGGCAGAGCTCTCCTCAGGGTCTCCTCTTATCCAGAGGGACAGCCAGACTGGGGTGAAGACAAGGCTGGGGCTGGACTGGGGGGACTGGCACAGCTCCCTATGTGCCTGGATCATGGCCCTCGGGGGTGGGCTCAGCTGTCTGACCGTGTCTCCCTCCCAGCTCTGCCCACAGCTGCCCCTCTCGGCCACCATTTCTCCACATTCTTGTGGCCAGGCATGTGGGCGCCTGCCCTCCCGGTCTACCTCGTCCAAGGAGCAAGTCGTGCCCACTGAGCACCCCTTTCTTAGCTATGTGTTGGTTTTTTTCCCACTCACTCACTCCTATTCTACTGATCAACCATACACACTGCTGCCAGCCAGGTGCTGGGGGTGAGAAAGGGCGAACTTCAATCGCATACAAGTTCATGAAGCGTTCATTGAGCGCCAACTGTGGGTGAGGTGCTGAGGGTCCACTGCTGGACAAGACAGCTATGATGCTTTCTTGCACAGAATTTATAACCTGGTGGGGGAGATTGCTAACGGTGTGGTTATAAACTGGAGTGCCTGTTGCTGTTTGGAATACAGAGCGGAGGTTTGGAGCACACAGAAGGTCTCCAGGCTGGAGTTCACTGAGTCACACATCTTATCCCAATCAGAGTGGAAACTTCCAGGAGCCAAGGACAGCATTTATCTTCTCACCATCACCTCCACAGCCCTTATACCAGGTCTGTCTGGGTTTTCCTAGACTATGAAGAGATGGATGGATGGATGGATGAATGGATGCATGGAAAGATGGATGGATGGATGTTGCTTCTATCACATTCTGACCTCTTAGCTTTGGAAACATGGATTGTGTGACCAGGTCAGAACTCAGTGCTAAGTGGTAGCAGCGACGCTCACTGCCTGCCCCTGGCTCCTCCCAGGAGGTGGCGGCTGGGCAAAGGAGCCTCCCCTTCCAGCCCAGGCTGTGCACACACATTATTGGCTTCCTCCTCAATCATGCCTTTTCCAGCTAGCTGCTCCTGTCACAGCACATCTTGTTAGCCCTGGAGGCTCAATGAAATGGAAATTCATGTTTAAATTTAAAAACAACATATTGACCCTGGGAGCCAGCGATGTCTATGTTTTTAATAACTTACTCAGAACGAAGGCTTGGATGAGCACGTATGATTCTTCATGTCTGCGTGTCCCAAGTGTGTGGGCTTGTGTGTTTCATGGGGTACCTTTCTGCATTGTTTATGTGGGTGTCTGTAGTGTTTTCACCTGTGTCGGTGAGCGTCTCTGTGTGTGTCAGCATTTGCTCTGGAGCGCTGTGTGTCTCACTTTGTGGTTAAGGCTGTGCGAGGCTGTTGTGGGATGTGTTCGAAAGGTTTGATTTGACTGGGACGTGCTCAGGGAGCTCAGAGAGCCCTTCACCCCTTCCATCTCTTGGCAGAATCAGCATCTACCCCTTGGCACAAATGCTTCCTTCCCACTGAAGCCCCGCCGCCTTCCAGAGCCCCATTCGTCCTCGCCAAGTGACCCATCCTCCTCCCTCTCTGTGTCACCCTCTGCTATGAAGGAAGACCAACAGTCTGGTGGTCCGGAGGCCCAGGATCTGGCCCTGTACCACCAGCTGTGTAGCTGAGCTAAGTGTCTGCATCCTCTGTACTCCAGGTCTCCTTTGTAGGGTGGGGCCGCCACAGTAAGGCCTCCAAAAGGCCCATCCTAGGGTCTGTCAGCTGTCGTGTTATGATTTCTACTCTCAAACCCAGTCTGATCACTGTTATCCTGTTCCAAGAACACTCAGTGTTGGGTCACTGACACTTTTTCTGATTTCCAACCTGATGCAGCAGAGATAAACACCAACACTAGCCATATGGCAGGGGCTCAGCAAACACTTGCTCATTGACTGAAAGAAGGATGCTGCCAGTTTCAAGTGTCTTATTCTTTCATCCATCTCTCCATCCACCGAGCAATGGATTCATTCTACAAACATTTCTTTCTTTCTTACTATTGATATATTCAAAGATGTAAAAGACAGCTTCCACTCCTGAGATTCTTTCAGCCTACTAGGGGTGATGGTGTGTAGGCAAGAGCAGGGTAAGAAAGGGCCAGCGTGCACTGGGGAGGGCTCAGAGGAAGAAAGAGCATGTTTGAGAGGTGGGATCAGGAAAGTGTTCATGAGGGAGCTGGTGGGAGCAGAACTGAGCCCAGAGGGCTGGATGGGTCAGATGGGGAAGGAAGGAGAAAAGGAGGGGCCCTCCCTGGTAGGCTCATGGAAGGCATGTTTAGAGAAGAGCATGAACAAGTAGGGGACAGCAGTGGAGAAAATTCAGCCCACCTACCCATCCATGGCCTAGAGCACTTTCTTTCCCATCACCGTGCAGTTCTTTCATTACCCTTAGGACAAAAGCAGAGAGGCCCGATCACCTCTCTTTCAGAGATGGGAAACTTGGTCCAGGAGGGTTGAGTGTCGAGCCCAAAGTCACATAGCAAGTGTGTGACAAAGTAGGGACCACAACCCAAGTCTCTGGACCTGGGGTCTCCTTCTCAATGATGGGATAAAGAACCCATCCAGAAAGTTTTTAAAAAGCCTTATTTTTTAACTTCAAGAGAAGTGGGAGAGGGTCTGTGGGCACTTTGTTTCTATTACCTCTTGAAAATTGACATAATGCCTTGGTAGCTCCCCCTTAATATTCTGCTGTATATGCAGCCTGACGATTTCCACCATCGAATGTGACAGGTTGGGAAGATTAAAAAGAGGAGCTAAACTAGCACCAGTTGGAGATGAGGAAGAGTATCACAGTTATGAATAATTTCATCTGAATCCTCACAACACGACACTCCCTGGACAGATCACATTCATTATCTTATTCACCACGACGACTGCAATATTAGTGATTTGTTACCGAATCAATTATTAATTCATACAGGAGAACGAGGCTCTGTCACTTAACTCTTCTCTGAATGTTGGGCCCAGGGTGGGGCAGGGAGGGGGAAACAGCCAGATTTAACCTTCATTCCTTGGTTTCGGCTCTTCTAGAACGCGGAAGGACAGCCAAGGGTGGTGGCAAGTGAGACATCTGGTTAGGGGGAGCGTGTCATGCCCCTCAGAGCTGTGGCCTGAAAACACAGACATCCAATACAACAGAGCAGTGCAGAGCCCAGAGGTCTGTCGGGGCCAGCTGAGGACATCCATCCATCCATCCATCCAGTCATCCATCCATCCATCCATCTAATCACCCGTCCATCCGTCTGTCCATCCATCCAATTTATTGCTAGCCATTTGAAGTATCTGACTCAAATAATTTGCTCTGTAATCCTCCCTTCTCTGACAACCCATGCAAATCCTCCCAACTTTCAGAGCCCAACTCAAGGGATCAGCCTCCAGGACACACCCCCACCCTCGGTTTGCCGGCTCTCCAGCTGCCATCCCAGGAATTCCTCAGCCCTTCGCTTGAGGTGGATCCACCCTTGACCAAACACAGTTTTCACGTGAATGTCTTGTCTCCTTAGCCCAAGATTCCTCAAAGGATCTTGGGACCTGTTTCTTTTTCTTTCTTTCTTTTTTTACATCTTTATTGGAGTATAACTGCTTTACAATGGTGTGTTAGCTTCTGCTTTATAACAAAGTGAATCAGTTATACATGTACATATGTTCCCATATCTCTTCCCTCTTGCGTGTCCCTCCCTCCCAATCTCCCTATCCCACCCCTCCAGGCGGTTGGGACCTGTTTCATATCACCTGGTCTGTTCTTTAAGGAAGCAGATCCTGGAACCCCATCCCGGACACACCGAGCCTGAGCTCTGGGGCTGAGGCCTGGGAACCAGCCTTTTAAAAGAGGACCCAGGGGATCCTCGGGCACACTGCTGGGCCACCCTGGGAGGCCCGTGTGTCTTCTCAGGCACCACACCCAGGGCTGGGCCTTCAGGCAGCGGACTCTCGAGTGTCCAGGCCTTGTTAACAGGCTGCGGGCTTCCTCCTGCTCTTCCTCACTCTGCATATCCCCTGTTGTTGCAACACATCTGCCGTGTGTTGAGGGGCAGAAACGCACAGTTCTGAAATCAGGGAGGCTTGAAAGCAAGGCAGGTGGAAATGTTAGGGGAGGCAGTGTCTCCCTGGGGAACTGAGAGGGGGAGAGGGAGGGAGGGCAAGAGAGGAGCGAGAGAGAGGAAAGGAAAGGAGAAAGTATGGAAGAAGGAGGAGTAAAGAAAAATATTAACGGGGGAAAGGAAGGAAGGCAGGAAGGAAGGAAGGATGGAAAGAAAGAAATAGGAAGTAAAGAAGCCGCCTCCGTCACGTGAGGCTGCCTGTAGCCTTTGGTGAGCCGGCACAGTTGCAGCTTTCTGGACAGGGAACCTGGGCTCCGAGGGGAGGAGGCTGGGAGCCAGGTCTACGTGTGAACAAGCCCATCTGCAGGGGTGGCTCGTGATGAGTGGGCGCTACCTCCAGCTGTTCCCTTCCCCACAAGCAGCCCAAAGACAGTGCTGGACTTCCCCAGATTTTCCCTCTTCCTCCCTGCTTCTCTGACTTGACCTGTGGGCAATCTCCTTTTCCGCAGGTTTAGGGTCCTTCCCCACAGCTTCCCAGGGCCCTGCCAGCGAAATACAACAGCCCCAGTGAACACCTGCCATTGGCCAGGTGGTGCTGACTCGCTTCGGCAGCCCGAGGGCGGGGCCCACAGTGACCTCCCAGGGTGCTTCTTGCCTGTCTGACCAGTAGCTGGAACCCTCTCCCAGAAGCATGCCCTGCCCCAGAGCCCACTGGGAAATCAGGAGAGAGATAAAGCTAGGAGGAGAGAGTTACAGGTACCAGGGTTACAGGGACCCCAGAGCCCACCGGGAAATCAGGAGAGAGATAAAGCTAGGAGGAGAGTTACAGGTACCAGGGTTACAGGAACCCCAGAGCCCAGTCTGATCCTAATCTTGGCCATCTCTGGACCCTGGCAACCCCACCTGGTTGTCCCGTCAGACCCTCTGGGCATCCCAGTCTTTCTGCAAAGACCACTTAGAGACCAGACCCACAGAGGGGCGGGTAAGAAATGTCACCAGCTCATAATGAGTCGTGTGGGTGATAGTTTATCTGAAGGATGGTCTGAAGGATGTTTTGGGGCCAACTGAGCTCCAAGTTTCTAAATCCTTCCTCTTAACCCCTCAGTTCCCTCCGTTCAACGGCTGGCGCCTGTCCACACCCTTGGTGTGTCTGACCTCTTGGAAGTGCCACCGGTTAGGGACATCCTGGAAACTCATCCCTCCTTCAAGGCAAAGCAGTTTGACCAAAGACCCCAGTCATGTCCCCGCCCGGCCTCTCCATCTGTCTCCCTCCACACAGTGGGGATGCAGAAGAGTAAGCATGTGGTTGGAGAAGGACAGAAACTCCAGTGCCCAGTTCCGCTGGTGGTAATTACCTCTGGATAAATAAACCAGAGGGGGAACATCGTCGAAAAATCTAATTACTATGTGGCTGGGAGGTTTCAACCTTGGTCAAGTTCGGGCAGGTCTGATTTTTTGTGGAGTCCTAAACCCTGAGCACTTAGGCCGTCCTGGCTGGTCACTCTTGGTGGCTCTGCTCCCTTTGTTCAGAACCACTGTCCCCTCCGAGCCTCCAACCGTAGTTCCAGCTTTTCCAGACTTGGGCTGTGCTTGTATCCCAATCCCTTGGAGTCACAGAATTTTCAGAGTGAAAGGGACTTTAGAGACCACCTAACCCAATACCGAAAGAGCCATGAAGAAGGAACCAGAAGGTTTGGGTTCAGCTCCAGTCCCCCCGCTGTGTGGCCCAAGTCGAGTCCCTTGTCTCACCTATGTTTTCCTCATTTTCAAAATTTAACGTGGAATAAAAACATATCCCTGACTGTCTCATAGGGTTGCTGTGAGGATAATCAAAAAATGCTGCAAAGCATCTCTCAGACAGGAAGAAGACCACTGAACATTCTTTTTAGAGGAGAAACTAATGCCCAGAGAGATTTGGTAACTTGCCAAAGGTGCATAGCTTCTCGAATCATCGACGGGGTGCCCACTGTCGGGGAGTGTGTGGGTCCCCCGAGAGCCAGACTGTCCACCTGAGCCAAGGTTAGGTGCACTTGACAATTCCTTTCTGGAAGACTTAGTTGACTTTCACGCTAATCTGGTGTCTGGCATGGAGCTGGTGCACAGAGTAGGGTGGAAGGGGGACCGGATGGAAGGGACCTACTGGATTCCTTTGACGAGGCTGCAGGCTCCAGCTGCGAGCACCTTGGATGCAGGTCCCCTCTGTCCTCAAGGGCGGGCAGAGCCCTATTCTTCTTTATTTCCTCAACGCCTAGTGCGGGGCCTCACACCCAGGAGGGGCTCAATGAATGTGATGGAACGTATAGGCTAATCGCTAATCAATATTGGTTTTACTTTTCTGTGTTTGATTACACGGGTTTACAAATGAATTGCACATTTAAGTGATGAAACTGTATTTCTTTAAAATGATTCCAGAATTATCTTCGCGGTTGCAACTCAAGAAAGATGTACTGGGGAGGGGTTTAATCTCTCGGCAGTGTTCTACTTGGGGAACCACAGGCACTCTGAGAATCAGGACAAGAGGCAGGGGAGAAGGGGCTGGGGCTGACGTCTGTGACCCCAGAGAAACCTCCCACCAGCGCCCCGGCCTCAGGGCTGCTGGGAGCTGGAGTGGAGGCCAAGCCTGAGGATTCGCAGCATTTCTGGATGGGTGGAGCCCCCATCCCATCCTTCCCAGGGGCAGGGGGCAGGGAGAGACCTTGGTGCTCCCACTGGAGAGAGGCCCAAAGAGCTGCCTCAGCGTGTGGTCAGGGCCAGGATGGGAGGGACGTGGCCGTGTAGCCTGGACCGCTGGTCAGGAAGTCAGCTCAGTGCCCTCTCCCTGGCAGAGTGGAGAAAATAAAACCCTCAGGAAAACTCTCGGGTACCTACAGTATAGGACCCAGGGGCCAACACGGTCCACTCTACACTGGGAGGGTCCCTATAGGATTTTTTTAAGGACAAAGAGAGCAACAGTCCTGTTAGGTTCCTGGTCTGTCTGCTTCTCTTCGCAAGTCCCCGGACCTCTGGCAGGGCCAGTTCACAGAAGGATCTGGAGGAGGGACGGAGCCCTGTGGTGGCACAGGGTCAGTGGGAGGGGTGTCCTCTGTGAAGGACTCACAAAACGGCCACTCCGGGCTTCTGGCAGCTGCATCTCGTGCTCGTGTGAGCCATCTGCTATCCTAATCCAGCAGCACATCGATCCACCAGCTTTTGGAACCCTGCTGTGAGGCTGGGGGTGGGGACGAGGACGGAGGACTTCGCAGCCCTGATCTTGCCTGAAAGAAGACGGCCATGCGGTGAGGGGAAAACTGGCCCTCTGCACAGAAGGAGCTGCAGGGGCTGATTCTTGTCCAGTGCCTGATGGCCGGCAGCAGCTGTGAGAAGCAGTGTGGCCTCACCGTGAGGGTGCAGCGACTGCACTTCTTGGTGCCTCAGTTTCCCCATCTGCTAAAAGGGACGACAGCACTTAGCTCACAGGGCTGTCAGGAGGAGTGAATGAAGCACCTGAGAATGGGACTGCGGGCCTGCGGACGGAATCCTCAGGGAAGGCTGTGTGTAGGAGGTGGGACTTGAGCTGGTGGCGAGAGAGGGAAGCGCAGGGAACTGCCTGAGCCAAGTGTGGAGGTGGGACAGGCCCCGGGAGCCCCATGGGCGGCGCTGTGTCCCCCTCCTGCCTGTGAGGATGCTCTGCACAGCGGGGCAGGGGTCCGGGTGGCGTGGGCGCCATCAGGATGGCCCAGCTCCTGGCAGAGAAGAGGGCGCAGTGCTTGTCCCCTGAGCTTGGGGGCTGGGCCTGCCCAGAGGTATGATTGCTTCAGCCAACAGGCAGGGCGACGGTTTTCCTGAACCTCATGAAGGGAATTTTCGGAGCACAAGCTGCAGGCCTGGAGCGTTGCCAGCACTAGGAAAAGTGCAGTGCCCCCAGCAGATCAGAGGTTCCTCCCAGCTCCTGGGGCCCTGCCTCCTGGTCTCCCTGGGAGCCTCAACTGTCTGGACGCCTGTGAGGGGCCGTAGGGCCTAGCCTTCCCCAGTAAGAGCCTGATGCCATGTCTGATTGCCCTGCTCTGGTCCAGCTTAAGTAAGGACTTGGCTTGAGCCTGGGACAGTCCAAGTCTCCTTGGCCAATTTTCCCCCTCCCCCAACTCGCTCTTTCCTGTAGGATCTGCTGGATCTTCAGTCCTGACCCTCCCACCTCTGACCCCATCACCTCCCTCCCAGCCCTCTCAGGGCACATGCCAGCCCGCATTCTGCCAAGAGTCTCCCAGCCCACGGTTGGAGGCAGGATCTCCCCATACCCCTAGTTTGCAGAGGTGGAAACTAAGGTTCTGAGGAAGTATTACAGGCGGGGCTGTAGCCAGAGCCAGGGAGCCGGGGACCTTCTCTACCTTCCTGGGCTCTGGCTGGCCCGGCTGCAGATGCCATGGGGTCTCTGCCACCTTCTTAAATGCAGGGGACCTCGTCGCTGCCACCCCGGGCCCTGCAAAGCTTTTCTTGAACCACGTCAGCACACACGCACCTCTGCCTGCAATGGAGGAGGCTCTTGGAGTCCTCCCGCTCTGATGGATGGCCGCCCCTGCTCTCGCTTGTGTCATGAGTGTGAGTCATGTCTCCCCAGCCAGACAGTGACCTGGCCGCCTGCCGCTGCAGCCACGTGCTCCTTTCTCCAGAGTCTGGGGGCCTGAGCGCCCAGTGGGGACTCAGTGGTTGCCACCGAGTGATAAATGGACTGGAGACTCGGGCGTGAGTCTGCGTCTGAGGCGTGAGGGTGATTGAGGTCAACCTTTGCTCTATGCGTAGAAAATGCGCTCCTGGAGCAAACTGATGGTCAAGCAACCCGGGGACAGCCACGTGAAGCCTATGAAACGTGCACTGTAAACATCTGATGTGAATTCAAGCCTCCCTCGGTCCGTGTGGATTAGTGTGGCCTGATTCTCTCCGTGGAAGGCAATCCTCACGCCTCCCTCCCATCACCCACATTAGTGTCTTTTTAGAACGAACGTAGCAGAGTGTGAGCAAACACGGAGAGGGGATATTCCTGGGTCCTTGCCCTTAAGAGCTCTCATTTCCAAAAGCCAGCCCTTTGTGTCGAACTCAAATCCCTCTTGCTGTAAGAGACGCCACTATGCTGCTGGTAACAAATTACTACGTCCATTAGACGTAGACGTAGATGTTAGTCTCTTCTCTCTCTCAGAAGAGACTGAGTCTAGGGGGCAGGTGATTCCCTCAAGATCACAGAAGGGTTTAGTGCCTGAGCAGGGACCAGACTCCTGGCCTCATTAGGCACTTACAGCATCCCTTCTTTCATCTGCAAGTGCAGGGCGGGAGGGGATGGCAGCCTGCCTCACCCTGGGATGGCCGGGCAGTGGCAACCCTTGTGGCCCATTAAGAAAAACAGCTGTGTTTTCCCTGCTCCAACAGGCCTCCAGTGAAACAAACAGGATATTTGCCAGGGAGAAAGGAGGAGCCTCTTGGCTCCCAGGGCCCCCTTCCCTCACACTCCTTGTAGCTTTGACTCCAAACCCCTGCCTTTATTAA
Organism: Globicephala melas; assembly: GCF_963455315.2. Taxonomy (NCBI): domain Eukaryota; kingdom Metazoa; phylum Chordata; class Mammalia; order Artiodactyla; family Delphinidae; genus Globicephala; species Globicephala melas. Next base: position 37,597,772 of record NC_083326.1, on the reverse strand, counting down.
GTGCACCACTCAAAAGGCAAAGTCATTCCTGCAAGTGTCAGGGATAAGTGGGGGAACCGGGAGAGGAGACTGAAGCCTGGGGGAGGGAGCAGCTGAACCCCGAAACGTGAGACTGAATGTGTATTATTGCGCGTGGGAGCCTGTGAGTGTGTACGCGAATGTGTGTGTGAGTGCATGTGAGTGTGTATGTGAATGTGTGTGAGTGTGTATGTGTGTGTTCCTGCATATGGGTGGGGTGAGGGAGAGTCCTGTGACTAGGGGACGCCGCCTTTTACGGTTGCCCTGGTGACGTTCATGGCCCGTACCCTGCCATGTTTTGCCAAGGAAACTGGCCACAGACCACCCCCATTGCGCCTTTCTCAATGGAAAAGACTCCCTTGCTTTACTTCTCCAGCAGAAACGACCCACAAATGCTCCTGCTCCTCCTAGCTTCTGCAGTGAGCACAGCCCACCCACAAACCTCTCCCGGGCTCTTCAGAGGACACACAGTACCCATCCCTCTGTCTCGTTTTCCCAAGCCACGTTCTCTGATGCTCAGTAGGGCTGGAAAGGATACAGGAACAGCTGGTGCTCCCAGTGTGCAGGTCTTCCTGTTAGAATGGACACTCCTCCCGCACACATGAGCTTGCTCATCAGCTCGAGACAAGCCCGTGTAATGCCCCAATGCAGTGCTGAGAGTTCTAGAAGGTGGGCTGGAGGCAGAGGAAGCAGACAAGGGTGGGCCCTGTCCTTGGCTCACCCACATCTGATTGGGCTGTGAGGGTCTTCCTGGTGAGATAAATGGCACTAAAGATTTGACTGGAATTTCTCAAGTCTTGTGGGGTGCTGACTCCAGGGGGGACTGGCTTTCACAGGGAAGGGAGACCCTGTGGGACCAACATGGGCTGGGAAGGCTGCCTGGCGGGGGTGGGGCTGGAGGTGGGTTTGCAGTGGGGTTAAGAAACGTTGCTGGCAGAGGTGGGGTCTGAGTGCAGCGCCCTTGAATCCAGCCTTGGCAGACAGCGGGATGCCTGCCTTCCTACTCTCCCCCTGTTGTTGGCACGTGTGTCCTTGGGTCACTGGCCTATGGTCCCCGCCCAAACCCAGGGCTGAGAGGTGGGGTGAAACCATTGCAGTGAGAAATCAAAATAGTGGAGGTACCCATAGTCCCGGCAAGAGTCGTGCCCTTGGTCTACTGAAGCCACCCCCCAAGCCCTCTGAAAAAGTGGAGGAAGCCTGCCTGTCCTCCTTTCTGCTTCTCTCCACTCAAAACCTTCAGCAGAATGGCTTGGGGAGGCTCAGGGAGACTGGCCATGGCTGAGACCATCACGGATCTTTCACTGGGGTTCATCGTGCTACCGGGTCTACCCCAAACAAGGAGCGGCTCCTTGGCCAGATGCCAGACTGGTCATATGCCAGGCCACCTCCTCCTCTTCTCTGAGCGTCTCCCTCCTCCACCCTCCTAAGTCTTCTCCTCTGGGAAGTCCTCCAGGACTCATGGGGCCTGGCCTAGTGCGACAACTTCCTCTTCCATGAACTTGGGATGGTCTAGCCCTCTTCTCTAATACTGTGGCATCTACAAGGCTCTGATTTGCTGGTACTCTCACCCCAGGAATGAGCTGCTCTTGGCTTTATCCCTAGAAAGCCTAGACAGGGTAAAGTGACAAGATCTAAGACAAAACCCAGCTTGTGCACAGGTGTGCTGCTCCACGGGGCAGGGGGCTATCATGGGAGGCTTTGGGGAGGAGGGGCATCTAGAAGGAACGGAGAAGGAGCAGCCTGCCGAGGAGGAAGAGGTGCAGAGAGGACTCAGAACGGGTGCTGGGCTTGTCAGCACCAGAGGGAGCCGAAGAGGGAAACATGCCTCCTGGGCAGGGAGCTCTGGCCTTCCACCCGAGACCCTGTCTCCCACCTTGGAGGGTCCTGGCCTGGCTCCAGAACCCAGCAGCTCTTGCCTTGGGCACTCTGAGCGTCCATGAGCATGTACAAGCAACACTGCCCGTGCTGTTACTAACTAAGGGCTTGTGCAGTCCTGCTGCGGCTGGAGTTAAGTCTTCCCAGCGGCTTGGCAGCAATGCCTGTGGCCACAGTGGGGGTCTGTGTCCCCTGAGGCTGTGGATGAAGGGTCACATCTGCCCTCCCCTCCAGCTTCCCAGCCAGGTGATTAGGATATTCCGCCCCCACCCCGCCACCAAGCGCCTGCTGTCTCCAGCCCCTGCCCCTTCTCACGCCTCCTCCACTCTGGCTAGAAGAGGGGGTCCAGACTCCCCACTCATGCTCTCAAGTCCAGGGCCCTGGGCTCCAGAGACTCCTCTCTCGCTCCTTGACTTGCTATCACCTTGACCCCCTCCGTGCCATCCCTCACTCTGCCCTTTCAGACCCAAGTGCATCCTCTGTCCCTCCACATCTGGCCACCACCCTGCGCAGGTCCCCCCGCGCCCTCTCCAGGAGTGTCCTCTGACCACTGTGGTCCACACGGCCGGCTCTCCGTTCCCGACACTCCTGTCTCTTAAAGGGTATGCTCCTCTTTGGACATCTGGTCTCGCCCCATCTTGTCGTGGGACCTGTCAGGTGTGAATGTGGGACTCCCGAGGAAAGAGACAACTTATTCCAATGATCTGGGTTTCCCATCCTGCCAAGTCCAGGGCTGGCACCTAAACATGCTTTGCCCATGACTGCAAAGATGGTTCATTGGACCATGTCATCTGTCCCTCGCGGGCTGGTGACATGGGCAGAATCCCTCAGGTTAAAATGGGGAAGCTGTGTACACAGCTAAATATCTTGGCTTTGCAGCAAAGACAAGGCCCTTCCAGGGTTCTAACCCTCTCCCTGTACCTCAGCCAGGCTGACTAAGGAGGTCTCTGAGAGCAGCCACCTCAAGAAACCCCCCTGCCTTGCCTCTCAGCTTGCCACCTAACTTCATTTAATTGCCCCCTGGCTTTGTTAGTGCCTCCTAGATGAGAATACCTGAGACCTGGAAAATTCATAATCACATGATTTCTTTTAAAAAAAGAAAGGACAGGAGAAAAAAAGAAAGTGCATTTCCTTTCCACCGACTTGTCCATAATTACCTAATTAGAGCGGTCACCGAACAGTTGTCCGTGGGGAAGAAACCTCATGGAGATTCAGGAAGGAAAAGAGTGGGTTCCCTGGGAGAGCTCTAGGGGCAAGAACCAGCTCCCCTGACACAGGCCAGACCATCTGTATCTGCAAAAGCTAAAGTTGTTTGGCAAAAGCCCTAGGGCTACTGTCCTCGCCAGCTTGGGGACACGGTGGAAGATGGGCACACCACAGGGCTCAGAACAGGGCTGCCTGTTGAGGGGACCTTTGTCCATACGTTGGTTCTCTGTTAGGTGCTGGGCCTCCATCACTCAGAGAGGACACAGGTAAGGGCAGAGCTGGCTCCTCTACCGCTGACAGCGGCTGGAGGGACAGAAGACAGGTCGGCAGTGATAGACAGCGGCCACGGGGGTAGGAGAAGGACACAGCCCCTTCCCTCAGGTGAGTGTGGTCCCAACTCTGGCTAGGGGCTGCCCCCAACAGCAGAGGACTGGCACCTCAGCTCCCAGCTAGATCTGCCCCCAAGCACGGGTCCTGGCTGTGGGGAGGGAGAGGCGGGCTCTCACTCCCTCATCCCGGCTACGTGGCCACGTCCTCCCACTCCTGGATTTAGCTCCGTGATTCTGCCACCGTAAGAGCTGTGATGTGTGCTGGCAGGTGGCAGCCCAGACTGCCATTTTCAGTGTCCTCAGAAGAGTGGGGCTGGACGGAGAACTGGGTAGGGGGTGGAATATGGGGGCATTGGTCCTCTGCCTGCCATGGACACTCGAGGGGAAGCCAGGTCCCCTCTCTGGGCTTCAGTTTCCCTTTATGGACAGTGCTGGCCCCAGGGGCCTGTCTTTTCAGCCCCAGCTCTTGTCCTAGGGTTTGGTGGCAGGTTGAGGGCTGGACAGGATCAGGGTCTGGAGGGAGACAGACTGTCCTGTGACAGGGCCTTAGGGCGGGGCACAGGGCCACACGAGACCTTACTGGTGACCACGTGGGGGCTGAGCTGTGGGAGAGCCCGTAGAGGAAGCCACGACGGCCCACAGAGACAATAACAAACCTGCAGTAAATCGAGAGGGATGATTGCCTTTCCTGAGTGCGCTGAGCAAGGCCGGGCTTCATGGTTTCTAGGGCACCAACCTCCTTCCTCCATCAGAAAAGCCGCAGAACCGCTGGGCTTGGGGAGGTGAGGAAGGGGGTTGGAGGGTGTGGAGGGCTGGGGGCAGGGCAGCCTAATGGGGGTCCTGTTTCCTTCAAAGTGTCATTAGGACACGTGGAAAACAATTTGCCTGGCCATGTTGCGTCACCGCCTGTGCGGTTTGCTACACATTAAATTCATTATTTTAACAGGTCAGTGCCTCTGACAGATATTCATTTGTGGGAGATGAGCACGGCTGCTTCTTTAATCCCCGTGGATTACTTGGCTCTTCTGAAAAGCGATACCAGTAACTTGCAGAGACTTTAATCCCAATCACTCCAGACTGTTTACAAGGAGGAAAAAAAAAAAAAAAACCTGCCCGCATGGAGCCAAGTGCCCGTCTCCCAGTCCTGTCCCCTCTGCAGGGCAGGGGCTCAGCCTTGGCAGGGACACGTACGGACACGGAAGCTGGGCATCCCAAGAGAAGCCCCCAGGCCCAGCAGCCTAGAGCACATCCTGGTGGGGATTTGGGGAAGATCCTTTTTCTGCTGAGGCCTCTTTCTTCCATCAGCTGGAAGCTGGTCTCACCTGGTCCCACCCAAAGCGACTGTGCGGGATGGATCACTGGCCCGGGTAGGAGGTGGGCGTCCTGGGGTGACATTTCGAACACATTACCGTTTTTCTCTAAAGGTCTCGGTAGCACAGGTGGGAAACTGCACAGGGGGCCGAGCAGTTGAGTGACGGGGGACCGCAGGCCAATGCCCAGCTCCTCCCAGGGCTGCTGGGGCATCTGCTCTGTGGACAGTGTAAGACCATGATGGATCTGCCGATGTCCCCAGCTGGGTCCCTCTGGGGAGCTGAGTCCCTCACACAGTCGCAAAGAGGAGGGGACCTGTAGAACCGCAGCGTCCTCAGTGTGACAGCAAGAGAGACTGGCCTGGTACCAAAGACCTGCCATGCAACGCTTTGCTTTCCTTGCGGTCTCCCAGCTTTGCACAGACACACTCTACCAACCAGGCTTGACTTCTACTGGGGAAGGCGTCCACAGTGTGTGTGTGTGTGTGTGTGTGTGTGTGTGTGTGTGTGTGCTCACGCATGTCTGCATGCATCTGTTGTGTGTGTGGCCTCGCCTACCTGTGACTATGTCCATCCATGTTCTGGGGGCAGTGGCTACCTGTCCAGTGGATGAGTAATTAATTGGAGAGTGATAAAGCAATTAGCCCCAGAGCTTTAGAAAATAATGAATGAGGGTCCTGTAGATGTCAATATTTGAAAATACTAATTTAAGGCCTATTAGCTGAAACAAATTTTAATTAAACAGGGAATAATCAGGGTGATGAGAAGAAAATAAAAGCTGTGGCCAGTGACTGCGTCCTCCTGAACGCAGAGAAAGGGGAAGGAGCAGGACAGCTTAGATATGGAACTTGGACCTGGCCAGTCGTCACTTGGGTGATGAGCCAAGGGTGGGCAGGGGTCGGATAGAGAAGGTGATGCCACATTTCTGCTCTGGGTCTCAATCTTCTCATCTGTAAAACGAGAGGGGCCCCCAGGGCCGTTCTCAAGTAGGCTTTTGACTGTGAGGGCAGAGGCACAGGGTCGGGGTAGGGGGGCAGCAGCTGAGCAGAGAGGTTCTATTCTGTGAGCGTAGCCACTGGGGGGTGGCTGTGTTTCCAAGGATGATGTCTATGGGGTGTCACCCCACAGGAGCTGGGACAGAAGAGCTTCGCCAACAGTACAGTTGATGGGACACATAAGCCTTTGGAAAGACTCACTACTTGGGTTTTCCTGAACAGGACCATGCAATTCCCTAAAATCTCAGCTTGGTACAGACTTTAACTCTGCACCCCCAGGAAGAAGATCTGCTGTCAGTGGGGTTACGTGGGACAAGAGGGTCTGCTGGAAAGGTCACTCTCTACCCTGCCAGCGGACACCTAGGACTCCCGACAGGATGCTTTTCCAGGAGAGCACGTTTTTTCACAGTTCCCTCTCCCCACACTCCAACCAACCTTCTCTTGGGAGAAGCCTCCCCACCCCCCAGCCCTCCCCGCCGAGGGCGGAAAGGTGTGTGTATAAGTCTGTGTGTGTGCATTTGTGTGTGCCTCTTTATGTGTGCCTTTGTGTCTGTGTGTGTCTATACCTGCGTTTATGTGCGCAGATCTGTGTGTATTCGTGCCTGTGTCATTGACTATCTCTGTGTGTCTACATGTATGTTGGTGTGTGTCTGTGTGTGCATTAGTATGTCAAGGGTCCTGGAGTTTCCAGGCGGGCAGTGCCACCCCCACAGGACTGCCCTCTTCCCAGGGCCTCAGCCCTAGAGGGCAGAGGCAAGAACTTCAGCTCACACCACAGCACCTTTGTTTGGTTATTTATTTATAAGCTACCACGTTCCACAAATAATCGGAGGTGGAGATCTTGGACAGCCTGGGGCTCCCCTCTGGACATGCATGGAGGCTGTCCTCTAAGGCTTACTTCAGGAACACAGAACAACCTCATCTCCTTTTCGGACTGATCTCTGCTGACGACAACACACTTGGCCTCATCCTTCCCTCCCTCTGCCTCCTGAGTCAGGCACCTACCTGCAGTTTCTGTTTCCCACTTAGCCTCCAGCATCCCTCCCTGCCCGGGCCCTCTGTCTCCTGACTCTGAAACCAAAAGTCCAGGCCGGCTCGTTCCTCTGAAGATCGTGCCCTTTTCTCGGATTCTTCCTCTGGCGGCATCTTGCCCCAGGGGCTGTGGCTTAATGCTCTCTCTCCCCCGTCCGACCCTCGCAGGAGGTGGACTTCGGCTCTGCACCCTGTCCCCAGCCACCCCAGCCTCACCTCGAGCCTGGGAACCGCACGACCTCCTGCCCAATCCCCTGCCCCCATCTTTGCAGCTGAGTGAGGCTGGGGGCCCCATGCACTCAGTCTATGCTGCTGGAATTGAAAGTTGCATAATAACCTGGGGCCCCTTGGAAACTTTTCATCTCAACACAGAGACCGATTAAATAGCAACAAAAATAAATTATGTATACACAGGGTTGTAAAAGCATCCAGAGACGGGAAACTTGGGGTCTGTGCCGCATATAAATGCAAATACTGTAATAGCACTGCAGTGGGTCCCCACCCCCATCCCACACACACCTGGGGAGGGGAAGGTCGGAGCCGGGGAGGATGGTGTACGGCACAGAGCGCCCAAGAGCTCAAGCCCGCTGGGGCTTTAAACAGAACCTAAAGCCAAGCGTGAAACCCAACCCAGTGCAGAAAGAAACTGATCCCAGATAACGAAGGTTGAAGGCCTAGTGTGCAAACAAAAGGCTGCAGAAACGGTTTCTATGTCTTGAGTCTGCTGGGCAGATGGGGACCAAATCCCGGAGGTGGAGGTGGAGTGATGGGAGGGGTGATGAGCAGGGAGTCAGGGGGCCTGTTTTCCTGGCACTATATCAGTTATCACCTCCTGGCCTCCACCAGTGACCCCCACCCCCCAGGATGCCCTGTCCATGCTGCTCCCCTCTTGGGCACCCTAGGGATCTTGGTAGGGTGCTCGCATTGACAGCTTTCACTTGGGCTGTAGGGGGAGGGGCGGGAACTTTCTCTAGCTGCAGGTGTCTCTGGGCAGGGCCGCCTCCCCCATGCTCCCTCCATTGTCAGCTTCCCCCTCAGTCCTGGTTCTGGGGCAGGCGTCCCTGGGCTCAGCTGCTGCAGGCCTGGGTACTGGGTCCGGCCTGGGTCTGGGGATGAGTAAAGGGAGGAAAGGACTCCAGACCCCATTCCGGTTGGGTGTCATGGTGAGCTGTGTGCCAGGAGCCCCCTCCACTCCCCTCTGCCCGGGGACAGCTCTCTCCTTGTTCATCATCGGCCGGCCCACCATCTAGTCACTCCCTCACATACAGTGGGCACCCAATGAGAACTGGCCAACTGATTGATTATAAAGTCATTATGCTGAGGACTAGCTAAGGACTAGCGCTTTTCTTCATGGTGGGCTATCGTCCCCTTCTGATTTTTGTGTCCCCTTCCCTTTCCATTACACAGCTGCTCTCTCCCTTAAGTTACGTGAAACCTCCATAAACCAGTCACCGTACTAAGATTAAAGTATTAAATTTCCATGGCAGGTGAGCATCGTACTTTATACTTTTCAAAGTGCTATCTTATTAACTCTCTCATCTTCCTAACACATCTGCAAGGCTGCTGGGGCAGGCACCATCATGCACAGTCTACAGATGAGGAAACTGAGGTCCCAAGAGGCTTGTCTGTGCTCACATAATTAGGCCTCCTGAGTCCTAGACTTCCGTCCTGGGGAAAAGCTGTAAAGGGATGAAATAGGTCTCCCTGCCTTGAACATTTAATTTTCCACTGATTGCAAGGATTGAGGGGCACAAAGGATGCCTGTCCATTGCCATTTATGCCAGGGCAGGGAGGCTGGGACACCAGGTGGCTTAGCCTTGGGTCTTGCCTGGTCATCTCTTTAGGTCCACTCTTGCTGTGTCCCCAGTACACTGGTTGAGGCACAGCCAGCACTGCAGTGGACCCCACCTCTCATCTGTGCACCTCATCTCAGTGGGGGGCTGTTGTGAGGGTCACCTGACGGCATGGGGACTCAGCCTCCAGAGCTCACCCCGACGGGCCCCATCCCAGGAGCCCCCCACCCACCCTGCATCCCACTTGGGCCCAGAGAGGGAGCTGGGAGATGGGAAAGAGGGCATTTGCGCTCCTATCCCTTATTTGAAAAGACTAAATTAGAGAAAGAAGGGAACAAAAATAAGAGAACTCAGGGCAGGTGGCACTGTCCTCCAACTATATAAACAACAAGAAGAAACAAAGTGCAATGAAGGCTGCGTGTGGACCAGGCAAAGCAAATCCCAGCAGCAGAGGAATGGAGACGAGTTGTAAGATGCCACACAAGCATTTTTAGTGTGGAAAGTGCAGGGGAGAATACAACATATTCTCACTCACATAGTTTGATAAAAGTGTCCATACAAAGACCACATGTCCATGTCATACTGAGAATGAGGGGCCACCGACACTTACTGTTTCAGGTTTAGCAGTACCATTCAAGGCAGGGTCCTGGGTGTCTCCTGGAAGCCCCAGAGGACACTCCCAGGATCCATGCCCGGGTACCTCGGTGAGGCCCCCGTGGAGAGACTGGCTCTGCTGTCCCACACCCGTAGCCGGCGCCTCCCGCTTACTGCTTCACACCCTCCTCAACATCTTCTTGCAGGAAGCCTTCTTGGATTGACCTCCTACCTCTGATGATTTTCTTACTGTGTCCTCTCAGCACCTTCATACTCTTTATATTTTATGCTCTTTTGATTTGTTCTTGGTTAGAAGTGAGCTTGCAGGTACTGCCAAGTTTCCTTCTAATGTCCGGCTCCTGCCCTGATCCATGGGATATACAACACGGGAATGCTATTGCCACGTACACGTACTTCTGAGCTTGAATGGACTGAGTGAACTGGATGAACTGCCGTTGGAGGTGAGGAGTGATGTAAAGTGTGCCCCAGTGGGGTGCTGCCCTTCCACCTCCAGGTTCAACGCCTACCGAGCTGAAGTCTCCCGGAGAAGTGACTGTGCCCCCAGGAATGCGAGGGCCAGGGTGGGCTTGAGAGAATCTCTGGGCCCCCTCCTTCCTTCTGCAGGTAAGGACACTAGGGGCTGCCTAGGGAAGGAGCTGCTTCACACCACCTGGCCGTTAGAGGTGGCCTGCCTGCAGTCCCGGGCTCTGGTCTTGCCAGCACGGTGTAGCAGGTGGTGTTTCCTCCCCTGCGGGGGCCATCCTTTTTCTATTGTCTGGTCCCCAACTAGACTGAATGCTGCTTGAGGCCAGGATCACATCTTTTGCTCTGTCCCCAGGGTCTCCAGCAGAGCACAGAGCACACAGTAGGCAATGAATAGTAACATCAGAGCCATTGTTTTTGGACATAATCTCAAAATGCCATGTCTTGGCCATGACTATCTTTGTCTGGGAACATCTAGTAAGCAGTAGCCAACAGCAGAATGGGCGACCTGCCAAGTGTGGAGTCCCTGTTGGAAGGTGGGTACAAGCAAAGACCAGTGACCATGCATGAGAGATGGCCCAGGAGGGGATTCCCAGAGCGGGCATGGGGATAGACCACAGAGTTTCAAAGTTTCATTCTCTCCCTAAGGTTTTATGATTTTGTCCCTCTGAGGATGAAGGGACAGATGGAAGTTGACTGGGTGGCACATGTCTGGAGCCCCGGAAGACGGCTTGCTCTGTTGAAACCAGTCCTTGAAATTGGCTAGATCCTTCAGGACTTGAAATGCCTGTGAGAGTTGGGAAGGTTTTAAATAGAGAAATCTCAGCTTTCACGACATGGGGGGCGTTATTTAGCGTCCTCGTTGCCAAGGGTAAGACAGAAAAATCAGGCCTGGTGTCTGACTTCACTGAGCTTATAGTTTTCTTGGGGAGAAGAGAAATGAAACATAAACCATAAACCATAAAAAGCAAATTAATAATAAGTTCGGAATAAAGAGAGAAACTGTGTTGCAAGGCCATACACGATTAGCTGCCCAATGACAGGCATAGACAACGAGGCCTGGGGTTACTCCAAGGAGGCGCGAGCATCTACTTCCGGCTGCAGGGCTCATGGAAAGCTCTGAAGGCTGGTTTGGGCATTTTCAGTCTGTTAACTGTTGTTGTGACCACTGGGATTTGACTTGCAAGGACCATGCAGCAGAGCCCGTCAATCGTCCGGAAGCCCCGAGCCACTCCTGCGGCTCCCCTGGGGGGCAGGGCGTGTCACCCGTCCTCTTCACTGGAGTGGCTGCCTGTGGCTCCGGTCCCCAAGGGCAGAGCTGACAAACAGGGGGCTTGGCCATTGTTCTCCCTGCCCTTCCTGCCTCTGAGAGTGAGGTCTGCCGCCTCGTTACGCCAGCAAGGTACGGGGAGCGTGGCATGGACTTGGGGGCCTGCTGGTGCCTCTCCTCCCCAGGGGGTTGAATAAGCAGTGGAGAGGCTGGACGTGCAGGGGCTGGTCTGTTGATGGCAGGAGACCCGGCAGCAATCAACGAACACCTACAGCCAGGAGCCTGTCCCAGCGGAGGGGTGGGGAGGGGACTCTGGTCCCTATACCCAACCCCCCAAGTGTCCCCATGCCTGGTTTGGGAGGCAGGTGGTAAGCCCACCCTCGAACACCCCGGCCCGGTCCCCAGCCCCACATTCACGTCCTGGCTGGAGCCCTGAGCAGGGAGAATGAGTGTGTCTTCCTTTGCTGCTTCTGGTAGGATGGCAGCTCGGTGATGGTGGCAGTACGGGTCCAGATCTTTGGACCATCTCCTCTGGAGCCCCGGGTGGGAAGAATGACAAGTCCACTTGAGGGGAAACTCTAGGGGGTGCGGTGAGGGTCCAGAGCAGGCCCCACCCTCTCTTGTAAGGGTTCCCATCTCCCCCAGCCCCCGTCGGGGCTTCCGTCGGCCCCCCTTTGGGGTCTCAGCACATCCCACGTTTCAGGACTTAGATCCTCAGCATACTGGTTGCTTGTGAACAAAACCTCTTTTCAGCTGAGCTGAGACAAGGGGGGATTTTTCCAGCTGAACTTTCTCCAAGACAGCAACACGAGCATCTAGAAGCCACTGGGGATTGCGTATCTCGCAGGAGGCCCAGGGCTTGGTTGGCTGACCAGTTTCAGCCCACTGCCTTGTTCCCTGGGCCTGGATGGTGTGTGTGCACGTTTGAGGGGGTGCTTCTGGCTTGTGTGCTGTGTCTGACATGTCACTGCCCTGCTGTGAGTGGTTCTAGTCTGGTTGTGGTGAGGCTGCCACGCCTTCCCCTCTCCACACCCAGCGGCAGCTCCTGCACCTCTTGTCTGATTTCCGCTCCCTTGGCCACTAAGCTTCTCTCTCTTGTGGTAGGAAGGTCTCCGATCCTCAGTGTTCCTTGCAGAGCTGAATGAGACAACTGACAGGCCTTGAACTTAACAAATGATCAAGCCCTTCCCAGCTCAGGATCTCAGCAACGCCCACTCGCCTGGGTTCTCTGCAGTGATTCATCACTCAGGTGCCTCCCCGCTTACCCCACCTCATCACACACCTACCAAGTCCCACCTCCCTGGCGACTCCCAGCAGAGGAAGCTGCTCCCTTTGGTTCAGCCTCGATTGACACCCTGGTCCTTGGCCCACTAGCCCATCCTAGTACGTCTCCCCGAGGGACAGAACCCAGGAGGAACCCCCAGTCTCCCGGGCAGAGCCGCGCCCCAGCCTTGAGGAAGCCTTCGGGGAGGGGAGGAGAAAACTAATGGATGTGAGGAAATGGGCCCAGACGGTCGCAGAGTGCAGGGGATAGAGGGCAGGTGGGCAGCACTCCGGGACCCCCAGACTGGTCTCTCCACCTCTGCCCTCACCATCCCAGGGGCTGGGGAGGGCAGGCGGGGTGAGCTGGAGGCAGCAGGAGTGACTTCACATCTTTGTTGCTGTAGCTTCTGGGCTGAAAATAGTCCTCTCTAGGGCAGGCTGGCTCAGGGTGTGAAAAGCTCCACTCCCAGGGAGCAGCAGGAACCAGCCGGAGAGAAAAATTAACCACAGGTCTGGCGCGCGCTTGCTTAGCTGAGGAACACAAGTGTCAACCCTGCCATCCTGCTTACCCTTAAGTTTGGTTAAGGTGGGGGGACCACACACTAGCCCTACACAGCTCACTGGGACTCTCGTCTGTGCCTCCCCATCTCCTGACGGCTTCCTGCCCTTGGCGCTGAGCTAAAAGCTGCACACCTGGTGGCATCTAACCCTCCAGCTGCTCTGGAAACAGGTGGTAGCAGCCTCATTTTACAGATGGAAACTGAGACTCAGAGAAGTGAATCAGCCTGCCTAAGGTCCCACAGCCGCAGAGGTGGGGGCGTCTGACCCCAGTGCTTCCTCAGCAAACACTTCCGGCTGTAAAGGGTCTCCAGTTTCTGTTCCTATCTCCCAGCCGCCGCCTGCTTCCTGAGCATGAAGACAAGTGATGTGAGGAACCGTGTCCCTGGCTCTCCCTAGAGGAGTGGTCAGAAATGGAAGCACCCTCCCCCTCTGCCGGAGGGAGTTTCTGGGGCAAGGCAGAGCGGGGCACTTCCCTACCTCAGCCCAGGGGCCGGCATCTCAGCGCCTGCAACAGTGTGATCACTGGTAACTGTGTCTATTCCCAGCACGATCCCCAATGTTCATTTCCACCCTAAAGTACACCAGATAATTAAGTCTCTCTCAGGCCTCCTCAGTATCATGCAGATTAATTTATTATTTAAATGTGAATAGAATATTAGCTCATTGTCTGAATAGTTCTGATAAATATTGGGGGGAGGTGCATGAAGGAAATCCTCCCACTCGCCCCTTCCCCTCATCAGAATGGAAAGACCCCATGGGCCTGTGAGCAGCTGGCGGGCTAGGGGGCCGGCTCCCGATCCCGGGGCGCACAGGCAGCTTTGAGCACGGGGTCCTGTGTGTTCACTCATCGGATCTCGCAATGCAGGCCGGCCTCCCGCCCAAGCGAGAAGGGGAAGGCGGGGAAAGCAGGAACCACGGAGCAACTTCCCAAGCTGGAGGCCTTTCTCCAGCTATCTGGACAGGGTGGGGTGAGGGGGCAGGGCGGGAGCACTGGAGACGGTTCTGAGCATCCACAGAGGGGACTGTGGTCTGAGAGCTGGGAAGTCTCTCAGCAGCTAGGCCTGCCCTCCTCAGAAATGGCTCTGGGATAAGGACCTCTGCACCAAATGATCCAGAAGGTGCTTTCGGTGGGGTTGGCTGTGTGTGGGGGCCTACAGAAACAAGGGGCATGGGGTACAAACTGCCTTGGCTTTGCCAGCACTCTGCCTCCCCACGCCCAGCCCCATCCCATGTCCCAGGGGACCAAGGCAAGGCCTAGGAGGGCAGCCCCTTCCTGCGAGGCCCACCTCCTCCCCTGTAAACAACCTCTGGTGAAGGGGAATTCAGGCCCGTCCTGCTGCTCCCATCTCCTGCAGAGACATCCTCTCAGCCTCCCGATCTCCACAGAATGTACAGTGATAGAAGACCCTTAACATCTGGAGCAGCCCACAGCCGTGGGACAGGAGCTGTGGGCCTTCCGGCTGAGCACCTCCGTTATGGACTGAATGTTTGTGTCCCCCCAAATTCATACATTGAAGCCCTAACCCCCAAGGTGATGGCATTAGGAGGAGGGGCCTTTGGTACGTGGTTAGGTTTAGATGAGGTCGTGAGGGTGGGGCCCTATGATGGGATTAGTGCCGCTGTAAGAACAGGAAGAGACCAGAGCTTTGTCCTTCTCTGCCAACTGTGAAGGTGACTGTCTGCAAGCCCAGAAGTGGGCTCTCACCAGGACCTGAATCTGCCAGCACCTTGATCCTGGACTTCTCAACCTCTATAACCATGAGAAGTAAGTTTCTTTAGTTCGAGCCAACCAGTCTGTGACATTTTATTACAGCAGCCTGAGCTGACTAAGACAGCCTGACTTCATAGATGTGGAGACTGAGGCCAGAGAGGTCAAGTGTTGCCCTTGGGCTGCAGAGTGGGTGGGTGGTCACAGAATAAATGATGTTACTGTTGTTCCAGGTGACGTGTTGCCCATTGACACAGGAGCAAGTGTCTACCTTGGGGGTGCTTGGCAAGGCGGGATGGGGCACGAGAGGACTGCCATGTGGTCCTGTGCTCAGGGCACTGACAGAGTAGAAGGCATTTCTTCACAGATAGAGTAGACACAGCTCAAGAAGCTGTCCTGAGGGATGAGGAAACCGACATGAGTTCAAGGCTTGTGGAGGGGAGGGAGGCACCCTGCCTCCTAATGCCATGTGCGCCCACCAAGTCTGAAGCTCCCCTGGCTGCGTCCTAACTTGCAGACAGTTGGTTTAGGGTCATGTTTACCCTAGTGCCCCCTGCAGGTCTGGAGCTGAGTGGGCACCCTTGGCACGGAAGGTATTGAATCCAGCCAGGAAAAATATATGGGACACATCGTGTGGCTGTGGTTACTTCACACCATCCAGGCATACAGCTGGTAATTAATTTCCCCTATAAATGAAACACCTTTCATATCACTTTATCTGGAGAGCTTGAATTGACAGCAGCGGGTGTAATTTATACATACTTTTTACCCATCTGTTAGCATTCAGGCTTCAGGCTGCTTGCGTGTTTTTCCTTCAATTCTCTCCCCAAATTGAAAGGATTAGGTGAGTGTTTTAACCAGATATTCACAAAGATGGATGGCGGTGTTTCCAGACAGCCAGTGCCCAGGGGAGGCCCTCACACAATGGTGGCCAGGTGGGGCTCAGTGATCTGGGAAATTGCTTCCACCTGAGAGCCAGCAGCCCTGCAGTCCGATGCTGGAGCTACAGAGGGCCTCAGGGACTTTTCGGGCCGTCCTTCATTTTACAGACGAGAAAACTGAGGCTCGGAGAAGCAAAGGGACATGTGCAAGGTTGAGCAGCTGGTCAGAGGCAGAGCCGGAGCTGGGCTGGGGTCTGGCTGGAGAGAGCACCAGAGAGGGGAGTTGCTCTGTTTTACCCTGAGAGGGGCAGAGGGGTACGGATGGGGCCCGGAAGTACTTGGCCGGCCAGGGTACAGTTCTTCCTGCCCCTTGATGTCCACGGAAGTGGACACGACTCTGCCTCGGGCTCCCGGGATGTAGAGATGAACGTTGCAGGGCCCGGCCCTCAGAGGTCACGGGCAGACCTCGGGCCCTGGGAATGGCCCACCTCCACCTCTCAAGGCCATTGCAAGGTGTCTGTGGCCACTGCCTCCTTCATCCCCTCCTTCTTGCCCAGGCTCAGCCCTGGAGCCATTAGCAGTGTGACTCTGGTTAGAACCAGTAAGATCGTTCTGTATTAATGCAGGGGTCTGAGATTTGGCCATTAAATGTTACATTAGACCCAAGGTGTCCTGTACATGCTCCCGGTGGAGTTTTTCAGGCAGCCTTGGCTGGGGGGCCTCTGCGAGGGGGAACGTGCTGGAACTGACAACCAGGTGGAGAGGGGGGATGCTGGGTTGCGCGCTCCCCCTGGAGCTCTGAGGACATCCTGGAGAACTGCCGAGGAAGGGCAGGTATGTCCTTGCCTCCCGTTCAGCCCCAGTGGGCCCTGCTGGCCATGGCTGGGTGCCCAGTTTGTCCCCAGCCCAGTGGGGCAGCAACCCAGCTCACCTTGTAGTCCCGGGCAGCCCTGATTTCATGTCTCCTACCGTCTAGGAGCTCATCCTCCTTATTGGACCAGATGTCCTGAGTTTTAGCTCCAAAAATACACACGTGGAGGTGAGGGAACAGACAGAGGAGAAGCTGTTTCCCCTTTCACGGAGGAGGTGAGACCCGCAGGGAATAATTAGTGAATAGCACTGGCTTAATTCAAAATACAGCTAACTGCATCCTATAGGGCAGGTGATTACTGCTCTGAGTGGCCAGGAAGGGAGAGATGGCTATTGGCTGAAGTCATCTAGTCTTTCTGTCATCCTAACTACCCAGCTACCTAACCACCTACCTCATCCCATCCAAATACCCATCCACCTGATTCCCCACCCACCCAACTAGCCATCCATCTGCTTGTTCTCCTAGGATCTTGGGTAAACCGTGCAGTCTCTCTGGGCCAAGGTTTCTCTGTTGAAACGGAGATACGAATTCTCCTCTGATCTCCTGAGCTTGTTAAAGGATCTGATGGACCTGAGGATGATTTGTAAAGTGGTGCAGAGAATACAAATACCAGATGGTGGGTATATTACGATTGTTGTTACCATTACTACCACGCTGCTGCTATCTAAACCCTTCCTGACTTGAGATCTTTTCCTTCTCTCTCCTCCCTTGGACCAGTGACTCGGCACATACACTGAGGGAAGCCTTGGGAATTTGTTTTAAAGATCTCCTCCCTAGGTCCATCCACCTCATTACAAATAGCTCAATTTCGTTTCTTTTTACGGCTGAGTGACAAAGTGAGAGAGTGGCATGGACATATATACACTACCAAACGTAAAATAGATACCTAGTGGGAAGCAGCCGCATAGCACAGGGAGATCAGCTCCGTGCTTTGTGACCACCTAGAGGGGTGGGATAGGGAGGCTGGGAGGGAGGGAGATGCAAGAGGGAAGAGATATGGAAACATATGTATATGTATAACTGATTCACTTTGTTATAAAGCAGAAACTAACACATCATTGTAAAGCAATTATACTCCAATAAAGATGTAAAAACAAAAGAAAACAAAAAAAACAAACAAAAATAAAATAAAATAAAGATCTCCTCCCAGCCCTGCAGGGCAGGGCAGATCCTGGAGGAAGCTCCAGTTGCCCAGCCCCCTCCCTGTTTTCCTGTAGGTTTCAGACACTATCCTGGAGGCAGCTCCAGTTGCCCAGCCCCCTCCCTGTTTTCCTGCAGGTTTCAGACACTATACGGGGAGCTGGCTCCTCCCTGTCTCCTAGAACCCAGCAACAGGAGGAGGAACAAACAAGGCGGGGTGCCGGGGGGACTGGGGAGCAGGTCTGCGGGGGCTGTAAGAGCATTAATGGCCGGGCTGGTTGCAGGGAGACCACAGACAGATGCTGGCTGTGCTTGTGTTTCCCAACGTTAGGGCCTCGCAACAAGAGAAAACAAACTGGGAGCTTTAAAACCAGGAGGTTAATTGTTTGGATGGGGAGATATTATTTACAGTAATGGGGCAATTAGGAAGGAGGAGTGCAGTGAGCAGGGTGGTTTGGGTGGACTGGCCCAGTCCAGCCAGGGGGCCATCCTCTTGAGCCAGGCCATCTGCCTTGTGGTCACCTTCTCTCTCTCAAGGTCACCCTCTTTGGGAGAAGGTGCACATAAAACAGAAGGGGGGCTTCCCTGGTGGCGCAGTGGCTGCGGGTCCGCCTGCCGATGCAGGGGACGCGGGTTCGTGCCCCGGTCCGGGAAGATCCCACATGCCGCGGAGCGGCTGGGCCCGTGAGCCATGGCCGCTGAGCCTGCGCGTCCGGAGCCTGTGCTCCGCAACGGGAGAGGCCACAACAGTGAGAGGCCTGCGTACCGCCAAAAAAAAAAAAAAAAAACGAAACACAAAAAAAACAGAAGGGGACACCTACTTGCCCAGGGTTTCTGGAGTGGCAGCCAGACCCCCTCCCTGTCCAGTGTGGCCCTGGAACCTTCTATTCTTTAAGGCCCAGTTCAGTCCGCCTCTCTCAGGAAGCCCTCCTGACTACCTCAACTCACAGGCGTTCTCCTCCCAACCCCCGTGGATCTCCAAGTCTGAGCTGCAGAGACCCTGGATCACATAGTGCCCTCTCTCTTGGAGCTTCTCCTCGCGATGGGCTCCCCCGCAGTGCCCGGCACAGGGCTGGACATGCTGCTGGGCCTGCAGACTTGGGAAGGGAGAATGAATTACACAGGGGCTTTAGGAAAGTGGCTGGAGTTGGGGGAGTGGAAGAGGGATAAAAATCATCATCAGCAGTTTTGCTGAAGGAACAAATAAAAAAACCGGGTAACAAGGCCTGCATGGGGCCCCTCGCGTCCCTCATTCATCCGCCAGCTCACTGGGTCTTGCCATGAAGAAATGAAGATGGAAATTGAGACTCCACACTCCACATGCACAAAACTCTTGATCTTAGATTGATTCTGGCTAGTCATTTGAGAATATTAGAAAACTGCAGAGAAACTCGGAGAAAAAAATCATCTTTCCTTTGAAGCAGAAAATGGTCCATTTGCAAATTAATGGTTGGGTGGGCCAAAAGCCCCTCTAGGAAGGGAGAAGGGATGGCCCATCAATATCTCAGGAGGAACAGGAGGGTGTGGCTGGGGTAATGGCATCACAGTGCCAGATACTGATGAGTGGGGCTGGACCCAAACCACACATGAACGTGAGAAGGCCCTGTGGTGACTCTGGGGGAAGGAAACCAGACAGACTGCTTTCCATCGACAGGGCCCACTTCCAAATACCAGGAAGCAGATCGTGCTGTGATTCTCTGGACGTTTGTTAGGAAGTGGCTGGGCAGCCAGTAGCACAGGCTGCTGGAGGGCTGGGGGTCACGTGCACAGGGATGGAGCGACTTGGAATTTCAGGCTTCTCCAAGGGGCATCCAGGCCAGGCTCCATAACCTCCCTTCTCTGCTCTGCTAAGCTCTCCTGCTTTCCTACACAGGGCCTGCTACCAGCCACACTGCCTTCTCTGTCTCCTGATGTGCTGGGCTGCTTTACACCTATCTTCGTGTCTTCTCCATGCTCCCAAATCCTACCGGGTCCATAAGCCTACCCTGACTCCCCCAGCACACAGGGTCCTAGAGCACCTGTGGCCCAACACTGGGTTACATCTGTTTCCAGTGAGTAGTCTCCCCAAATGGGAGCTAACCAGGGGTTGAGAACCCCGATTCTCTGTGACACCCCTGTGTCCCCTGTGAGACCTGGTGGTGAGGCCCCGTCTCCTGTGGATTAGTGCCAGACTGTAAGGCTTGCAGGGGGTGAAGCCCTCACCTGTATCTGCCTGGCGACCTCCCGGGATTTCTTTCCTCTCCTTCCTTTGCTTACAGAAGCGGAAGAAGAAAAGACTGGAGTCATCCTTCTGCTTGGTTAATGGTAGATGCACAAGGCAGGCTCTCGGTTAGTTAGCAAAGAGGTGAGGGGGTCTCCCAGCTGCACCCCTGCCCTGCCCCTACCCCATCCCAATACCAGCACACTGATGTCTAGAGTGAGTGGGGAGCAGAGGATGAGGCATCAATCCCCTTATGGCTGGAGAGAGGCTGCCAAGCTCTGTCCCTCAAAACCCTCAGGAAGAGGGGCCAGGCTCCCCTGCCCCCGGATTCATGAGTCTGGGAGAGTGGGGAGCAGACCCCGAGCCCTCTGCATCTCCTTCCTCCCCATGGGGGTCACCAATATGGAGGCCGAGCCTCTTCCCACACTCACAAGCTCAATCTCTTTGGGGTCTAATTCATCCAACCTTCATCTATCAGATATTTACTGCCCACCACAAAGTGCCCGGCGAGCTGTCAGTTCACAAACACTCAATGAGCGTGTTCTGAGCGCAGAGCCCTAAAACACATGCTAAAATTTAGAGGTTTATGTAACTGAATATAGGCCCAATGATACACAGTCAGGTGTGTCCGTGAGATTCTCCTCCTAATCTGTAATGCCTGGCCTTGAATCCCAGCCCTGTGGCTTATTGGTGGTGCAACCTGGGACCAATTACATAACTTCTCCCTGCCTCAACGTCACCATCTGTGAAATGAGCCACGGTGCCAATTAAACGAGTTAATATACACAAAGTGCTTAGACCAGACCTATTATACTTTTGTTTCCTGAGTTCCTACTATGTGTGAGAGCCTGGGTGAGATGTTGAGCCCACTGCCCTGAGCCCCATGGTGTTTACCCTGCACTCAGGGTCCTCACACCCCTACAGACCCCCTGTGCAGGTGGGATGGAGGAGATCAGCATCCAGGACAGGTCTGGGGACACGCCGGGCAGTCAGTCAGGAGCTGCTGCTTGAGCTGTTGACGAGCTCCCTGAGAGAGGCCACAGCGTGGGGAGGTGTAGGGCAGCATCTCTGAGTCCTCCTGTAGCACTGGAGTCCATTTATGGTGAGGTCACTTATGAATATTAAATTCTTTGCTCCAGGCTCCAAAGAGTCCCACTGCCCTGCTCTACCCAAAAGCCAAGGTTACAGCCAAAATAAACAAAGCTGCCCTTCTCCAGAAGAAACTCTCTCTCTCTCTCTCTCTCTCTCTCTCTCACACACACACACACACACACACACACACACGTGTACACACACACCCTGAAGTATCGGAGGACAGGAGGAAGTAGGAAGTGCAGGGTTTGAAGCAGCAGTTTCCGCACCCCTGGCTTGCTGGGAAGGGGGTGTCCTGGCCCACAGGCTGCAGATGAGGCCCCGCCCCTTCAGCCTTCCCTGACTTGTCTCCGCAGAGAGTTTCTCAGAGACACCAGGTATGGTACCCCAAAGCAAGCAGAGTCTGACTCTCCAAAAAATAGAGGGAGTTTCCAGGAGAGGGCGCTGTTGGAACAGCCTGTGAGTGGGATGCGCTGGGGCGGGTCTGCAGTGGGCACACACAGCCCTCCAGGCTTCATTCGGGTGCACAGGCCTGGGCTGGGGCCCGTCCCAGGGCCCGCGTAATTCTAACATTGGTGCGCTTGCTAAAAATGCAGTAAGCCTGAGGGTGGGGCCTGGGAGCCTCCAGCAGCTCCCAGCTGGCTGACTTAGGTGGCCGTCTGAGGCTGAGAAAGGGTGGGTGAGACTCTAGGATGACACAGCCTCCTTACCTCCCCCGCTTCAGACCCCTGAGACTGAGGCCCCAGGGGCTGGTCTGAGCCCCAGCTAGCTGTCCTGCCCCAGGGAGCGTGACAGGGGTTTGCCCCCTCCATTCTTCCCCCCCGGGAACAGAAATAGAGCCAGGAAGGGTTCATCAGTGTTTGGGGAGGCTGAGTCCCTGAGGAGGGCTTGGGGCCTCCTGAGGAGGGGTCTGGGGGCTGGCAGTCAGCACTAGCATCCAAGTGCGTGTGTGTAACTCAGCGCTGTCACCTCGTGGGGTGCTGCTACGGCCAGACAGCCAGGGCTGAGTTACAAGGACACAATGATTAAGATGATTAAGCAAAGGAGAGAGTGGGGGGGGCAGAGAGAGAGAGGCCCATACACAGACCTGCGACGGGGTGACAGACACAGGGAGACAGAGGCAGAGAGGGGGGCAGGGGGACAGAGAAACAGGCAGGGGGACAGACACACTGACAAGAATCTGGAAAGAAGGAAGAAAAGGGAGGGACGAGTCTGATTTATTTCGTTATCTTCCACAGAGCTTCCCCCGAGAAGCTGAAAGAGGATGTTTGCTGAAGAAGACACAGGGCAGCAGGGACGCCTGCAAGTTTCATGTGGTCTGTTCGACTGTCACCACGTCACCATCCCCCACCCCCCGTTCTCCTCCTCATTATTGCCTACCCTTTAAGAGTCTGAGCCAGGCCCACACGTATGCCAGCTTTTACCCTCATAAATACCCACCTCAAGGCATGTATTAATATCTCCACTTTATAGAAAGGGAAAGGGAGGCTCCGACCTGCGACTTTCTAGCACCACTTCCCCTCACGCTTGCTCGCTGCTCCAGAGAAGTTTCCAAACACGGAAGGTTTGCCTCACCAGGAAGAGACCAAGCTGGGCTGTGAGGGTCTGTCCCAGTGGGCTGGACTGGTGTGTGTGTGTGTGTGTGTGTGTGTGTGTGGGGGGGGGGGGGGGGGGGGGTGTGTGTGTGTCTGTGTCTGTGTGTGTGTGTGTGTGTGTGTGTGTGTGTGTGTGTAGGGTTGGGACAGTACAAATACTGCAGCCACCGTTCACTTTTGCCCCCTCACTGCCCACATGCAGGCAAATAGATCTGGAGAGTGGCTCCCCTGGCCAGCGAGAGCTCAGTGGGCTGGGTGGCTCCTGTCCACCTTCCCCTTGCACAGCCCCAGTTTGGAGGGGCCAGGCCAGGCCTGGATGACTGAAGCCAGCCCTCCAGGGTCCACACACCCCCCTCCCCTGGGAGGATGTGGACAAGGAGGCAGTTAGAACTGGAAGAGAAAATCTCTTGTTGCTCCCCAGTGAGGCCGTGTGTGGGTGCCCGGCACCAGGCTCCCTGTGTGAAGGAGGGCAGAGTAGCCTTGGGCCGCTGATCCCGTAGGGTTGGGTCTGAGTCCCAGCTCTGCCACTTAAGAGCTGTGTAACCTTTTGGTGACAGTTTCCCCACCTATAAAATGGTCCCAGCCCCCAAAGTGGATGATCAGATGAGAATGCATGTGCTGTCTCAGCACAGTTCCTGGCACAGAGCAAGCGCGCAGTACACATGCACTGACACTTCTTTAATCACTAGCATCATTGCTCTAGCTTCTCACCCCTCCTCTCTCCTTACTCCTTAGCTCCATCCCCAGTCCCCAAACCACTGAGCCTGTTTTCAGGGGGATTCCAGGTGCTGTGCCTCTGCTACACTTAGACCACTCGTGGGGAGGACACGGGGTTGCTGGTGAGGAGGGGCAAAAGTAATTCAGTTCAACACCTCTGAGCGTTTTCTCTGCAGAAACTGTGATCAGCACAAGACCCATCAGACTTTCTTTTCCCCTCAAGGAGCTTCCACCAAAGAGGAGGAGCATGGTGAGTACACAAGCGACTCTCACTCGCTCACTCATTCACCCCTCAGTATAATCAGTGATTCAGCAGGGTGTGATCGGTTGCAGAAGTGAGGAAACAGCGGAATTCTGCCCTGGCACTAGCAGTGGAGTAAAATACAAGATTCAGTCTCAAAGAGGTGGGGTCCCATTCTCGGGAGGCTAATGACGTGACACGGGGGGCTGCCTGTGCAGCCAGCTGTCAAGGGGCCCCAGAGCCCAGGAGCCCCTCACCAGACATGCGGAATCTCAGTTCACAGGTGCCCTGGTGTGCCACAGAGAGGATTCACCCTGATTATAATCCTCACCCTCACGGTCCAGGTTTATGAAGGGCCTTGTGTGCGTTTTCTCACTGCATCTCTCAGCAGCCCTGGGAGGCAGCCAGGTTGGGGCTGAGTGTCCCCAGCTGTTGCTACAGACACTGCCCAGGGAAAGAGAGCGACTCGCCTGCAGTCCCCCGCCCTGACTGTCAGAGCTGGGACAGACCCCAGCTTCCCTGTGTCTGGGACTCCCTTTAGGCCCTATTGTTCCCACCTGGGCCTTCTTCTCCAGTAGCTGAATGCTGGTAACTGCTTTTGTTTTCCTCCCTGGGCAGCTTGTCCCCCAGCCTCAGGGGCCCCTGAGCAGCCCTGGCCCCCGCTGCACATCCTTGGCCACAGGAAGGCACAGAACCCTCTTTGAAGCTCAGCCGCATGCCCTGCGAGCCCCGGGAGGCAGGCGGTGGTATCTGCACCCTCCACTCCTCTGGACTTTGACCTTCTCTTCTGATTTGCATCTACTCCATTTCAGGTTCGGACCAGTGTTCCCGACTTGTTGATTGTCTGTATTTTCTGGGGCACACTCACGTATTCAGCCCCTCGTGCCACCCCTGCTCATGCATGCCACGCGAGCTGACTGAGCACCCCAAGTGAGCACGCCGACGGCCAGCACCCCTGGGTGTGTGTCCCCCTCACCTCCCCACACAGGCAGCTCCACGTCCCCTCTAGGATCCCTGGGCCCCCGGCCCCCATTCTGCTGACAGGAACGTGTCTTCTCAGGGACACCCTCCCACCTTAAAACTAGCTGGAGCCGTGAGGCGGTTGAAACGCCAGTTGTGCAGAAGCTGGCAGAGTCAGTAGATAACTTCAGGATCTCTGTGGCATCACCACACATCTGCTTCCCACCTCGAACTGTGGGGAACGAGCGTCCTCTCACCAGAGGCCTCAAGGCCGTGATGACGATGGGAGCCTGAGGTCTGGGCAGGTCTAGAGGACCCTTTATGTCTCTTCTGGGAGGTCACAGGGCCTTGTGCGGAGAATGGGGCAAGGCTCCCCCCACCTCCCCCTAAGCCTCTCTGACTGGCGCAGCCCCTCCACGGCTGAAGCCCCTGGCTAGGCCTACCTCCCATGTGGGCCTGCATTGTTTCCCCAGGAGGGTTTCCTTCTTTTCCCAACTCTGCTCTCAGCGCTCACTCAGGGGGTGCCCAGTTAAGAGGCCTTTGCTGGCTAGTGGGGTCGGGAGTGGCAGCCACCCCTGCGCCCTTCCTCTTCTGTGTGGGCTCCGGGAACGGGCAATGGCCTCCAGCCGTGCTCCAGCATCTGGGAAGCTGGTGGGAACTGCTGCGAGCCGCTCTGACCGCCTTCAAGGGCACTGCCAGGAATAGATGCGGCCACCCCACCGCCCAAGTGGGCCTGGCAGCCTCAGCCTGCCCTTTCTCCAGCCTCTCTGTGCACTTCCCAAGGAGCGCCCAGCCCCAATGGCCTGCTTCCGTAGGGGTGAACGCGCAGCAGGATGCCTGGTCCCAGCTCTTCAGGATGTGCACGGCCATCTTCCCACGATACAGCCCAGCAGACGCTACCCTGCCCACCTCTCAGCCAACAAGCTTCGGCCCCCAGGCAGTCACCCAGATGTGGAACCACCAGCCGCTCGATGCCGGCACGGTACAGGCGTAAGACCCCAGGGGGTCTCTCTGAGCGGGAGCCCTTATTGGTGGAGTTGCACCCCTCCGATTTGCAGCCAAGAAACAAAGTCAGGGAGATGAGGTGACTTGCTCGGTCACAGCTGGCCAGCAGCAGACGCAGCCCACCAACCACAGCTCCTCACTTGGGCCGGGAGCCTAGGTGTCCACAGGAAAGGCGGGGCTCTGGGGCTGGAGGAGGGCTCCAGGGAGAAGGGGACACCTGAACCCCTTTGGGCTGGTGACATTCAGGTCGTGAGAGAAGAGGAAGGACATTATCCCAGGACGTGGGGAAGCGTGGGTTACCTCTGAGCACCAGTGAGCAGATCAATGTGGCCTGGACAGCAGGCCCATGAAGACAAGGAAAGGGAGAGGGTGGGCTGTGACTACGTGGAACCCAGGGGAAGGGACGTCAAGGCACTGGGAGCTCAATCTCGCCTCTGCTATGAGGCCGCCTGCGTGACTCCAAGTGGGTGGGAGAAATGCTGCCATCAGCCACTGCTGTGAAGGGTTTACTGAGTGGCCCCTCGACACTGTGTGGCAGGTCCTGTTCCAGGATCCTGGGATAGAGCGGAGAACAAGGCCCCTGCCCCATGAAGCACACAGTCTAGCGGAGGGAGACCAGCACGCAGGTCAGGATGGGATAGGCTGGGTGGGGAGGAAAACAGCGGAGCAGAGTAACGGGGAGAGGATGTGGGCCCTGGGGCCAGGGGACAGCTGTTTTATATTGAATGGCCAGGGACGATCTCTCTGATAAGGTGACATTGGAGAAGAAACCTGAAGGAAATGAGGGAAGGAACCAAGTGAGCATGTGGAAGAAGAGTGTTCCAGGCAGAGGGCATAGCAAGTGCAAAGGCTCTGAGGCAGGAGTGGGGGCCAGCTGGGGGAAGAGCCATCTGCAGCCTGTGGAATGAAGCATGTCACAAGAGTGTCTCAGCTCACCCTCCCGAGCCAAGCCTCCTCACACAGGGCCGCTCCTGCATTCATGGCCCCACCTTTTCCCCAGCCAGGCAGGAGAGCGGAGATGCCTTTGCCAAAGGGTGATACAAAGACAAAATATGGAATCTGTGGCCCAGCCAGGAAGGGATGAAATAAGACTCTGAATTCTTAACCTCAAGATGTGTCCCTTATTAATGTGAGGCTCTTTCTCTGCCCACTATTCCTTCCTCCACACGCAGGTCCTGAGCAGGACTCTGTGCCTGCCCCCTGGCAGGGAAACCTGGGCCAGAAGGGGAGCTGAAGTCTCTGCCTGCAGAGGGAGTCTTGGGGAAGGCACGAGGGCTTCCTGGAGGAGGAACCCAAGGAGTGTAGGCCTTTGGAGTGGCCAGGCCAGGGCAAGAGAGGAGCAAAGGCTCAGAGGCTGGATGAGTGGATGTGCGTGTCAGGAGGAAGGGGAAGCCAAGAGGCCCCACTGTGGCTGGAAAACATTCCCCTATAAGAAAGGGGGAGGGGGCGTGGAGGTTCTGGCCCTGTGTCTGTTCCTTTCTCTGTTAGGAGGTCATTCTCCCTCTCTCTTCCCTCTCATGCCCGTGTCTGTGTTCCTGAGCGAGTCTGTGAGTCTGTGGGCGCATCTGTGGGATGTCTCTCTCTGTCTCTGTCTCTCTCTAGGGCTCTCCGTCCCGTGTCTGTGGCGCCTGCAGTCTCTCAGTTTCCCTGCGGTGCTTCCTTCTCTGCCTGTCTGGCTCTGTCTCTTTTGGTCTCCATCTCTCTCCCTCCCTCTCTCCTCCCGTCCCCTCTCCTCTTTCTCTCAGAACAGGAAGAGGCCTGCAAAGGACTGCGATTTCCCTCCCGTCCGCCTCCCCACCCCCTTTCCCTCCCCAGGTTTTTTCTCTACTCCTTATTCAAGACAGATAAAGTGCACACAGCTGCTCCCAGCTGAAACGGGCCTTAATTGCACCCCTGTTGCCATGGCGATCCCTGATGATCTCCGTGGCTGGAATGTTGCCCTCCCAATCTCCCTGCTGGGGCCTCCGGGCTGCAGAGCCTTGCTGACCCCGGGAGGCACGCTGGCAGGGAGGTGAGGCTGCCCCAAGTGCCTTACTCCTCCCCCACACCTGTCTCTGTCACTCCTCAGGACATTCCGGGGTCCAGTGTGATAACGCACATGCTCCTGGCCAGGGACAAAGCATTCCTCTGTCACAGCCTAGGCCCTGGTTTTAAGGGTGGGAAGGAGGGGATCCGTATCAGAGCTCTGTGCTCTGGGCCCCATCCCCTCACCTGTGGACCTGCCACAGACACACCCACGGTGAGTGTAGGAGTCTTGTCAACGCAAACGGCCCTTTCATTGCAGTTTCCATCTGAAGGAGCCCTGGGCACAGGGAGGTGGTGGGCACTGCAGAGGGGGGCCCAAAGACCCTTTCTAGGATGGCACAGTTCTGCAGAGGGGCAGTCACAGAATCAGGCTGCCCCAGCCCCGCTGCAGAAGGAGGAAGGATGGTGACCCCACTGGGCACCTCAGGAGGAGAGGGACACTGAAGAAACGCTGGGGGGATGTGCCTTCTGGTGCCTGAGGGCCCAGCGGGGCCCCCTGTAATCCAGGAATGTCAGCCCCATACAGGGAGGTGGGGCGGTGTGTGCATGCTTGTTGTGTGTGCACGCGTGAGGTCTTGCCCGCCTCTTTTTTTGTTTTGTTTTGTTTTGCGGTACGCGAGCCTCTCACTGCTGTGGCCTCTCCCATTGCGGAGCACAGGCTCCGGACGTGCAGGCTCAGCGGCCATGGCTCACGGGCCCAGCTGCTCCACGGCATGTGGGATCTTCCCGGACCGGAGCACGAACCCGTGTCCCCTGCATCGGCAGGTGGACTCTCAACCACTGCGCCACCTGGGAAGCCCCTTGCCCACCTCTTTTTACACTCCTCGCCATGGGACCCTCCCTTGGAATCCAAGCTGGGCCACATTAGAGGGTGTGTTCGCAGCTCAGTGGCTCCTGACAGGGGTCTTGGGGAGGACAGCGTACTTAGCACCCCAGTCAGCACACCCTGAGGAGCCATGAGGCGAGAAGTGGGACGGCTCTGCTCAGCCCCAGAAGGCCCGCTGCTGCCTCTGTTCCCCCACCATCACCACTTCTCCCTCCGGGTACCCAGCTATAGCCCTAATTTCGCGGAACCTGCGACGGAGTGGGGTTCCGGTACCCTGGACCTCATGTGCCTCCACAGACCCGCTTCCTCCAGGCCGACCTGGAGGTGGGGGGTGTCCCAGCACCTTCTGTTTACCCGCCTGCCTCAGTCTTTGAGCCCTCCTCTTGCGAGGCGCGCCAGCAGGGAAGGCTGCACCCTCTAGCCTATGACAGAACCCAGGACTCTGCCTGGCTGCCACTGGCCTCTTCCCTGGGTGGCATGTACTCCCTGCGCACCGGCCAGCAGGTGAGCCCGGGGGATGCCGGCCAAGTTCCCCTGGGACGGAGCATCTTTGGTGGCCCTGCTCTCCACCAGCGATGGTGGCAGTTGAATGCGCACCACCCTTAGTCCCGCTTGGGGGTCTAATAATAGTAATCATAGCAGTGGGAGTAGTGACAGCTACTGCTTATTAAGCGGCGGCCACGTGCCAGGGGCTGTGGGTAGAACTCCACACTCGCCATGGCCAGTCCTGAGGTCAGCACTGTGAATTGCACACAAATGGGAAACGTGTCACCTGCCTAACCAAGGGCACTTGGCTCTTGGTGGCCGTGTGTGTGGCACCCTGAGGTGGACCCAGAGACCGTGTCTGTCCTGGTCCAGCCTTTGGTGAGTTGTTTCCCACAGGCTGGGAGGCTCTAGGGCCCAGCGCCTCCTGCCTGCAGTAAGGCCACAGGTGTGAGGGTCTAAAAGGTCACCTGCGTGGCACTGGAAGCAGAGAAGGCTTTCTGCATGACGGTCTCTGTCAATGGTGCCCCACCATCCAAGCGCCTGCCCCGCCGTTAACCCCAAGTTCATTGGACACTGCTTTCAGAACATCCTTTCTCTCTCAGACCCCACATTAGTAGGTTTTCCATTAATATTTGCTAAGTAAGTAAGGGAGTGGAAGACTAATACTTGTCTTGACTTGGGGTCTCACCCTGACTTCCCTTATCTCTCCCCTGAAATTGGCTACAGAATTCATCTCCTTCGCTTCTGTACAGCTGGGACTCCAACACAGTCGCAAGCCAGGTCCCCACTGCCTCCCATCCCTTCCTAGTCTCCACAGACAGAGTGAGTCTGAGACGGGGCCGGCACATCACCGGTCTGCGCAAGCCCCCTCCGGCCTGCAGAGTCACGCTGCCTCCAGGCCGGTCCAGGTGCTCCAGAGGAGGCCGGGCCCAACCTCCCCTCGAATACCCTTCCTGTTTCCTGAACACTCTTCCTACACCTGGCCATTGACCTTGAGGCTTCCTCTACCTGGACTGCCCTTCCTCCTTTACTCTGACTATAGAAATAATATTCCTTTTTGGTCTTAGTTGCCAGCACCTCCTACTGACTCATTTTACTAAACCGACCACCTTCATGCCATGTGCTATTGCTATTTGCTGGATGAACACCAAAGGGCGTCCACAGAAAACAGACTACGTGTCTGGGGTACTCCCTAACCCTCAGCTCAACACTCTTACTCTAACTAAGCCCCAGTCAGCCCTCGGGGCCGTGGGGAGGGGATTCCAGGTCGAGGTACTGTGTGCCGTTCTCTGGAGGAGAAGCAGTCCCCGCCAGAGCCCTTCACGTGGCCTTGGACGTGCTTTCCAGACTCTAAGGGCTATAGCATTGAAGACAAAGGGCTGACCCTTGAACTGGGAAATCCCTGGATGGAGAGATCATTTCAGGTGGAGGGATCCTTGGGGCAGCAGCACGGAGGAGGGACAGTGTAGGGTGACTGATATGGGGGAGGTCGGCCAGCACAGGGTGACGATCAGGCTGAGGGTAGGACGCACACGGACCACTGAGGGTCCCTCAGGCACTGGATGTCACTGGATGGATGGCAGCTTGGGGACAGGGGTAGTCATTGAAAGAAAATGCCTGGAGGAGCCTCCGTCTCACCTTTTCTCCTGATGATTAATAAGGCAAAATAGAGAAGCTTATTTCCCTAGGAATCATAGACTCGCCAAAGGCAGGGGCTGATTTTCTCCCCCTCCTGTCCTTCTTCCACCCCCTGTCTGGTCTAACTCAGGCTGACCTTGGGCCTTGCCTGCAGTTGGACGGGGAGCCCTTGGAAGGCAGCTGTCTAATAAGCCAGCCTCCCATCATGCCCCCCACCCCCACCCCATGCTTTTCTCTCCATTCATCTGTTTTTCTAGCCAAAAGCCAATTTACTTGCCTCCGACAAACCAATCATATTAGGAAAGGGGAGGTTATAATTCACACAAAAACAAAATGAAACAAAACAGAAACTGGAAACAACTCTGTAAAGATCTGTTGGCTAGGAAGCAAAAGAGGAAATCCACTGGGCAGAAAGCAGCCTCTCACTGTGAAAGGTGCTGGCAGGTGCCAGAACCCGACCACAGCTGGACGTGGTGGCAGGAGGCAGGCGAAGTGGCTGCAGGGGAGCCCGGGAGCCCAGGGGCTTGCTCTATGCAAACGGTCCCAGGCAGACCACCTGACTCCCCAGTGGCCTTTCCTGGCTGCACAAGGAACAGCAGGTCTTTGCTGGTCTCCTTCCTGCACCCTTAACAGTCTCAGGACAGTGAGCCCCTCCCATTTCACCAGGCTCATGAAACAGGCTCCGGCTGTGCTAAGAACCCTAAGGAGGAAAGCAGCCATCAGTTAACTAATAGCCATTGACCCCCTTCCTTGCTACGGCCACACTGGGAGGACACAGGCACCCACCACTGGTGTCGGTCCCTACAGGGCCTATGTCCCATTCCACCCCTGCTGGTGAGAGCGTTCTCCAGGATACCCAGGGTTTGCATTACTAAGTGGTACTTTGGGAGAAAAAAAAAAATCTACATTCGTATATATTTCTCTCCCTCTCCACTCAAAATCTCTGGGCTTTTAAATATGAGAGCCTTTTATTTCCTTAAAACAGCAGTTGCTTTCATTTAGTTTGATGGATTTAAAGCATTTAGAGGCGGGAGGAGTGGATGGGAGGTGGTGGATTTCTCAAGCTACCTTCTCACACCCTCCAAAGGATGAAGTGTACCTGGTACACAGCAGCTGGAATCTGGGCAAAAATGAATCCTCCCTTCTTTTGTCTTAAGGCTTAGGACTTAATTTGTTCCAAAGGTGCTTGTGAGTGAGATTCCCTCTTTTAAAAACTTCTCTACGGCTTCCCTGGTGGCGCAGTGGTTGAGAGTCCGCCTGCCGATGCAGGGGACATGGGTTCGTGCCCCGGTCCAGGAAGATCCCACATGCCGCGGGGCGGCTGGGCCCGTGAACCATGGCCGCTGAGCCTGCGCGTCTGGAGCCTGTGCTCCGCAACGGGAGAGGCCACAACGGTGAGAGGCCCGCGTATCGCACAAACAAACAAACTTCTCTACCTATTCTTTTCCCTTCCCCCCATCTCCTCTACCTCTTCCTCCTCAGTTCCAAGAGTTATTCATGGATCCACTTGCCCTTCATCCTGGTGTTTCCTTATCCTTCTGGGAAAACACAGCCAGAAGCTGGGGCCACCCGTGGGCTGTCCTCAGTGTCACTCTCCTGGCTGAGAAGGAACAAGCGTGGGGGCTGGGCCTCCTCAAGGGCCGAGAACCCCTCCCTTTCAAAACCTGAGGAACAGGGGCAGAAGCACTGAGCCCAGAGTGCTTCTGCCCCAATCTCAGGGAATCAGAGCTGTGCAGAGTCTCAGAATTTGCAACTATGTTATGACGATGGAGGAGAGATGGTGATCCTTGCACAGACTCAGACTTGAGAGACACAGGATCTCAGGTCATAGGGTCGTGGGGCATCCTCAGAGAAGGGCTGATCCAAAACTTAACTGGGAAAGGCCGCCCCACCTCCCCAGGGCTCTGTGGGGAGGCCTCCCTTGACCCCATGGGGGGATAGGAGGGTTCTCCACTGCTGGCTCTTGTGGCTTCCTTCCTTCCTCTTGGTCTGTCTCCCCCACCAGACCAGAAACTCCCCAAGGGCTGGACGTCTTGTTCCCTCTTGTGGCTGATTCTGGGTCCTGAGGCTTCTGCTCTCATCCTGAAGGCCTGTGGAGTGTCTGGAACCACCCTTGGCACCTGTGGCAGAGGGGACCCCGGGCCTCCAGCCTGCTTCTGTGCCAGCACCTTCCTCTTTAGCTGCCCACCTTCCCTGAGGCTTTTCTGAGCTCAAGCTTTCCCTGGGCCTCTCATCCTTCTCCAGGGGAGCTACCTCAGTCTTTCTCTTCCCTTCTGAGGCCTCATCCCCATCTCTGTGTCCTGAAACTCACCCTCCATCATGGTTCTTGGTAAGAACTCAAGAAGGGAGTTGGGCAGGGCTGGGCAGGGGTGGGCCCAGCCCACTCAGACCTTCTTTCTGGCTTCCCCCTACTCTGGCCGGCACTTTGTCCGTCTCACTCCCCGTTCTCCTGGCCTCCCAGCCCAGGCCATTTCACCTTCTTCTTCCACAAAGACTCCAAGCTGGTGCTGGTTTGTTGACAGGACCGGCCTTCTTCCTCCAGCCCAGGCCCCACCCTCCCTGGGTGGACTGAGGGGCTGGGGCTCTGCCTCTCTGTGTGCGGGCCCTGGGTTAGCAGCCTGCCTTGTCCTGCCCTTTTCAGCCCTGCACTCTGACAGCACACAGTTGCTAAAGGAACCTTAATCAAAGGACTCAGGGCCACCCAGCTCCTTGATTAACTTGACTTTCTTACCTACAGGGCCATATCTTGCCAAAGGGCTTCTACTGCCATCTTCTGATTGGATTCTCTTGGGTCAAAGGCAGGGAGGGTCTCCTTCTTCTTCTTTTTTAAAAAATTTATTTATTTTATTTTTTTGGCTGCATTGGGTATTCGTTGCTGTGCGCGGGCTTTCTCTAGTTGCGGAGAGCAGGGGCTACTCTTTGCTGCGGACTTCTCATTGAGGTGGCTTCTCTTGTTGTGGAGCATGGGCTCTAGCAGGCGGGCTTCAGCAGTTGTGGCACATGGGCTCAGTAGTTGTGGCACGTGGGCTCTAGAGTGCAGGCTCAGTAGTTGTGGTGCATGGGCTTAGTTACTCCGTGGTATGTAGGATCTTCCTGGACCAGTGCTCGAACCCATGTCCCCTGCATTGGCAGGAGGATTCCTAACCACTGCACCACTAGGGAAGCCCAGGGGGCGGTCTACTTAGCCCCCATTTACAGCTGGGGAAACTGAGGCTTGGGTGATCAGGTGACATGCGGTCATGAATAGCAGAACCAGGACTGTGCCCTCCTGTGGATGTTCACACTGGGGCCCATTCCTGATGAACCACAGTGATGCCCAGGTGGGAGGTGGAGACTCATACTTCCTCTCTGGGCTGCCCGTCCAGCGATCACTTCCAGCAGGCAAGGGGCAGGGCCTGAGACCGGGCCTTGGGACTCTCCTCCAGGTCCAGGGTTCCATGTTTGGGGATGCAGGCTTCATCCCATTTCTCCATTCCTTTCCTCATCCTTGGATGAGACAGTGACCCATCCTCAGAGGCTTGCAGAGTGAAACTGGCTCACAGGTCTCCCTCTCCCAGGCCCTTCTTAGAAGCATCTCTCCTGGGGTGGCATCTCTTCTGAGAGAGCTTTTGAGACCTGCCCCCGCCCCAAAGGTACAGTGTGAGTGGAAAGAGGCTGGCTCTATTGCTGGATGCTTGCAGAAGCCGCGCTGTCTCCTTGGGACTGGGAGGGCCTCTGGGTATCTGTGGCTTTCCTTAAGGGCTAAGGAGCTGGCTTTATGTGCTGCTGTTACCTCTATAGCCTGCTTTGGTGTGGTGCTGCCTCCAGCAGATGGCTAGTGGTGGCCCCTATCTGCATCCTGGGCCAGTGCTGAATGTGCTTGGTCTTCCTCCTCTTCTGAGGGGCGTCCCATCCTGAAAGCCTCCTCCAGGGGCACCCTGAGACCTATGGCTGAGTGTCCTGTTAGATCTCTGGGTGTGAGCGGAGCTCGGAGAGAGGAGGGGGGGTGGAGGAGGCTTCACCAACCCACCTCCCAGGCAGCTGCTGAGCAAATCCAGGGAGTTAATAGGAGGCACACAAAGCCCTTGATTTGCTCCAGAGATCAAGGGTCAGCCTGAATAACTCATTAATTAACCGAGCAAGGCTTCCTGCTATTGACAATGTCTGGGAGCTCGGCTTGGGAGCAGACCTCACATCCTGCAGCCAGAAGACCATTCCCAGCTCCCCCTCCCCCCCTCCTTTCTTTTTCCTACTTAGCACCCACAGACCTGGGAGACGCCAAGAAGGCCATTCCACTCTCTGATCTCAGCTTTCCTGAGACTCTGGCCTGGCAGGATTGTGAACTTGGACTCTTCCGCTTTCAAGCCTGACCCATGAGTTGTCTTCTTGCTCTGATCCCGCCACTCCTGCCCAGCCCTCACGGGCATCATAGACGTTCCAAGGATCCAGGCGTGCGCCGCTCCCACACACCTTCCGACGCTGCTCTTGGACGTCTATCACCAGGGAGAGGACATGATGAGATGATTCACACTGAGGCTGCGGGCTGACGGTGTTGGGAGAGTGGGTGGGTGCTAATTTCATTTCAACAAGGTTTGCGCTTTAACTTGAACAGCGTAAGCTCTAATGGTGGGATTTCAGCAACAGCGATTGGCTAGGCAGCAGGATTCTTTTGGTCAAGAGTCCTTCCCAGTGGCCACTAAGATCACAGAATAGGGGTGGCCTCTTTCTGTGCCCATGGCCGAGGCTTCTCTGTCCCAGGCAGCTTTTCCTTCCATTAGGGTCTAGCTTCTTTCCCACGGGTGTGCATATCTAAGCATCTGCTTTGGCTACCTTGACACCCATCCCTGGCACCACCTCTGAGTTTTCAAAGTGCATATACTGCAACTCCCACATCTGGGAGAGTTCTTTGCTCTAAAAGGGATGCACCACTAGAGGAGACTTCTTCATGGAGGAGACTAGCCACCCAAGTGTTGCTGGAGAGAGGACCCTATCATCCCCCAGAGGCCCACATGGAAGAAACACTGCAGGACTAGGTTTGATAGAGCTCTTGTGGCATGGATAGAGCTTTCTTCAGCCTGCTATTTCTGGAGACCAAGACATGGGAGACCTTGATGCAGTTCGCAGCACCTCTGTTATTACTTACGGAGCTCAGCTCTGCCAGTTGATATCTGCACAGCCTACTGCTGCTTGTAGAGTCAGCCATTTCCGGAAGGTCTCGTCACTGGCTTTAGAGCCTGTTGCTGTTTGTAGAGTCTGTTGTTAGCAGAACCAGGCCTTGCATGCAGAGCTCATTAATAGCCACAAAGTTGGCTTCCACCTGGAAAGTTCCTTGGGGTTTGCGGAGCCTGACATCGCTTGCAAAGCTCACGGAAGTTTGCAGAACCCACAGCAGTTTGTAGAGCTAGGGTTTGCAGAGTCAGTTCTCGCTTGCAGAGTTGTTCACCAGCTTTAGAACCAGGTACTGTCTTATTGTCTTTAGCAGATGCTGGCTTCATAAGCTGAGCTCATCAGTGGCCACAAAGCTTACTGCTGCCTGCAGAGCTTGGCTCTACTTGCAGAAACGTCATTGCTTGCAAAGTTCCTCTTGGTCAGAGAACCTGGGGCTATTTGCAAGTCTGACATTGCTTGCAGGGTTCAGCACTGATGATACAGCCTGGGACACTTTCTGATTCTATTTCCTACGCCTGGATTATCTGCTTCTTGGTGAATTTTTAAGAACATGTGCCCACACTCTCGGGTTTTGAAGTGTTTTCTTGCACTTACGGGTTTCGAATTCTCTCCAAGACGTCTACCAAGTTTCGGCTCCATATCATTCCCTCTGGTCTCCGTGTCTCCCCATGATGCTGGCTCAATGCCTAGACTCAGTTCCCTCTCTAAAGCCAACATGCTCTGAGTTCTCTCCTTCCCAGAGCTAACAGTCTATATAAGCAACTCTCCGATCTTTGCTCAGAGCTCTTGAACGTCCAGCCAGGTGCCTGGGTTCTCTTCGCCGCTGGCTCAGTAAGATCTGATGACATTCAGTCTACATGCTCTCCTTAGCATGGAGACCTAATGCTTCCATATTCCTGCATGTTTATAGAACTCCTGCACATCCTGGTAGTGGGAGAGTGAGGACCGGACAGAAGCAGGGCGTTTGTGTCACGTGTGAATCCTACTCTGGGCCCCAGGGGCCATGTGACCTTGCCCTCAGAACCTGGAAGGAGGACTCCTGACTATCTTTGTCAGCACCGGCTTGTGGGCCTTTGTACCCCTCAGGGACTGGTGGGGGTGTTGGCGCTCATACAAGGCTGTCCTTGCCTGCAGCTGGTACACCCCGATTAATCCTGATCACCCGTGGACACATTCAGTCCCTAACACCAACTTAGGAACGCTGTGCTGGGCTGGGTGTTTTTTGTGGGGACACAGTCTTTTAAACACACAGGTCCTTGGAAGGCGGGGCTGGAGGCGTGATTTGTCATATTGAAGGACGTTGCAGAAAACCAGAAGGAAGATCAAATAACAATTTCCAGGTTCTTCTTACTAAAACCCAGTAGTTCAAATTGTAAATGGACAGGCAGCAGTGAGCAAGGGAGATGGAGTAGAAGGAACTGACCCAGATGTCACCAGTGTTCCTTCAGGAATTTTCCTAAGCATCACCACTGCCCAGGACTTGCCATGTCTGAACATAAGTGGGTCCAGGTAGAGACCTTAACACCCGTAATTTCTGCTCTCAGTAAGTCCATGATATGAAAACTCAAGTCAGGAGGAGATCCCTCCTTTTTCATAAGGACTTCTTCAAATACATTTAAAGTGGAACGCGTTCCTTTCCATAGCCCAGCTATCAGTCCAGCTCTTACGCTGCCAGGGCCTCCTGACTTGCCCTCAGTTCTACGTCAGAGACCCCAGGCGGCTGCCACTGAGGACCTCGTCTGGGCCAACAACTATCAGTGATGAGACCTGGTCCTTCTGACTTACTCTGCCTCCCTGCCTTGCGAGGGCCAGAGGTTCCACTCACACAGAGAGTCCACAGTCCACAGAGTGGGCTTGAGGCAAACTCTTACCCTTCCTTAAAACTCCATTTTCTGTCCTTTGTTCTTAGAAGAAAATGAGCTCTAGATCCGCTCACTGTTGGCTTCGTCCACAGGGCCTGAGGCAAGCGCCGCTCAGGAGATAATTCAGAGTGCTAATGGCATACAGATGCATGCTAATTCATGTGCACACACACAAATTAGACTGCAATTATCACAGGAATTATTTGCTAATGCTGGTTACCATTTGAACCATTACTCAGCATTGGTTACCACAGACAGCTGGTCAGTATGACTCAGCAGGAGGCCTGCCTCTCAGGCCGACTAGGAAACTAATGGAAACTTGAGTCAACGTCAAGTAACAGTCTTGCACTGCTGCAACGTGGGAAGTGGGTCTCCCAAGGTTGGCTGTGGGAATGGAACAAGCCTGCTGGAAAATGACACTCAGATCCCAACAGGGGAAGGAGAAGCCAGTGACAAATGCCATATAATACACCCTGGTGTGTGTGTGGAAGGCCAAAGGTGTAATGCACAGGTATGTCCGTTTGTTCGACAGCTCCTTCCTGGCTGTCTCCTGTGTGCCCCGGGGAGTGTGAGACTTGGAGGACGAGATGTAGGCTGATAAGTGACTCGTAAGACAAGAACCACCCACGGAAGCAGCCAGCTAACCCACAAGCATGGAGGCTGATTCACTGTTGAGTCCTGGAGGAATTCACTGGGATCCCCTTGAGAAGGTGGGGCTTGAGCTTCGTAATCCAGGATGGGGCCCGTTTTAGTGCAGGTGGGAGGAAGGCAGCCAGAACTGCCCGCCAGGCCACATCAGAATACATACATACATCAGAATGGCCACCGAGTCACAGTGGGAGCCTCTGCTCCGCCAGTGGCTGCCATTACCACCTCCTCTTGAGGGTCCCGCCAAAGGAGGCTTCATCATGCATATTTTGTAGGAAAGGAGCTGGAGGCCCAGAACAGTAAAAAGATTAACTCCGAAGCCACACAGTTGGGCTAGCAGGGCTGGAATTAGATCCCACATATGTCTGGCGGTGAGCACACTAAGGACAAGGATGGGTGGTGGGTAACTGAGGGGCAGTCTCAATGGTACTGCTGAAACAGCTCCTGGGAGGACCGAATTCCTTCCACTGGAGAGGGAAGTATGGCCCAGTGAGTGATGGATGCTTGGTCCACAGCGAGTGGGCCACAGAGCAGGGCAGGCAATGAGTTTCACACTTAGCACTGAGTGCTTGATTCCATGGAGCCTCCAGAGCCCAGCAGAGGTGGGAGGGGATCTGGGCATAGTCCTTGTATCCATTTGGCCACCCCTGTCCCAGAAGGGCATCTCTGGCACTACCTGGACATCTTCGGCAGGGAAAAGGAGAAGGGAGGGTTGCTGATCTCCTGGGGGTGTCCACTTCCCTTCCGGCAGAAAGCTGGGGTTCCCACTGCTGACCCTGGTGTCACATCTCTTCTCTCCACCCTCCTTCTTGCTTCCCAGGAGGACTTCCTGTCTGGTGGGCCAACTGTGGGCCCTACAGGCATCCTGACTTCTCTGATAATCCCTCCCTGTGGATGTGCCCCGAAATCTCCCAGCTGTAGCTGGGTGAGCTCCTGGCTGCCAGAGATTGGAGCCGATGCTGAGGCAAGGCACTGGCATCCACTCTTCTATGTTGAGGTGTGGCTGGAGCACCCTGTTTGCATTGCTGGGAGACAAGAGAAGACTGTGTGCCTGAATAGATGGCCCAACGTGACTCATCTTGGCCAACTTGGGGCACACAGTGTGGAAGACCCAGGCTAAACGCCGGAGTTCTTTGCAGAGTGCTTCAGGGAGCCCAGCCTTCACTTTGTGGATGGACAGTGGGGAGAAGACCCAGCCCTTGTCCTTAGGGTGCTACCGCTCTAGGAGGCACAATGAATACAGAGAAGTCCCCCACGAATGTCCGTCCTCAATGGTTCTGACAGGAGTGGGGACATAACTTGTGGGTGCCAATTGGAACCCATTGCTCAGAAATTATTAAGAATTTTGAGCTGGTGATGGCAGAGCATGAAACCAAGTGCCAACCCTTCATGGGGCACCTGTCCATGAAGCTGGCTTGGGAAGAGCAGGTCAGAAGAGGAACCGTCCTGCTGCCCCCGGGGGCTGCACACCTGTTCCCTCCTTGACCCGCCAGGACCAAAGTGGGATCACCCACTGGGGCTTGAGACCTTTCCTTGGAGGGAGCTTCTCAGGGCGATGGGCTCTTGTTTCCCAGCACCCTCTCCAGACTCTCCTCGCCCAGCGCTCACCCTGATACCAGGGCAGTCCCAGCTCCCGCCCTGCACAGCACCCAGGCCCGTGAGTGATCCTGCCAACCTAGCACATTTTTTTACCTTTGTGGCAGTTTTCCCATCTGCCTCCACCCCAACTGACAATTTATAATCAGGTTCCTCCCTCCCTCCCCGCAGGGCCATCGGGTCCCTCATGAGGCCTCCCCTGGTTGATGCTGACGGCGCCTCCTGTCCCCTGCCCCACACGGACACACCGCACCAGGCCACCCCCAGGCCCCTAGACCCCTCCGCTTGACCCTGAACTCGAGTTACACTCCCTGATAGGCCCCCAGCCCCGTGGCATATTTACAGAAATGCCACTCAGCAAAACCACGCAAATCAAATGAACGTTAGCGGGAAAGCTGCGAGCTTCCAAATTAGCAGTGCATAATTAGTTTCATGCAGAAACCTCTCAGAAGCACAGGGCGCTGGCTGGTGAGAGAGAATTAGTCTTTGCGAGGATGAGGGGAAGGGCAGGGAAGGATGGGGGGGAGCGGGGAGGGGGCGTTGGGAGAGGGGTGTGGATTGAGTGAAACACGGCTGCATCTGTACAGCGAAAGTCCACACACTGCCTGCCTGCGGTGCCATTCCGGAGCGCGCAGCCCCAGGCTCTTAGATCCCACGCAGCAAGGCCCAGCCCTGCTGTTCCTGGGAGTTCTAGCTTCAGGACACACTCGGGTGGGCCTTCCCAGGCCCCTGGTGGGGGGGGCTGCACAGAGAGACTCTTTTGATCGTGCTTGGGCCCTCAGGGGAGATGTCCGTGGTTCGCCCACATCTGCCCCATGACACAGGACTCCGCCTGGGGTGAGCACAGCCGCTCTGGCTGGCCCGGTGTTCTGTTCTGCAGATCGGCTGGCTGAGAATCACAGCCCTTGTGAATTCCAGAGCTCCTGGCACTCCAGCCCCTTGAGGGGAGGCATCTCACAGCTGGGGAGTACTGAAGCCCAGCTGCAGCTCGCCCTGGCAGGTGAGCGTGGAGCCGGGGCAACAGCGTCATCTCCAGACCTCAGGATCTAGGAGGACCCTCACCTGCTGTCCGCAGATATGCGCCGGGAATAACCACCTGCTCGGCTTGCACTCCCAATGGGTGGACTGGTCCCCAAG
This sequence comes from Globicephala melas, assembly GCF_963455315.2. Lineage (NCBI taxonomy): Eukaryota > Metazoa > Chordata > Mammalia > Artiodactyla > Delphinidae > Globicephala > Globicephala melas. The sequence goes on along the minus strand of NC_083326.1, from coordinate 37,557,267 downwards.
GACTCTCCGTGGACCCTCCCAGGTCCCCCAGGACCACTCCAGCCACTCAGTCCAGGCCCCGCCATGCCCTCTCCCCTCTCTTCTCCCAACCCTCAGGGAGCCTGCACTGCCCTTGACGGATTCAGGAAGATTCCCTGTGCTCAGCCATGGCCTGACTGGCTCCCTCTGCCTCCCTCACGACTGCCTCTCCAGGCCCAGCAAGGATGATGGTGACAATCCTACCCACTCAACTGCATCCTCTAGATGGTGTAGGGGAGGGCGTTCTGGCATGATGATGAGGGGGGAGAGGTAGGTTCCGAGTTGGGCTGTGGCTGTTTGCTCTCCTCCCTCACCCTCAAGTAACTCTGAGTTGACCCTGGGAAGGATGGCAACACCAAACTTGCGTCCCTGGAAGAGGTTCCACCTCCCATCCCCAGCCTGACCCACCTATGCGAGGTCAAGGGGCCCAGGGCAGGACAATGGTGATCTAGGCGTGGCTGCCTCTCCCTGTGGTCCTGGGCAGGTCTCTCCACCTCCATGGGTCTTACCTAGTTTCCTCATCTATCAGTTGGAGATAACAGTGCCTGCCCTCCCTTCCTCAAGGTTTTGTGGGGGTCAATGGCAGCAGAATTTTAAAGGCTCTCTATCAACGCAGGTGTGCTTCCCACTGCCAGGTGTTACGGCTGAGCCACGTGGATGCTAAAGTTCACCATGACGGTGAACGCGGCTGAGAGCTCAGGAGGGTGGTGTCTCTCAGGCTGGGTCTCCAGTCCCAGCCGCAGGAAGATGCTGTGCCCTGCCCGAGGAGAGCTCTTTACATGGAGGTGTGCAGTCTTTATTGCTTATTATATATTATTTATTTAGTCTTAATTTATAACTTCATGATTGCCAGAGGATCTTAGTGCCACAGGGACAGAAATGTGATGCCCAGTCCTCAATAAAGAATGCTTTTCCTGCCATAAATAAACAGAATAGCCAATCAACTACCCATCAGATTGCCTGGCCCTGGCACAAACAGGACGCCACTAATGAGACACAACATGCATTAGCTTAATGCTTCACCAGGGGAAGCAGGCTGGCCTCTGAGTGCCAGCCTGGGTCACAGCGGGGACTGGAATGGGTGGGTCTCCGTACGGGCACCGAAGGAGGGCTCCGCCTGCGAGCAGTCCATTGGCAACCAGGCGACCCTGGGGAGCTGGGACTCATCTCAGTGGGGTCACTGCTGCAGCTTCACTTTGATTCAAGACAGCAGGGGTTGACTGTGTGCCCCTGTGTGCCCAGTCCTGTGCTGGGTGCTGTGGGTGCCATCTGGGGAGTCTTGTGTCTGTTCCAGGAGATACAATTCATGAGTACGATGTGAGTTAGAGCAATGAATGGAATAGCGTAATCCATGTGCCCAGGGCCGTGGAAGGTTGTTGATGTGGGTGGGGGAGTCAGGGAAGGCTGCTCGGAGGAGGAAGGCACGAGCTCCTCCTTCCAAGACAAGCAAGAAATGCAAGTGAGTGTGTTCAGATAAGTGTCACAACATGAGCACAGGCGTGGAGAGAGGGATGAGCAGTGAGCTGGCAGCAGAGATGGGTGCCCAGGGGCTGAGGCAGACGCCGCTGCGGGGAAAGGCAGGAGGGTGCAGACTGCCAAGGGCTGGGGTAGGAATCTGGGCTTTGTTTTGGCAGCACCAGGGAGTCATGGAGGGTCCTAGAGTTCTGGGAAGATCAGTGCGGCAGAGCCGAAGCCACTGCAGAGCAGGTTTCCCCGGGTTCCTTTCCCGACCTGCCTTCCGCCGTCCCCCTCCCAGGCCTCCTGGGACTGGGCTCCGGGAGGGGCTGGCACAGCTCCCTCTTGCTCTGTCTGCTCTTTATCACTGTCAGCTGCTTAAAGCCAAGCCTGAGCGGCCGCCTCCCCACCAGAGCTGAGCTCCCCAAAGATAAGATGAATGTCTGCAGGCCACAGAGCTGAGATGCTCTAGAGGAAGTGGAAGAGGAGGAAGAAGGAATAAACACCCGTCACATTAATAAGAGTTTGGGAGAAGTGAGGGGTTGAAGCCAGGAGTCTCCAGATGGTGTTTAGTGAAATGACAGTTTGATGCTTAAGAGGAAAAATGGAACCATGGGATGCTGGGAGCTTCGATCTTCACGGGGTAGGGGTGAGGGGTGGGTACATGGAACTGGTGTGGGACCTGTGCTCACCTAGGCCTGACCAGAGCCCATTTCAGGTCCCAGCAGAGAGGGAAAAACACCTCTAGGATGTCCGCTAAGGGGCCCCACGAAGCAGCACTTGTCCCAAGGATTCAGGTGCACACCCGCCCATGCATTCCAATGTCCTCCCCGCCACTGAGAACTTAGCAGGCTAATCCTTGTGCCAGCGCTGAGTCCACAGGGATGGGCAGGACCAAGACCCTGTCTCCAAGAGCACGTGGTCCAGGGTGAAGGACTGGCCAGGAGGTCATGTTACATTCTGGTAATTGAGGCATGCACAGGAGCTTCTGGGAATACAGGTTGGGGGCATCTTATCCAGCCTTGTCCAGGTGGGGGAAGGCTTCCTGGAGACGGTGGTGGCCAGGCTGAGTCTGGAATGTAGACCAGGGCTTAGGATGTAGGAGGATGCCAGGCAGAGGGAAGCAACAGCGCAGAGCACAGGATATGATGCTGCATGGGAAGTGGGGAGGGAGGTGTTCTTGGATCCTGGGGTGTTCCTGGATCCTGGTGTCAGGTGGCAGCTGTGGAGAGGAGCTGGGCTAACAGTCAGGGATGGGTGGGGGAGGGCTAGTCCCATTCACCGGGAGTGTGGGTGCAGGATTTCCCCCGCCCCCATCCCCCAGCCATATGTGGTGTCAGCAAGGGCATCGGAAAGCTCTCCCTGACTTGCCTCCCACGGTGCCTGAGACCCCACCCTGAGTGCCCTTCCTCGGGTTAAACAGAGCATGTTTTCAGCATCCATCCTTGATGGTTCAGGCACTTTCTCTGCTCTCCCCTGAGGGGAGAGGCCTGGAACCTAGAGCTCCCCAACCCAGGGGGCCCAGGGGAGCAGTGGGCCCAAGTGGTGGGAGGCCATTTCTCTAATGCAGAGAAACTTGGCCCTGGCCATCCTGGCAGAGGCCTTGTTTGTTAGCCCTGGGGAGCCGTGACACTTTGGGACCGACAGTCTGGCAGAGTCGAGACCACGGTGGCCAAGGCTGGGGATGAAGTGGCAGGGAGGCTGATGCTGGGTGTAGGCCGAGGGGGCAGGCAAGGGAGAGGAGCGAGACACAAAGGAGAGAGCGAGGCAAGGAGAGTCAAGGAGGAGTCGCAGGCTTCTGAATCTGTTCCGTGTCGATTTCCCCCCAAGTCACACAGCTGCCAGGGTTCAGACAGATGCTGTGATTAGCATTTTAATGCATTTCAGAGGACCTTGTCCAAACTGCTGTGGAAATCAGAAATCAAGAGTTTATCTTCAGCTGTCCCCGTAGAGCTATATTCTCGTTCAATTCCGAAGGAGCCAGAGGAAGAGCATGCGCACACGTGTGTCTGAGTGCCCACATGCGGGTGCGCGCCTGGATGCCAGTGTGTGTACGTCTTCCTGCGTGTGCTAACGTGTACACACGCGTCTCATATTCCTGCATACGTATATGCCATGCACCCCGGTGTACGTGTGTGTGCACCTTTGAATGCTGAGTGCCGGGGGTGCATCTATGCCCGCACGTGGACGGTTTGCACATCGGGGCTTATTTTACACCTGCCTTTGCAAGTGTGATTTCATCCGGGATCACTCACGTGGAAGAGGGACAGCTTGATGCTGGATGAAAACAGGTCAGTGCTGAGTGACTTGGGCTGTCAGGGCGTCGGGGCCTCAGGTAATGGGAAGTGCATTTCAAATGCAGCTTAGCCTCATCCCAAACCTGGATTTCCAGACAATACCGGCTAGCGGTATTTTCGAGCAACGTGGAATTTCTGGAGTCAGAATTCCACTCTCTTTGGACGGTGTTGGCATCCAGCCCAGCCTCTGAGAGGTCTCTGGAGCCCCACGCAGGGGGTGGGGCAGCTCCTGGTGGGTCAGGGCAGAGGTTGGGTTGGGAAGCCGGGAGCTCCTCGTGACACACCCTGTGCATAGTGGGCTGCCTCTCACCTTCGGGCTGCTTGTCACCAGCCAATCAACTAGCTTCAGGTGGAAGGATTTCCTTCTCCTTCCTTTGTCGTCCTCCCTGGACACACTCCCCTTGGGAGGTGTAGCTCTCAGCCCCAAACACAGATTTCCAGGACCACCCTCCCAGCCCAGAGACAATGGGACATCACTTTCCTACCTTAGGGAGAGGCACCTATTCACCTGGCAAGACTGTGACGGCTCTTAGGGATCTGGGCAACACCAGTGGCTCCTCTCTCGGGGTCAACTAAAACTCCAGGTCTGTAACCCCTGCCAGGCCAGCTCCCCAGTTAGTGTCATTATGGTGGAGTATCTACTTGTAGTTTCATGGGGCCCCTCAAGGTTGCTTGACTCAACTGATGGCACAGTGATATGAGTCGGGGGATGCCTCCATTGGAAGGGGGGCAGGGAAGCAGCAGACAGCTCCTTGCGAATTTGTTTAATGTAAATACATCCTCTATTTATCTTTGGCTGTTAATAAATTCATGCATTATTACAAAATCCCTCATACCAGCAGACCACGCTGCGTTAGATCAGCTCGTTTTTAAGAGATTTCCTGTTGGCAGGATTCAAAGCCCACACCTGCAGCCAGCCCAGGCACAAGGATTTAACTAAACGCCACAAATAATTAGATCAGTTAACCTCGCAAATTAAAACAAACACATCGCATTAGCTCAGTTTATCTTAAAAGAAAATATTAAGTTCCCCCAGATAAGTCGTTTAATAAGAATAGAGGGAGATGACACACACTGCCTTCCCAGAACCTGTGGGCAGGAGGCAGGGAGGCTCGAACAGTGGCCAGACAGCGGGTCTGCCTGATGGGTGACCGATCGGGTTCTTGCCTGGTGATCTAACAAGGTTGGAAGTGTTTGCGGAACACCCGGGCAGGGTGTGGGCCAAACCACGCAGAACAGTGGCAAAGCTCCGTGGGGTCTGAGAGGAGTGAGGGGCATCAGTGGGATCTAGCCTACTTTGCTAGTTCATAATGCAGGGCAATCCCCAGTGACACCCTAGGAGGGTGAAAGAGAATGGGGGTTCACTCCGTTAGGGGAGGCTTTCTGGAGGGGTTGTGACCCACCCACTGAAAGTTCCTTCTGTGTGAGATGGTTGAAGTCTTTGTAAATTTCGAGCCCACCAAGTCAGAATGGAAGGTAGTTTGGACTTTAGAAGTCAGTCTTTGCAAAATCTATGGCGTAAAACATCTTGATCAGCGAATAAAGAGTGTAGACAGCATTCCTGTCTGTAGGAATATGTTGTCTACCTAAGAGACCGACAGCATTTGCAAGTGGCTCTCTAGTTTCCACTGTCACACCATGGCTGTGCTAATTACACGCACTTTGTATCTGTTCATTAAAGCAGGCTTGGCAGGACGTTAACTTGGAAGCACTGTTGGATTGTCCATTCAAAAGTCATAAAACTGCACCGAGCAACCCTGTCATATGGATGCTAATGCGAATGGGTGTCCCCCCAGCTCGTCTGAATTGGGGTGGGTTGACCAGTTTACTGGATCCGTGAATCTCAGAGTCTCTTTGAGATAAAGGCCGTATTGCAAATGAGAAAGGACCCAAATGTAGCATCTGGACAGAGCTGTGCCCAACTGTCTATGGACATTCACATGCCATGTGCCCTCTTTGGGCTACTGTGTCTCCCATGCAAAACGGTGGGGAGTGCTAAGGCATTGCCTTTTCTACTTTTCTGAGGTTCTCTGGGTCTCAGGAAAGAAACACAATGACGGAGAAGAGTCCCATTCATGGATCAAACTCCTCTAGCCTGAGAGGAGGAATTAAGGTTTTCCAACAATGCCAGACAGAGAACGGGGGTGCCCAGGTCTCCCGGAGCTGCATGGGCACTAAAATCGCTGGGGGAACGTTTGCAACACGTGGATTTGTAGGCCCCACCCTGACCTCCTGCCTCTGCGTGTGTGTGTGTGTGTGTGTGTGTGTGTGTGTGTGAGAGAGAGAGAGAGAGAGACTGAACCTCTATCATTCTTCGCACTTGTTACAAATCTGAATGTCTCAGAAACTTCCATGTGCAGCCAGGTGGTTTGAGGACCTCTCCAGCACTCTCCTCCAGGTGGGAAAAGCCCTCCAAGGGGTGGTGTGGCAGGAAGCCAAGTTCGGAACCAACTTCCGCATCCAGAGGGAGCCGATTTTCCCCCAACCCTCCTCCAGAAGGCCTTCTCAACACCAGAGAGTAGCCTCTGCCAACCCATGCCCGAGCTGTGCCAGCTCTGCTGATTGAGGCTGTCACTCTCCTACTCTGGAAGCTTCAATAGCTCCCAAGTTTCCAAAGAAAAGAGACCAAGTTGCTCAGTGGGATGTTAAGGCCTTCCCCACCGGGGTCCCCAGGCTTCTCTAACTCGAGACGTGTAACCTCTTTCTGAGCGCCCTGAACTCCAGGAGTGCAGTCTCCCTCACAGCCTCCCTCCCTCCCTCCTCCTTTGCATATGCTGTCACCTCATTGGAATGCTGTCTCCAGCCACTCTCCATCCACCCAAATCCTGCCTGTCCTTCCCAGGACAGCGCCCTGGTACTCAGCGCACCACAGCTCATGGCAGTGCTCAGTAGACACGGCCTCGCAGTGCTCCCTGATTACTCAGGGCTCTACATTTCAGCCCAAAGTCTCAATCCATTGTCCTCTAATTGGTTGGCATGTACATCGATTCTCCTCTGCAGGAGGGAAAGCCCCAGGGACAGCAGGGTCCTTGACCTCTCCTCATGCCCACCTTCCAAGCAGCACCAACACAGGGCCGGGCTCCTGGTGGGTGCTCAGGAAACACTTACCAGTTGAATGAAAAACCTCCTCGCAGGCTCTGAGCGGTCCGGCCCCAGCTGTCAGATGCCAGCTGTCAGAGCTGCTAGGAGAGGCCGAATGCATATTCATTTCAGATCCCTGGGCTGCCCTGCCTCGAAGGGCCTCCTGGACCATGCTAAGCCATGTGGGTACCAGGGCACGATTCTGTTTCTGCTCTCACTGGTTAGGGTTTTAAATCTCCTGGGCTCCCCTCACCCAGCTTCCAGGGCTGGGGCTTGGTGAACGGGGTGTGGAGAGGGAGGTATGTAAGTCTCATGTGGGGATTGTGCAAACCGTCAGGGCAAACTTAGCTAACACCTCTCGGGGGCTGAGGGACAGGAAGGGGTGATCTCGAACCCCCTCTTCAAGCACAGCCAGGCCTTGGCAGGGACAGGACCAGCGGTCTCCAGGGATGCTCCCGCAACTCCCACACTTGGCTTCCCCTCAGTGAGGTATGTCGGTCCCCCACGTGGCCGGCTCTGTGTTAGCTATGCGGCTGGGAGGGTTTGCTGCTGCGCACCCCGGGCCAGTCGTCCTCCAGCCCAGGGCATTTAGGGGTGGGGACGGATAGAAGCGGCTGGGCCAGGAGACCTGCTCCTCGGCAGGGTGGGGGTGGGGCAGGGGATATGGCTGCAGCAGCAGCGGTGGAGAGACCATCACTTAGTTCCCGTGTGTGCACAGTGTGTTCAGTGCTTCGCTGGCATCACTTCATGCACCAGTCCCTGCATGAAGGCACCATTGGCATCCCAGGGTCGAGAGGAGGAAACCGAGGCACAGAGAGGTGAAGCGATTTGGGAAAGGTCCCACAGCTCGGAGTGGTGGAGCTGGGTTGGCTGAACTGGGGGCCTGAGCCTGCCCAGTGAGGGGCTGGGTTTGGCCTCTAAGTCCTGAGGGTCCTCAGAGAAGGGAGAGATTGGGAGGGCTGGAGTGGGCTTCCTCTTGGATGGAGGCTGGGAGTGCGGGCCAGTGGGTTTAGGACTGGGTTGGCACTGGCGCGCTGTGGGGTTATCTATGATGGAGACACAACTGAAACACGGAGATAATCATTGGGTCTTGGCTCACCTCCTAGAAGTGATTTGTCCAGTGTGGGAATTACCTGCCAAGCTGCTCTCCCTTCCCCTCCCCGCACCCCCGGTGACTCAGACCCGGCTTGAACACTTCTGTAGCTGGAGGCTCACTACCTCTTGGGACAGCCCATGCCCTGGGGGTGGGGAGGGCTGGGTGGGACTTTCTCCCGCTGCAGGCAGAGCCTCGATGGAGGGCCTGAGGAGCAGAGGGCCGCACAGGCCAGCTAGGGTGTCTCTGGCCCCTTCCCTCCCTACTCTCAGCGCAGCCCAGTTGAAGTTAATCACGAGGGCAAATTCTCCCCTCCTCAGGCAGGCTTGGCATAGAGCACATGTGCTTCACTCCACACCCCCCAAAACAGGCCAGAAGTACTGCTGCTTCCGTTTCTGCAAAGTCGACTTGTCACCTGGAAAACCGGTGGGGCCATTTTCAGAGGGTGTGCACCCACCAGGCCACAAAGTGAGTGTGGAGATGTGACCATGGAATGCCTGTGACATGGGGACAGCTGTCGGGTGGCACAGCGGCCTTTGACTCTTTGACGTTTAAGCCACATACCTAGGCACAGAAGGATACAAGTTCAAGAAAGACGTAGAAGATAAAAATATGATACCTAAGGGGCTGAAATCTTCATCCCCCGTGAAGAATTTCATGGAATTAGAAACCATGTCAGAGTTGGATGAACATGCTGAGTTAGCAGTGCTGTGTTGAAGAAGCAGCTCTTAGAACACACTCTTTCTGAACAACTCCTTCCCAACCAGCCTCCTCATATAAGCATCGGGTCATGATCTGAGGTGAAGGCAAACACTGCAGGTGTGTGGGGTGGGGGCTGCTGCTCTGCCCAGCTTGCTCCTCTGTGACCCCCACCCATCTCTAGGAGGCTAATAGGGGCGACTCTCTTGGCTCCAACCCATTATCCAGCTCCTCTTCCCCCTCACTGACCAAAGCACAGTTTTGATCATGGCAGATATATACCTCATCCTTGGCCAGATATCCCCTTTCTCGGCCTCCCTTGCAGCTAGGGTGGTCAGGGAGTTCTGGTTAATGAGACCCACGCAGAATTCTACTGGGGAGGTGCCTATGAGAAATCTTTTGCATTCCTGATAAAATGGACAGACACAGCTGGACTTACTCTGCTTGACTGTGGGTATGATGCATGGAGCTAGGGCAGCCATTTTATAACCATGAGGAAAGAGACTCAGATGCTGACATTGTTATGCTGCCAAGCCAACACCAGACCCCAGACTCCGTGATATGCAAAAATCCAAAGCTCCATTTGTTGAAACCACTGTAGCCAAACGTATTTCTAACTGACAGGGTAGTCACTGAAACTGAGGTTCAGAGAGTTTAAGTGGTTCCCCAAGGGCACATAGTCAGGCTCCAGGCAGAACTGGGGCTGGAATTCGACCCTGCTTCCCATTCAGAACAAGACTTCCAAAGTCAGGTTTGGGGTGTGGTGACACCTGTGGGGGCACTGCCCTGCCTCACGTGGCCCCCTGGGGGTCTAGCAATCACGCCAGATTCTCCTATGGGAGGAGCGTGGCCTTGACCTTGGGGTGACAGGAACAGAGGAAGGTGACACCATTCCTGCCCTTGTGAAGCTTGGGTTTTCCACAGGGTTAGCTCCACAGGATGTGGTGGAAGGAGAGGGGGCCCTGGAGCCAGACCGCTCCTCAGTGAGCGAGCCCCCTCCCCTCAATCTCCTCATCCACAAAGTCATGCTGGTAACGCTCACTTGAGAGCACCCCTGTGATGCTGTTCTGACAAATAAATGAGAGAATACTTGTGAAGTGTCTGGCCATAGTGAGTCCTCGGTGAACGGCAGCTTCTTCACTTCCTATTCGTGTTTCTGGGGTCACCAAGAGACACTTGCACACTAATGCTTTTCTGAAGTCTGCTTCTGGGAATACTCAACCTCAGTACCTTTCAGAGACTAAAGTTAGGCCAGTGGTCACCAAACTTTTTTGTGCACATGTTTCTCCTAGAGATCTTGTTAAGATGCGGAAGAGCACAGTCTGTGTGACGTGGCTCAGATGCTCTGGGTGGGGCTTAAGACTCTGCACTTCTAACAGGCAGCTGGTGATGCTGATGCCCTGGGCCCAGGTGCACACTCAGCCAGGGGTTAGACCTCTTGCTCAGACCAAGGGAAGGCCAATGCTCAGACCAAGGGGGCGGGGCACTGTGGGTTAGAGCTGCCTGGGAGAGCTTCCGAGATGAAGATGGGGGCTTGGAGCTAAGTCCTGAGGCTCTGGGAGGACTGGGGTGTGTGGGCAGGGGGAGGCAAGACCTTCCCAGGGAAGAGGGAAGCTGGGGACTGCTGGTGCCCAAACCATGCCCAGAGTGAGCCGTATGTCCGGGACTCATTTGCCTGGAGTTGACCAGGGCCGGCAGGCTGTACAGGCTGGATGTTCTGAAGGGCAGCAGTGCCTTCTCCCACCACAATCCCCCCATTTCATCCCTAACTCCAGGAGGAAAATTCAGACTTTCCTGGCTCCCTAAAGTCTGCTCTCTTTACTATCTTTCCAATTACCTCTCCCTGCCACACACCTGGATCTGTCTCCCCCCCACCCCCGGGGTCCTTTATGGTCAGTCCACTCAGTCCTTCCCTTTTCTGAAACGTAATGAGACTTAAGAGTACAAATCACATCTCTGACCATTTTCTATTTTTATTGTCCTGTTACTATTTCATGAATGAAGTAGGAGCCACTGGACGTAACTGTAGCAAAGGACCCAGAGGTCAACCACACTCACGTCACTGTTTGTCATTCATAATAATAATCCCTGGATTGATAACAATCTAGCCTACACATAAGATTTTCACTACGGAATTAGGAAACAGGCCCAGAAAGGTCATGAGGCTTGTCCCAAGTCATCCAGCAAGTTGGTGTCGTCCCCGCAGACTGTAAGTGCTCTGAAGGATGGTACGAGCGGTCCGTTGGGCACAAGAGTTGGGCACCACACGCTCACACTTGCCTCGTCCCCTCTCAGCCACCGCGAGAGGAGGCCACTTGCCTGGCGCCCCCTGGTGGTCACGTTGAGACCATACTACAAATACCTTCGATCAAAACACACTGGAGCCACAGTAAACTGGGGCCCTGAACTCCAGCTCTTTTCTCTTTACAACTATTTTCATGACGATGTGAAGGACAAAAAAAAACACACTGCTTTCTGCCATCATCCCCCAGGGTTGCCCATCTTTGGTGGGACTTGGCAGCCCACCGTTCTGGAACGATGCAGGCCCACAACACAGATGCCTGGCTCTCTGCTCGCCTAGTCCACGTACACACTCTCTAGAAGAAACCCTGCCGGTCCTAAAACACATCCATCCCAGAGCAGGAGTTCACACAGACAGCCTGCTTCCCTGCCTCGTGCTCTGGCGAAAGGTCGGCAAACTCTCAAACAGCCTCACGTGGACCCACGAGGGCGCGTCCACCGAGGCCGCCTGGGAAGCCGCCTCACTCCTGTCACCGCCGCCCAGGCACTCACGCCCGTGCCAGCTGCCACTGCCCAGGCCAAAGCGCCTTCCACACAGCATTTCCTCCAAGTGCCCACGACCAGGAAGGGAGACCTTCCTGTCTTTCCAAGTGCAACCCCACAGGGTGAGCTCAGCTGAATACTTTCCAGGGGGCAGAGGGGTGATGTGGATGGAAGAGGAGCCCTGAGAATGGATCTGCTGGGACGCCACTGGGTGATGCCAAGGCTGGCGAGGTCAAGGGGCAGAAAGAGCTCTGCCCTGAATCAGCTCTGGGCGAAGGAGAAGGTACAGGAAGCCCTGGGGGTGGGGACTCTGAGAGCTGAAAAGTAGAGTTAACGGAGCAGTGTGGAATCAACGAGCTGCACCGGGTGCCACGGGGCGTCGGAAAGCCCTCTGAGAGCCAGAGAGACGGTACGGAGAAAGCGGAGTCGGACTCGAGCCTCCAAGGATGAAGAGAAACTCTCTGGGCAGAGGGAATGACACGGAAAGGAGAGGAGGCTGAAGGAAGGCGACGTACTTGGGTGAGAGCTGCGTGGATGTGTGGCCACTGGGGGAGGGAGTGTGCACCCAGCCGAGTCCCTCGGGTGACCGGAACCTGAGGAGTTTCCAGGCGGTCAGATCTTTGTGTCGCCATGATAACCTCGGCCAGCCTAGGAAGCATGTCAAGGGGGAGAAGCCTGGAAGCAGCCTACGGTGGGGTGGGCTGGGCTCCCCCAGGACACCCTGGGCTGTGCCCTGAGGTCTCTCTCAGCTGAAGTCCTGGGCACTTGCCATCACTACCAGTTTTTGGCACCTAAAGTTATTTTCTGGATCGTGAGCTGTCTTCACACTTGCCTCCCAAACCTTCAGCAACGGGCTATGTCTCACTCATTTTTGTCTGATGCCAGGTACCCTACCTCCTCACAAGAATTCTGCATGGGGAAGGTAATCTGTAAATGCTGCTGCTGTTGATCTGGGTGATGCCAATCATGGTCCCAACTGTGCCCGGGCAAGTGCTGGAGAAAGCTGGGAAATGTCTGCCTTGTTTCTTTAAAGAGACACTTAAGCAGAGGGCAGGAGGAAGGCTTGGGGCCCAGGGGCAAGGATGGAGACAGGGGGAGGTGGAGCTCCAGCCCTTCCCTGAAGCCCTGTCCTGGAGCCGGCCCTCAGGGGCGGGCAGCTTGGCTGGTCTGCATCAGGGAGAGACCGAGCTGACGAGAGCTTTATTAATTATACTTGTCACAAATGGAGTTGGGCCGTGGAGGCCAGGAGACACTTATCTTCCTCACCCTCCCACTCTCCCCTCCTCTCCCTGTCTTCTTCAGTAATGTGAGTAATGTGAGTAATGCCAAGTCTATTATTCTTAGAATTTTAAAGAATGTCAGAGCTAGAAGGGGCTCCGGAGGCAATCTGGCCCACCGCCTCCTTCCACAGTCCAGGAGGTGGAGGCTCAGGGAGGCTCTGAGCTGAGCGCTTTGCCCAAAGTACCTGGTTTGTTTGGGGGCAGGTGGGACCTGGTGCCCAGGTTCCCTGACTCCAGCCCAGGCTCTGACCCTCACCTCACATGGCCTCTTATTTATCCCTCCAAGTTAGAGATGGTGGCTGTGGACATAAGGCTCTCTGGGTCCTTGAGACAAATCAGTGAGGGTGTCTTGCACAGGCCACGGCTGGTCCTGGGTTCTGTCATGGAGGCCACAGAGAAGGTGTAAGCGTCACTCGCCACAACAATGGGGACACCTCTGCACTCAGGCGAGTGTGGGAAGGGGCAGGGAAGAGAAGAGAGCACAACTTAGGACACAGGGCACAGCCCCGGTGGGAGGAGGGCTTCAAGACGTTTCTGTGGGAAGGGGGAAGGGGAGTGAAGACTCTCTCCATGCAAGCAGAGGGAGGTGGGACTAAGGACCGGTGTGAAGAGGAGAGACGAGAGCTGAGCACGCCTCGGATGCTAATGTAGCTCGTCTGGCACCTGGAGTCCGGATTTAAAGCATTTCTGCCTTCTCTCCTGGAACCCAGTGTTCCCTCCTGCTGGGAGAGCCGGGAGGGGTCCACGTGCGCTCAGCCGCAGCCTATGGTGTGGTCTGGGGCAGGGGGTGAGGGGCTGCTTGGTGGGACACGTTCCTGCCAGGGCTGCTTCCTGTCAGGATGGGGACTCCTCCAAAGGGAGAGGCTGGAGAAACCCCACATGTGGGTGGGCTGTGGAGGCCTGGGTTCTGGTCCCAGCTCTGTCACAAGCGAACTTCAACTCATTTCCCTCGGATCACAGATTCCCTGTGGGTAAAATGAGAAAACTGAGCTAGAAGTTGGTGCTGAAACTAGGCCTCCTGCAGATAGGAGTGTGTGAATGGCCAACAGGAAATGATCTCTAAGCCTGGAACGGGACTTTGCCCTCTCCTGCTGCCCACGGTTCCCTCTGTGTGTGTGCCCCTTGACAAACCCGCCCACCTCTGATACTCTAAGGACCCCTGGGGCTTGTCCCCCAGGCGAATGAGAAGCAGTGGGGAAGTGAGAGGGAAGCTCCACCCCATGGCCTCACTGTGCGGAGTTTTCCATCTGCCCTCGGTCCCAGCACAGGCTCCTGGGCACTACTGACATTTTGGGCCAGACACTTCTTTGTTGTGGAGCTGTCCCGTGCATTGTAGGATGTTTAGAAGCATCCTAACCTCTACCTACTAGATGCCAGTAGCATCTCCAGACAGTGTCCAAATGTCCCCTGGGGGGCAAAAGTGTTCTCTAAGACCCAACGCCCTAAAAGGACAGATGAATAATTCTCTTTAGAGAATATGGGGAAAGAGGGAAGATATGTCATTCATTTCCCCAAGAGAGAAAGAAAAGAACACGAGGACAGGGGGGGAGATGCAGAGGAAGGGCTGGTGGGACTCCCCTCACCCTTTCCAGTGACTCAAACACTGTTGAAGCCCTTTCTCTCCCTGCCATGGAAGAGCCATAGGGCTGCCCATTTTTCAGTGTTACGGGTCCCCCCCGCCCCCTAAAAGATATTAAAGACCGAACCCAAGGTACCTGGGAATGTGACCTTATTTGAAACAGGGTCTTTGCAGATGTAATCCAGTTAAGATGAGGGCATTAGGCTGGGCCCTAATCCCACATGACTGATGTCTTTATCGAAAGGGGAAATTTGGACACAGAAACAGGCACGCACACAGGGAAGTTAATGTGACGACATAAGAACACCGTCTACCAGCCAAGGAATGCCCGAGGCTACCAGAAGCGAAGAGAGAGCCACACAACAGATTCTCCCTCCCAGGCCTCAGAAGGAACCAGCCCTGCTAACACCTTGATCTTGGTCTTCTAGCGCCAGAGCTGTGAGACAAAACATTTCTGTTGTTTAAGCCAACCAGTTTGTGGGACTTTGTTACAGCAGCCCTCCAACCAATACGCTCAGGAAGAAGGACCACAGGACCAGGAAGCTGGAGTTACGCAGGGATCTGGCTTGTGGCCCCACCATCTGAAGCAGAGACATGTGCTGATGGGACCCAACTCACCGTACAGAGACAAAAACCAACACTGTGCCTCCCGGACAGACAGGTGGAAATGCATCACATCTCTAAAACGAAACGCTTTGGTTGTGCCAATCACTAGAAGTTGTAAAACTACCCTGAAGAATTAACAGCCTCCACATGCTAACTACATCCATCATAAATTCATCTTTAGTTTCTGTTATCATATCAGTGTCTCTGGGGACCCCTGTCTTGTCATCATTTGCCCTTTATAATTTATTCATCTCGTTCTTGCCTGCATCCTTTCTACTTATCATTCATCTTTACAGTTGTACATAAAATTAGATGGATCCTTCCATGGTGGGGCTGTCAGGAGGGAGATGGGCCTCAGCAGGGAAGTCCCAGTAAAGCTGGTGGCGGTCCCACGAGAGCCTCCTGTGGGTGTCAAGGTAGAGGTGGGGTGGGCAGAAGGAGAGAGAGGGAGAGTGTGAGGGAAGGAGGAGGAGAGGAGAGGGACGGGAGAGGCAAGTAAGAAGGATAAAGAAGAAAGGATGGGAAGTGAGAGGGGAAAAGAGTAAGAGGAAAGTGACCAGAGGGAGAGAAGAGAGGAGGAAACAGGCATAAAGAGAAAAGAGGAGAAGGAAAGGAAGAGAAGGTGGGACTTAAGAAAATGAAAATGGGAGGCAGGGGGAGAAAGGAGAACATCCTGAGACAGCAGTGCTAGAAATCCAACTGAGTTGTTTTTTTTGTTTTTTTTAAATTTTCCATTTTAACATATTTCCTGGTAAACTCAAAGAAGGTCACATTGAATTTCCATGGAAATGACGTGTCCTGAGTAGTGGGGACCTTTAGTCGGGAGGTGTGATGGCAGTGATGCTGCTTGTCTACCAGGCTGAACTGAGCGAGGGGTGCGGGTGGGAGACAGCCATGGAGGACTGTGTGCGTTTGCTTTGTATTCTCAGGTTGCCGGAGTGAGGGCACAAAAGCCAATCTTTAACTAGTGAATTGGAACTTTAATGTTTACCAAGCAGATACAGCTCCCACTCTCCCCCTGCCAGCTCTCTCCCCTCCCCGCTTTCAGGCCTCCCGCTAACTGGACCCACCTCTTCCCCCGTCAGCAGCCCTGGTGAGGAGACTTTTCTGCTGCCCCAGGAGAAAAGTGCTGGCCACTGCTGGCCATGTAGCCTGGTTTTCTCTGATCGGAGTCTCTTGGGCTCTTCCTGGAAGACAATTCCCTGAAAAGTCCCAAAGGCAGGGGGAGCTGGGACTAAGCAGCAGGGGCCTATTTTAAGGAACAGGATTCTTCCAATAGGCCTCCCGTGCACACTCAGACAGACCCCAGGGAGCTCTCCAAGTGGACCTCTCCTGCCTAGCTCACGGCTCCTGACCTGTCACACGTGCCTTGTCTTCTAGGCTAGTTCTTAGACCAGCGCTCTCATCTGACACACCCATCGTCCTCCCAGCTCTCTATTCCCACCTTGCCCATGTCCTGAACACACTTTTTTTTTTTTTTTTTTTTGCGGTACGCGGGCCTCTCACTGCTGTGGCCTCTCCCGTTGCGGAGCACAGGCTCCGGACGCGCAGGCTCAGTGGCCATGGCTCACGGGTCCAGCCGCTCCGCGGCATGTGGGATCTTCCCGGACCGGGGCACGAACCCGCGTCCCCTGCATCGGCAGGCGGACTCTCAACCACTGCGCCACCAGGGAAGCCCCTGAACACACTTTTGAGCAACTCCTACACCCCATAGCTATCCAGGTCCCCTCTAAAGCAACTGGTGGCCCTAGAAAGAAGAGGTGGATTTTGGTAGCAGATCAGGTGCTGGTCTTGGCTTGGCCATTTAGTAATTGTGTCACCTTGAGCAAGTTGCTTAATCTCTCTAATCCCGGGTCTCTTCACGTGTGAGGGATACGCATGACATCTTCCTTATAGGGTGGTTGCGAAGATAAAATGGGGTAACGGAGGTAATGTGCTTGCATCACGCCTGTCAGATAGTGAGTGCTTAATAAATATTAACTGTTATCACTGAACTGTTTTCTACTCTACCCATTTTATGATAACGTGCTGTCTTGTACCATTGATGTGTGTGTGACTTCTGTCTCCAATTTGATGGACAGCTCCAAGAGGGGGTGGTGAGGCATTTTTCTTATCTGTGTCTTCCTGGATGCCTATCACAGTGCCCAGCACAGACTCAGGAAATTCTTGTTGATGAATTGAGAAACCATGTTGACTTAACCCTATAAATGATGGAACAAACATTGGGAATGGAAGAAGGTGGGCTGGAGAGGGCAAGGGGCCAGGAGAGAGAGTGAGATTGAGAGTGTGACGGGGAGATGGTGAGTGTAGAAAAGTGGAATCACTCTGCCTAGATGCCGGCAGAAGACCCTGCTTGAAGGGACCCTGATGAGGCTTTGTGGTTTAGTGATCTCATTCTACTGAAGGCGTGTCAAATTAAAAAACAATAATCCATCTGTAACACTGGTCCAGGGATGACTCCGTCAGCCATCTGAGAGACTTTGGTTAGGCTGGTTCCAAGGGATACTGACCTCTGACTTGTAAAAACAGCCACTGTGATCTGGTTTCTGAGCTTCCACTTATCCCAAGAGAAATGTCAGCTCCCCTTCCCAGTCCCTAAGTGGGGACACGTGGGAGCGGTGTCTCTAGTTCTGGCTCTGTTGTTTTGTTACTGTTTTTGATGGTGGCAGTGTGTGCATGCATGTGCGCACACATGACAACAATGGGATCGTGTTCCTTGTTGCCAACAGGATGCTGACTCTGTAAGTTGCTGGGAAACAGAGTGGGCTGCCTGCACCATCTTCTCCCCTCTTTCTCTCGTCAGTGAGAAAGTGGAGGGCTAATTTTAATGGATTGATTTTAATGGATTTTGAAGTCTGGAAAAGTGCCTCAATTGTTGAGGTTACCAGTTTCCAGGATCTTTTTTTCAATTTTTTTCTCCTTAGTCAGACATAAAGTGCACTCACCAGGGCACCTAGTGTGGTCACCCCAGGAAAGAAGAAGTCTCCCTCTGCCCCCTGACCAAGGAGGCAGCTGTGAGCACTGCCTCAGCTGGTGGCAACACCCATTATACAGTTGGGTGGAGCATTCTGCTTGGGCCACTTCCCAGCATTTGCGTCTCACTTCCTCTGATCTCAAAGGAGAGAACCAACCAACAATAGTAACACCAGTTCTGCTTTCTGGAATCCAGATGACTCCACTTTAAAATCTGGTCATTTTGTTTTTCATTAATCTCTATGTGAGTTTTTTGGGGGACAATGTGCCCTGGGAAGTTGGAGCTGCAATCCTGTCTTTTCTCCCTGTCCCTCCCCCTGTGGGCTGTGCCTGCCCTGAGAATTGTGATGAGGTCTTTGAGGCCATGAGTCTCCCCGTGAGGCCTTTGAAGAAAGGACAGCGTTCCAGGCACCGCAAGGGGACTCTAGGCTATGTTTTAGTTCCATTGTTGGCCTCTCTCCTCACCCCTCCCACCTCCCAACATACATTCATGGTTGGTTTGTTTTTTTTTGTCCTTTCTCCCAGACTTGCCCAACTTGTCTTTGTGGTTTCAGAAAAATGCCACTGGATCTTCCAGTATGAAGGATTAGCACAGATTATGGGGAACAGTGTTAATTATTGGTGGAAGGGGGGCTGGCGCGTCGCTCCAACATGCTCCTGATTTCCCCTGGGCCTTTCTGCCTGGTAATAAGCCTTCTTTAATCTGGCAGGCCCCTTGGTGAAATCAGCACCACGGACAGTGGTATTGATTGCTTCTGAGAAACCATCACAGCTGCTCAACCAAATTACCTTTGATATGTGACCTTTAATGTAATTACTGCAACATCAAAGTATTTCTATAAATTATTAAAGAACTAATACACTCCATCATTTAGCTATTCTATTATATGTAAAATAAACAACCACAAGTTAATGTTAGATCCTGAACAATCCACACTTGCTACTGGAATTCTCCCAAGTCCGCAGTCTCTCCCCCTTCAAAATCCCAAGCCGCCCCCTCCCACCTTCTCTTTCGGTTTCCCCATCTAATTCCAGGCTTTTAGCCATCACGAAACTCCCCAGCAATCTCTCTCAAGCTGATGAAGGACCTCCCATAACAATGTGGTATTTTCTATTCCATTGGGGTGGCTCTAAAATATCTATCACGATCTCCCCCAAAACAAAGTACCACAAACACTTTATTAATCAGCACAAACCTTTCTCAGAAGCCTTTGATTTTCTTACAATATGGCTTTATGCTTCACACATAACATGGGGTGATGTGGAGCGTATTTCTGCCATCTTACAGAGGGCACCCAGAAAGTAATTACTATAATATATGTGCACGTAGCTGCGCCACTGAAAAACCAACTGGGGAATGGCCACCTTGCCAGAGCTGGGTTCCACACAAAAACCTGTGCGGTGCACGATTTCCATACATTTGCATCCGCGGGTGTGTTATTAAGATGACTCAGCCTCGTGCTTTGCAATCACAAATACCAAAATACAATGCAAAGGCTATCTTAATGGAAGGAAGGCCCTCCCCACCCCTAAACGGGTAAAGAAGGATCTCTGATGCAAAGGAAGACTGCTCCCGCCCCAGGTTGCGCTTTCCCTCTGTCTACCTGGTTAACCTTTCCCGCTGTGGGGCAGAAATGGAAACGTGTGTTTACATACGATTTGCTTGGTAAGAATGTAAACATGCATGTGTAAATATTGGTGAGCATATATACAGAACACATGTGCTTCCCTGCAGTGTCCATTGTATAAGCTTCAACACGGTACATTTTAAAATTCTTTAAACTATGCCCACAAACACTCACATCTTTCCATTTATCTTTAGATACTCGGTGAGCTGCATATCTCCCCCTCCTTCCGCATCCCCCGCCCCATCTCTCTGAACCCACAGGAGAGACCGCGCAGACCCTTGACCCGGGGAACACTTCTTATTTTATGGTGATGAACTAGCTTCGATAATAGCCACGGCTGATATCACACCCAGTTAGGGGGGCCATAAATAATTCTCTTCTCCCCCGCACAGAAGCTATAAACCAGGGCTGAGGCACGATAGTTTATCAAAGACGAGGGCTGGCTCCTGAAATAAACCGCGGTGATCTCACTCGCGGCGCCGAGCCCGGGCGGGTAGGCACTCCCTCCCTCCCGGCCCGGCCCGGCCCCCACCCCAGGAACGGCGAGGGTCCGACGTCGATCGGTGGGTGTTCGTGCAGCCTTGCGGCAGGCGGCCCGGCGGGCCCAATAGAGGCAGCTCCGGGATCTCAGGGCCCCGGGCACCCCGCGTCCCCACCCCGGGGCTGCCCGAACGGGATAGTGCTCGGAGGAGAAAACCGATCGGCGGCGCCCCGGTGGGTCAGGGGAGGAGCCGCGCCCGCCCGAGCTTTGTGGCCACGGCCGAGTTCGTCCCCCGCCCGGATTCCGTCGGGCCTGGACGGCCGAGTGCGCAGGCCGCCAGGCGAGGTCTGAGCTCGGCGCCCACGCGCCCGCTTCCCAGCCCCGCGCCTCGAGGCTTCTGGGGGCCCAAGGGGCGACGCGCGAGTTCCCGAGCGAAGGCCGGCGCCGCGCACCGGGGCCCGCGAGCCCCCCGCCGGCTGCACCGCGGCTCGGCCTCACGAAGTCGCCCCCTGTCGGCGCGCCCGTCGCTCGCGCCTCGGCGGGCGCCACTTACCCCGGGCAGAGTCTTCTGCTCGTGCAGCGCGCTCTGGGCCTTCAGCGCTGACTCACGCTCGCAGTAGGTGAGGAAAGCGCAGCCTGGGGAGGGAAGCAAGCGCCGAGAAGGGTCAGTGGGGCGCCCTCGGGCCGCCCACGCGCCCTCCCGCCCGCCCTCCGGTCTCCAGCCCCTCCCCGCTCTTGATCCCTCTCGCCACCTCTCTTTCTCTCCCGTGCGCTCTACTCGAGCTTTCCTGCCTCGCCGTTTTCCCGTGTCTGCTCTTCGTCTCTCTCGTTGCTTTTCTATTTTGCTCCTTCGGTGAAGTCTCCCCACTCTGCATCTTCTCCCCGCCACGCCCCCTCTCCCCGCGGGTCTCTTCCTGTCCGCCTGCCAGGTGCCTGCCTGCCTCCCTCCGATGTTGTTCTGTTTCAGCTCCAGCCCCAATACCTCCCAGAAGGGGCAGCTTCCACCCCTCACCCCAGCACCTCTAGTTACACTCCATCGTGAACTCTTGTTCTGGCCCCTTAGGAGGGATGATGCAGGGACCCTCCCGACCTTTCAAACAAAGACTCCATCTGTAAGGAGGACCCCAGGCCAGGCTGTCCTAATAAAATGAATGGGGCTGTCCATGTGCCCCCTGCCCCAGTCGGTTGTCACATCTGCAGTGATATCTTCACACCCCTCCTGGAGGGCTTGGAGACTCTTGCTCTGCCTCTGATTCCCTGGGTGACTTCAGCAGTCTCCTGTCCTGCCTCAGTCTCCTCACGTGTTAACCGAGAGGGTTGATCCAGTGGTCTGCAATGTCCAGTCCAGCTTTCCTCTTGCAGTGCCTCACCGGGGAATCTGGATTTTACAGAACACTGTGTCTTACTCAAGCGGTGACTTTTTAATGCTGGCCCTTCAGGCATGGTGACAAGGTAAAGAGAATACTTGTTGGTGGGAGAGGCTTTTTGGGAGTTCCCTCAGACTGCTCAGTGTCAGGGCCTCTTCCTCTGCCTCCAGATGTGGCTGTGTGGCTTGGGCGGCCCTAGGGTCTTAGGGAAAGTCAAAAAGCCAACTTCAGCCTGCAGCAGGCTTGCATCTGGAGGGGCATAGTGGCCTCAGACTTCCTAAAGTCACCATGGCCCCAGAGAAGGCACCCTGGGCGCTGGCCACCACCTCTGGCTCACTGTCTTCTTTCTCTCCCTTGTTTCACTCTCTCTCCCATGATCTGATCTCCCAACCATCTGTGTTCACCACTGCCCCCCTTTCTTTGCTCTCCCCCTTTCCAGTCTCCTCACCTGGTATGCCTTCTCTCCCCATTTTCACATCTACCAATCCCATCCATCTTTCAAGAATCTGATCAAGATCCACTTCTTCCCGGCAGACCACCTTGACTGGTCTAGTTCATCTTAAATCAACCTCCCTTCTCGACTGCCCACAGCTGGCCGGTGGTCATCCTCCTGGCCATTTATCAACTATTTCCTGAGTGCCCTTGAGCCAGTTTCTGTGACAGGTCCAGGAGCCCAGGCCCTCTTCTCATGAGGCTTGTAGGCTTCTGGTGCCAGTCTGGTGCCTTGTCACCAGGCTCGCTCTGGCCTTTTGTTCGTTTCCCTGGACATAAGAGTGCTCCCAGCATCCTCTGCAGTTCCTGACTCCTCCATCACCCAATAAAAACTCCCTTCCTCTCCTTCCAATGTAAAACTTGGTCCTGCCTCCCTTCCTCTCCTAGCTTCAGAGAGGAGATGGAAGGGAATGTATGTGCGAGGGAGATGTAGAGACGGGCAGAAGGAAGCGGGGAGAGAAAGCTGGGAGACAGTTCTCAGCTCCCGTGGCTCTCTGCCTTCCCTGCCTCCAACTCTGTCCCAGGCTGGGAGGAGCTATGAGTGCCAAGGAGCCTCTGTCCCACTCCATCTCATGCCTCCCCATCCAGACCCCAGATCACCCCTCCTCCCCCCCTCCCCGCTCCTCCATCCTGGTTGTGGCAGACGGTTATTGATGGAGACACTGGGGGACTAAAATGAACAGCAATCAGAGGCCCCCATGACGTCGTCCCTCGTGCTGCTGCCTGCCTCTGCCAGGGCCTCTTTCCTCTTGTCCCCTCACTGGCCTTGTCCTCCGCCCATGCCTGCCTGCAACTGGGAGGCAGCCGCTGTGCAAGCCAGCTCAGGACAAGGTCAGGGCAGGTTTGGAGAGGGAGGAGGAGAAGGGAGGAAGGAGAGAAAATGACCACGTTGTTTCCATGGACCAGGATAACAAGGAAAGGACTCCAGAAAGGAAAAAAAAAAAAGAATCTGTTGCGTTTGTCCAGCTTCCAGGCATTTCTGATACAGTTTTTTTTGAGAGCGCTCAGAGCTGTGTTGTGAACCAGAATCTTTGAGGGACCCCCAGGCCCTGTGTGACTTCCGCTGTCATCTGCACCCCTTGACTTCTTCCATTCCTCCCCTGCTCGCTCACCCAACTCATTCCAGCCTCACTGCCCCGCCAGGCATACTCTGCCCTCGGACCTTGGCTCTGGTGGTTCCCTCTGCTCAGAAGGAGCTCGGCCTACGGTCTGCACGGCCTGCCCCTTCACTCCCTTGAGGTTCCGCTCACACGTGGCCTCCTCAGAGATGCCTCTCCCGATGGCCTCATTTAATGCAGCACCTCCTCCCACCCCCCACACAGGACGCAGGCCTGCTCTCTGACCCCTCGTCCTGTTTGTGCTTCTCTTTGGCACCCCTCACCCAGACACGTTAATACTGTGTGTGTGTTCCTCGATGAGCGTTTCCCCGGGCTCAGATGAGGTCGGGACTTGATTTTGTTCTGTTCCTTAGTTCTCGGTGCCCAGAAAGGGGCAGGAGCTCAACACATGTTTGCCAAGAGCATTGAATCCCGAACACTTTGGCTACTTTGGGGGTGCCAGGAGGTGCGGGGACATGGCAGCGGTGCTGGGAGCTGATCAAGGGCCCGAGGACACTCCATAGTGGGAGGACAGAGGTTGCTGGTGAGAGCTGAGAGGTTGCCCTGGTGGGAGGGCTCTTGTCCCCAAGGCCTCCTTGAGCCCATTTGCTCAGGGCTTGACAGTATGGTTACTGTCACCATCCTGCTCTCTCCCCCATCAGATCATCCCCTGCAAAGGCTGATGCGTGGTTCCAGACAGGAAGCGGTACTCAGCCAGGGGTCACTTACTGATGCCTCTCTCTGAGTCCCAGTTTCCTCATCTCTAACTCCCTTCAGAGGCTGGCCGGGAGACTTACTAGCCAATGAGCATTAACAACCTCTGCAGAGCTCTCTAATCACAGAGCACAGTGTAAACACAGTCACTCTTGTGGATGGGGGGGGTGGGTCAGAGAGGCAGAGTCCCTCCTGTCCCTCTACGCCTCCATGAGGAGGGACCAGCCTTACACAGGGGCCAACTGGTGCCCACCCACCTGGCCTCCTCAAACTATCTCTTCAGCCAGCCCAGTACCATGTCTGACAGTCCACTCTGAGAGAGCTGTCTCACTGTGGCTCTTTTAAAAAGGCGGACACAGGGGCTTCCCTGGTAGCGCGGTGGTTGAGAGTCCGCCTGCCGATGCAGGGGACACGGGTTCGTGCCCCGGTCTGGGAGGATCCCCCATGCCGCGGAGTGGCTGGGCCCCTGAGCCACGGCTGCTGAGCCTGCGCGTCTGGAGCCTGTGCTCCGCAACGGGAGAGGCCACAGCAGTGAGAGGCCCGCGTACCACAACAAAAATAAATAAATAAAATATAAAAAAAAAAAAAAAAAGGCAGACACAGTACATAGTTATCAACAGCTGACTCTGTGTGCTTGAAGGGACCACATCTGCTCCCTTGCTGGGGGCAGAACCCTGAAGGAGCGGCAGCTTGGCAGGGATGGGGGGCTTCAGGAGGGGAGTTTGTCTTCACAGGGTGCTGCAGAGGGCAGCGGGCCTGGGTGGGGGCCAAGGTGGGCGCCCAGGGTGGCCAGGGGAGAGAGCGCTCGCAAGCCTCGCCCACTGGACACTCACTGAACTAACTGTGACTTCCTGTCCTCATCAGTACTTCTCCTAGGAGTTGAGGAGGGGGCTCTGAGCTGTGAGGGCGGTGCAGGGGGGCCTCAGCTCGGCAGTCACTAAATCTGCCAGGCTCCCTCTCCTGTAAGGAGCTGAGGTGTCCCCAGAGACACTCCCGGTGAGGCCCCTTGGGAACTCTCAGCCTAGTTGGGAAATGGGGTTCTCTCAGGGAGCAGCCACATTCGATCCAAGGCAACAGAGGTGGGTGGGCAGGGGGAGTGGTACGGGCTCTGCACCTGAAGGCTTGAGAAGGTCTGATAATGGAGCGCCCTTCCCGGGGATGGGGCTGGTGGCACAGACATCTCTCCCTGTCTTCAGGCCCAACACTTCCCTTCCCAAGCCTGACCCTGCCTGTATACTTGTGCTCACAGAGGAGGAGACATGGGTCCACCGTAGCTGTTGGGAATAGCAATAAAATGGAAAACCATCTAAAGGTTTCTCAGTGCCAGAATGTTTTTATGTTTAAACTGTGGAATACTCTACAACAATTAAAAAGGTGAAATGGTTCTAAATGTCCAACACAGAAAGACGCACTGTCAGATGGGAGAAGCAGGTTGCAAAGTAGCAGATGCCGTGTATATACAGAGACATCTCCCCGGCTCCCATATGCACCCAAATTTGTGCCTACACCATAGCCCAAGGTCTACAAGGGTCCCATCAAGCTGAAAAGAGGGAGGAAGGGGGAGGGTAGGTGGTGTCTCCCATGACTTTAACACTTTTTGTTTTGTTTGACACATTTAGACCCGCATGTATCATGTATCATTTATATAATTAACTTTAAAGAAAAAACAAAAATACTTTGCTAAGAGGGGAAGATGGAGTGAAAATGGGGTGGGTGGAAATGGGTGAGCCAGGCAGGATGCAGGACCCACAGCCCGTTCTGAGGGCACGGACGAAGATCACTGGACATTAGCTTCCTGGCAGGTTCTTCATGAGGGAAATTATCATGGGTGGGTCCTGCTATGGCCCTGCCTCAAAGCTTCCTCTGAGCTCTGGGAGTTGAAGTAGATTCTCTCCACCCAGCAAGCTGTAAATGGTATTCATTTGGGTCCTGTGGCCCTGAATCCCAGAAGATGCTGTCTGGGGGGGATAGAATCCATGATGGAGCACAGAGGCCCACCCTCCCCCCACACCTGTCTCGCCCTCCAGGTCTCCTGAGGCCCAACCGGCTGTGTGGCGCTGATGGCGGGATCTGAGGTGAAAAGGCGCAGAAGTGACTTGAGAACCTCTGGGTGAGGTCCAGCCTCGCCCCTCAGCTCCCGCCTTCCCCGTCCTGTCCCAGTGTCTGGGATGGTTCTCCCAGCACCAGCTCATCACTTGACTCTCCCCGCCTCAGGGTCAGCGCTTTCTAGCGCTGACCTGGTGGAATAGAATTGCAGCCTGGCGGAGCAGGGCCGGACTTGGGAGATCATCGGGGTGGGCGTGGGGGCAGGGAAATGTCACAGTTGCAGAAAAGTCACACCACAGTGCTGCACGTAGGATCTTCCCGGACTGGGCCACGAACCCGTGTCCCCTGCATCGGCAGGCGGACTCTCAACCACTGGGCCACCAGGGAAGCCCCTCACTGTTCTTATTTACCCATCCTTCTGTTGATCCTTTTCATGTCTTGTGTCTCTGAATAGACTGTCAGCTCCGTGAAGGGTGGAGACAGAGTCTTCTAAATGGAACTGAAGCTTCATGGAAACGGAAGCTTCTAGCCCAAGGAACTGAAGAGGGTGGGGGGACCACGACTGGGGGTTTGGGGCACTGAAGAGAGATCAGGAAGCACTGGGGGCAGAGAAGGAGAGGGAGGAGGAGAAGGGTAGGGACAGGGGAGGTTAAGCCAGCTGGGGGAGGCAGGCAGAGTGGGCGTTGCCGGCTAGGGCGCAGGTGGGTGGGTGGCAGACACCCTCCTCCAGAAGGGCAGCCTGGGCTGATGGTGCAGGGGGCGCTGCTGATTCCTGAGAAGGTGGGCGGGTGCCCTCTCCCACACGAGGGAAAAAACACAGCGCGGCAGAATTAATTGCACGGAGATGGCAGTAATTTACAAAGCCCCCGTGTGTGGGGATAAAAGGCCCTTGTCATTGTGAAGTGAAGGAAGTACAATTTCCTGCCCAGCTCTGAACAGGGCTGAAGCCTGGGGTGTAATCATCATGGGAAGGAAGGCTCCCGAAGCGCGCCCTCCTCCCACCCCAGCCGGGCCTTGGCTTCCTACTAATTGAATTACAGAATTAGCCAGAGGAAGGTGGCCCTAGAATAGGAAGATCTGGACTTTAATAAAACATCAGATCCTCAGGCCCTGCACTTGACTGGCCTGGAGGAAGTGAGAGGAAGCTGGGTGTGGGAGGGGGTGGGGAACAGGAAGGGAGCAGAAAACCCACCAATCAGCCAGACCTAAGGGTCAAGGAGAGGCTCCCTGTTGGGAGTGATTTTCTTTGCCCTGAATCTCCACCCATCCACCTGCCATGGGGCCTGAAACCCCACCCTCAGAGCATCATTCCTCATCCCAGGGTTTACAAAACGGAGGTGGGCCCCACTGCAGAGAAATTAAGGCAGACTGTGTGTGGGTGGATAGAGGGAGGGGGAGAGGGGATGTCTTCCAGTTTCCCTGGAAAGAGGGTTGCTGGTGTTCCAAAGCTATGTGTGTCCCGCCATCGAGCCTCTGTCCCCGATGGTCTGGGTGGGTGAGGGTTGCCTCCCCAGTGCCTTCTGGGGCAGATGCCCCCTTCCCTCGTGTGGGAGAGACAGCTGCAGAGCAGTTCTTCACATATATGCTCTTCCTCTGGGAATGTCCCCCCACCTCTTGGCCTGCCCCAGGTTTGCACCTCCTCCAAACCCACTGCTTGGGTCCTGCTCTTCAGTGAGGCCCTAAGAGCCTACCTCGGCCTTGTGGTCTCACCTTCTGTGGATTCCTATGTGGCTGTACCCTTGACCACTGCTCATGGCTTGCCCCAGGGGTAAGCCTCATCTCCTCTTCTAATCTCTGAGAGCCTTGAGAATCTGTGAGCTCCTGGTAACAGGCAGAGAAAGAAACCACGGGGCTGGCCCTGCCACTGTCTCTGCCTCTCTTTCCCAGTGCCCGGCCACGGGGTGACCCTTCTGCCAGAATCTCCCCAGGACCCGTCTTGGCCATTCCAGTCCCTCCAGGCCTTTCTACCTGGACTATACTCCCTCCCTCCCCCTTTCTCTGGGGATTTCTCTGCTGATGTTCTCCTCTCTCCGTAAGAGAAGGACAATGATTGCTCACCCACAGAGCATGACTCTGACTCTTACTTCTCCACCTGCATTGGGGGAATCCAAGCCTCAGAACAGTACCCTTTCCCCTGCTACCTCTTCCATGCCTCCTTCCTTTTGAGCCCACGTGTCCTAGGAGAGACTAAGCCTCCCCTCCTCCAGGAAGTCTTCCTTGACTACACCAACCCCAACATCTCTTAAAGCCCTTAGCAATGGTCCCTCTCATTTGGCAGTTAGAAGACACACGTCTTTGTCTCCACATCTTTGTCTACCTCTGTCCCCCATGGTCTGGGTGGGCAAGGGTGGCCTTCCCAGTGTCTTCTGGGTGGTGTGTGTTTGCCCACATGGAAATATTCTACTACAGGAGCTGCTAACTCCAGGGTCTCCTCCCCCCACCCCCCATCCCCAGGAATAGACGTCATTGAATGCAGTAGTTGTTAAACTCCACTCTGGCCCTGGCTGGGTGACAGTGAGATGCAAGGCTGGGGAGAGATGGCTGACCTCAGGGGAAGCCGTGTGTGGAGAGGGTCTGGGATGGGATGTCTGCCCTCCGGCTTAGGCCCGCAGAGGTAGAAGGAGCCATCCGTCTTCCTCTGAGGAGGCCTGGTGGGTGGGGATGATGGGGCGGCCGGCAGGAGAGGGAGATGGATGGTGCCCTCAGCCAGTGAATCAGGGCTGTTGGCCTGCTCCTTTCTTCAGGGCCCTCCAGTGCTGAAACCCCACCCTCAGCCCACAGCCTGCTTTCAGGCTCAGCACTGCCCTCCTGCGTCAACTCTCTTTACACCAGAAACTCCAGAGGAGTTTGAGCTGCAGGTGAACTCCAAGTTCAAGAGTTTCTCAGAGTTAAGCTGGTTGTGTGATGTGGGGAACTGGACCCGGCTCACTGTGACGGTCTCAGCCTTTCTGCCCTTGGTGGCCACAAGATACAGATGGGCGTGGGGCTGGGGAACACCCCCAGACCTAGACTGGGAAGCCCCAGGGGACGGGACCAGCCCTCTCTTTCTCTTCCTGGGGGCACTGGGCAGGGCCCAGTAAGTTCAGACCCAGGGACCTAATTGGCTCAGACCTCAGAGGATGGACCAGCAGGTGGGCCTTTTGCCAAGGGTCTGTCCCTGATAGTTACCCTTGTTCATACCCTCAGTGCCGGAGGATTTCATGTCTGGTGTCGGCTGCAACATCTTTATGGCACTGTGAAAAAGGACAAAAAATGGACGTGACATACTGATGGCTTCTCCCCTTTCTCAACAAAGAGTTCTCGGTCTGTGGCTGGGCTGATGGGCCCATGGGGCTCAGGGGTTGGGGACGGGCCCAGGGAAAGTGTCAGACTTTCTAAGGCCCAACAAGACAAGTACAACCTGCTTCGTGACACGTGCTGGCTTTTGTTCCCACAGCCAAGGGGCTGCCCTTGTGCCCCTGCTCTAGGCTGGCAGCGCCTGCTGGTCCCCAGGACGGCACAAACTGCTCCCTTTCATTCACACATGGAGATTTACTTGCCACTGTGCTGTCATGCCCGGGAGCTCATGACGCTTGCACCTTAGAGTAGACAGGGGTGTTACCAGCATCTGACAACCAGGGGGGCCTGTGTGACTTGCTTGGTGGTGAAGCAGAGACCTGGTTTGAGGCTCAGTTCCTGTCATCCCCTCCCAAGGCCCTGGGCAGTGTGTCAGGAAGTGTGAGTGGGGACCTTGGGGGCCCTGATGGGAGATGTCCTCCCTCCACACCCCCACCCCATGGCTGGGATTTGGGGTGAGGGGCTCAGGGATGACCTCATTCTCTTCCTCCAAGGACCCAGGTGGAGAGAGCTGAGGTCTCTGGGGCCTCCCTGGACCCCATGCACCTGACCTCCCTCTACCCCCAGTGGCGTCTCCAATGTGAAAGTCAGATCTCGGGCTCCTCCACAGAGGGCTCTATCTGAGCACCAAGGCTGGATTTGAAATGCATGTGGGGTATTCGTTCCTCATACAAATACCAAGATAAACGCTAGAGCCAAGAAACCGAACTGTGTCCCCTTCTAACGAACCTGGACTGGGAGTTCAGATCTTCCTGTTTTGAATTTTCTCAGATCAGGGTGCACCTGCTGAGAAGCTGGGCGTGACTCCCTGGGAAGGGACCACTGCTCACCGTGCACCACGTGAGAGAAGCTCTGGGGTCTCATTGGTGTGACCCCACCAATGGCTAAACTGCGGGAGATGGGCAACAGGCAGAATCTCTGAGAAAGCAAGGCCCATATAACTGATCTGAGAAGCAAAGCACCTCCCTGGTCTCTGCCTCTGTCCTCTGCCTGCCCATCTCCACTCCTGCCTGCCCGCGATCGCCTCTCTCTCCTTGCCTGTTTGGCCGGAAATGCAGAGCCTCGCTGGCTTACTTCTGCCATGCTGCTGGCCTCGGACTGATTCCTCAGTGTGCAGGAAGGACACGGTGTGGGATCTGAGCCCCCAGTGACCCCGGCATTTGCTGGACGTGTGCAGGTCTTGTGCCCACAGAGGGAGCTCAGTGAATGCTTTGTGAGTTGCATAGAATTCCCCTTGTTGGAGCTTTACATGGACAGCTCCAAATTGGCCGGGAGGGGATGTCATTTTCCCCAGTAGCATCCCCTTCCCCATGCAGAGGGATGTGTGGAGGAATCCCTCCTTGGTATGACCCTGGAACCTCGGGACCCCAGCCTGGAACTGTCCCCAGCACACCCACAGAGACAGCTCTCTACCCCCATGCTGTGCTGTGTGGTGGGGCAGTCAGTCTCTCTGACTCCTTTCTCCCATGGAAGGAGAGGTAAGCAGACTCACAAGGCAGGGGGCTGACGAGTCCCTTTGTCCCTTCGTCTGTCACCCTGAACCACGCTCCCCCACAGTGGGTGTCCCTGTCACCCCTGGGCCTTTGTTCCTGCTCTTCTCCTCACCGGCACGCCTTCCCCGCACCCGGGTCCTCTACCAGATTCCCCCACCATTGGAACCCTCCCCAGCTTCCCAGCCTATGCTGACTCTCCTTCCAATGAGCCCTTCCACATCCAAGAGTCCGACACATAAAAACAAGTGCTTAGTTGAACAGTTTTCTGCTGTTCTCATCTGTGGGAACTCTGTCTCCTCAACTAGACTGCAGCTCCTGGGGCTGTGCCTCTCCTCCCGTATCCCCGACCAAGCCCCGGGATGGGGGCTTCACAAGATCAGTTGAACTGCTCAAAATTAGGAGGGGAGGGTGTGCCACCCCTCTCTGATTGCAAGTGGTCACTCAGGACCCGCCAGGTGAGGTGAGTTAATCTCACCTCTCTTCTCCGGCTCCTTCCTAACAGGCCCTAATTCACTTAAAGAACAACAACAACAACAAAAACAGAAGCACCGATCAAGAAATTCCGACCTCAGCATCCAAGACAGACTATTTTGAAAAGACCAATAGCCAGGAGTCCTGTATTACAGGATCAATGTTTGGAAAATGTGATTTTCTTTTTAAAAGCAGAAAAACAATCTCACTCAGTCCAGGTAGGCCATGGTCCAGCTCTAGGTGGAGGATGCCTTTCTCTCATGATCTCGGCCACTTAAGCCACTCTTCTGGCCAGGCTTTGCGCTTCACCCAACGTCAGTAAGATAGGTTCAATCACAGGCATTTAGCAATATTTAACCTGAGGACTGCGGCAAGGGAGTAGTCAGCAAATGTGATTGGGATGCTGGCTTCAGTGAGTCAATCCCTCAAGCCCGCGAGCCTAGCAGAGATATTGTTCACAGTTTAGGAGGGGTGGGCAGGCTCTGGCTTTTGCTTTAGAGTCAGCTGTCCCTGATCCTGGGAAGAGGCAGAGCCGTGCACCGTCACCCTTCCTTCATTGCTGACCTGCAGGTAGTGCCCAAGGTGATGAAAGGCAGTTGGCAAATGGGGAGGATGACATATGGGGGGGGGTGGGACAGAGCCTGGCATTCAGTTCTGTGTCTTCTTTTCCCAGAGACCCACTCACATGTCCACAGAACCCACCAAGAAAGAAGACTGAACTAACTAATCAGTTGACTGGTACTCAAGACTCAACAAACCATGTGACTGTCATCTGTGGATGGAGTGAAAGATGGCTCACTCATTCATTCATTCTACAACCATGTGTTGATAGTCTACCATTTGCCAAAGGATGAAAGACATACCCCCTGCTTTAAAGAAGACGCTGGCTAAACACACTTGCAAGGCCAGGTGATATACCTGCAACAGGCATACCCACTAAGCTGAGGTTTGTGTGGGGCTCACCAGTGGCACAAATGATAACAGCAAACACTTAGGGATTTGGGGTTATATGTTGGGCATTGTTCTGAGTGTTTTACATGTATTGTCTCATTTAATACAATAACTCTATAAAATAGTACTATTATCCCCCTTTTACAGGTAAGGAAACTGAGTCACACAAAGATGAAAGACTTGCCCAAGGTCTTATGGCCAGGTCCATGGTGGAGCTGGGCTGTGAGCTGGGGCAGGCTGCCTGCAGGGCCTGTGACCTGAATCATGGGCTCTGCCCCTCATGGAGGAGGATACTCAGCTCCGCCCCGGGGAGAATCAGTGCAAGGCTGCCTGAGTCTTGAACCCAGCATGGCCTCTAGGGAAGGATGTGCTGGGAAAAGGGGAAGAGGTGTGGGTAGCAGGGTGAGTTTGGGGCCTCCCAAGTGGTTAAGAAGGCTGGAGCCCCTGAGAGTGCTAGCCCCTTCAAAGCTCCTCCAGACACCTTCCCTAGCACCTTTCCTTGGCTTTCCCCCTTGTCTGTTCTTCCTTTCCTCTTCTTCTCTTTACTTCCTCCCTTCCTTTCTTCCCTTGTTCCTCTCTTTCTTTCCTTTCTCCCCCCACCCCCGCCACTTCCAACATCCTCTCTCCCTTCCTCCTTCCTTCCTTTCTTTTTTGGCCTCATCGCTGGGACCCCGTATTCTCTCCTGTCCATCTATTTAATTCCCATCCTGACTACTCCAGAATATACCATTTTTTTCCATCTCCAAATAACTGTGACATCTGACCCCCTGGTTTCTGTCGTCAGCCAGCTAGTGCCTCTGGGAAAACCGTGTAACCCCTGTGTCCTGATTGTTTCCATCAGCAGGATGTCTGGAGTCCGGGGAGAGGGCTGCGACCTCGGAGGGAGGTGGATCTGGTTCCGACAGTAGCCTCTGTCTTGTGCTAGAAGTTGGCGTAGCCCCCTGGGCCTCAGGCTCCTTACCTGGGAAATGGGGATAAGGACACTCATCTGCTGGAGTAGTGGGTGTCCAGCAGAGCGCCTAGCATATAATTAATGGAGGGGATTACTATTGCTACCATTTTCAGTAGCAGCAGTTGTGATGTGATGCTAAAGATTCCCTACAGTGTGAAAAATAGCTTTGGCATTTACGCTGTCTGGTGATGTCTGCTTTCCTTGCATGGGACCTGCACATCCTCCCTGCCACACACACTCACACAGACGTGGACCCCGGGTGTGCTTCCTGCCCCGGCACGGGCCAGCACGCTGGGGGCAGAGTGACAGATGGCTGGCATTGAAAGTCTGGGATGTGTGTTTTGTTTACCTCGTGTATCTAATATGCTAATGACAGGAGGCAGTAATGAGCTGGCAGGGACCTGGGTGACAAAGAGCTGGCTTCATGCTTCCCCAAAGAGGCACCTCAGTGTCAATTGTTTCTTTTGTGAGAGGGATTGTTAAGACCTGGGAATGTGGGCTGGGAGGGTTGGGGAGAGGAAGGCTGGGGGTGTCTCACTCAGGAGCAGTACAGGACCTGGCAGTGTTGTGAGGGGAGAGCAGGGGAGGGGTGGGCAACCCCTGAGGGTGGGCATGGGGAGGGGATGGCGGTGGACTGGGCACTCTCACCCGTGTTCCTCACTGACTTCTCTCAAGGACCCTGTGAGCTCCCTGATGGCAAGGCTGACCCGTCCGCCATGGACCCTGGTAAGCCCTGCTCCTGGCACAGGGCCTGGCATGGTGACAGGCAGCACAGGGTGAGGGATGCACACTGGTTTGGCATTAGGATGCCAACTGAAGGCAATCTCTTGATCGGTAAACCACAGCCTGCAGCAAGTCACCAGATCTCTCTGGACCTCAGTTTCCTTTTTGTGAAATGGGTTTGATATCCCATGAGTCTGTGTCCCCAGCATCAGCACAGTCCTGGCACAAAGTGGGTCCTAGCGCATATGAATTCATCAGTGAGTGAATGGGGGGGTGGTAAGGGAGCAGGGGGTGTACACTGTTCTTCTACGGAGGAAGAATGGGACACGTCTGTGGGTCAAGGTGAGGCACTCATCCCCAGAGCACACAGCTGGTCAGTGAGAGAAACAGCTCAGGTCCACTGCCCGGCCTCTTGGAGGACAAGCCTCTGAGAGCGCTGTGGAGCCCAGTGCAGCCCTGAGGAGGGGTGAACAGGCCGGTGTTTGGTGGCCAATGTGGAAAGCCCCAGACAAAGCGTGCAGGGAGCAGACCGTCAGCAGATGGAAGAGTGTCTCCAAGGCTTTGCATCAAGTGGAAGGGAACAGGTAGAACAGGCTCACGGGCGTGGGTGGCGGCCGAGTCCACGTAGCAGCCCACCGCCGCCTGGGAGAGTGGGGGGCAGCTGGAGTGGGCTGAGAAGGGGGTTTTGTGGGGACCCAGGGCTGGGGGGAGCCAACCTGAGGCCTAACCTTATCACCTCCGTGATGGGTCTGACTCCGTAGCTGCCCATTTCTCAGTCTTTGCATCCTCAGGTTTTACCCTTTCTCTGGGCTTCCTAGACATTTTCTTTAGACCTTTGCTTTGTCTTCGCTAAGCTAATTGTACCCTGTGGCCAGGAAGGCCAGGTTGATGAGCTGAGGCTGAGAAGGAGAAGCCAGGCATTGGGGTGGTTAAAGGAACTGCTGCTGGGCCTCCTTCTGGGCAGCTGTGGCCCTCATCTGCGACTGAGCAGAGGCCCCTGCCTTGGCTTTACACACCCTGTGGAGTGCAGGGCTGACCTCCCCAGTGGTACCAGAAATGTGGCCCAGAGGCCAGGCTAAGTGAGAGCAGAGGGTCCAGGACTTGGCGGAACAGAGGCAGGAACGGCAGGAACGCAGAGGGAGACCCTGGGTGCAAAGGCCACACAGCACGGAAGTGTGAAAAGATCCGGTGGGAGCTGCAACTTGCATCAGGGGCCAGATGAGGGTCCTGGTCTCCTGGGGACCCCGGCTTCCTTGTCTGTAAAATCCCGGCTGGAGCAACAAACTTCCCAGGAATGAAGAAGGCAGACTCGGAGTTCTGGATTTTAACCCGGCTTCTTCTACCTGTTCCTCCCTCAACCTGAAGGCCCAGGTGGACAAGGTAGAGCCCCCAGTTCCTGGCAGGCCTCTGGGACCTGCTGCCCTCAGTTTTTCCCTAAGTGTCCAAGGGCATCTGCTCTTTTCCCGGACTGACCTGGGGACAGAGGGAAGGAAAGGAGAGGAAGATGTGCTGCCGGACCTCAGCGACACCCAGCTTGGGACACGGAGGAAGCCGAGAAAGGTGGCATGCCACCCAGTGACCCAGCTTCTGAATGCAGAGGCCTGGGGAAGCCAGCAACAGCATGAGCGAGCAGGGGACCATCGTGGAGGCAGGCATGCCCCCGGGGGGGGGGCCTTGACAGAGGGTTGAGGAAGGAGAGGGGATGTCATTCCTAGTGGCTGGAGTGAGTGTGATCTGTGTGGGGACCCACGGGGCAGGGGGCATTTGCAGTGAGATGGTACCCCAGTGTTGGCCAGCACGGGCTAGCCCAGCCTTGCTCTCTCCTCCCTTCCCCTCTCCAGGTGTTTGTGCCGGCCAAGCTGGGGTGGAGGGGGTCCAAGCTGGGGTGGTGGGGTAGGAAGGTGGGAGATGCACAGGGCTCAGCGGGAGGGCGGCAGTAGCCATCAAGTTTCTACATCCCCCGCGGTTTCAGCAGCACAGGCCGCCTCTGCCTCCCAGGACCAGTTCCCCCTTGAACTGCGAGCCACAGCGCTGCCTGTTTTCGTCTGCGGGTCTATATATAGCGATGGAGATGCACACTCTGGAATTGGATTTGATGTAGCCCTCTGGACTCACGCTAACTTTTGGGGAGTAGTTTTCTTGGGAGCCTGCCAGTCCAATTCCTCCCTCATGAACACTAATTACTGCACAGACCTTCTCCATGAAATCGGTGCTGAAGCCATTTCCATCCAGGCGGCTCTCCAAGACGAAATTTTTCTACTGGGAGCCGACAGCCGCAAATAAACCTACCATCTACTTAGCAACGGAGAGCAAGAAAGAGCGGGTGGAAGACGGGGAGGGAGGGGGACGCACAGAGAGTGGGAGGGAGGGAGGGAGGGCTCGGAGGAGAGGGCTCGGCTTCTTTTCTTCCTTCTGTTCTTTATTTTTCAGAAAGGGTGTAATCAGTGCTCTCAGGAAAGGTGGTACAGGGAGTCTCGGAAGACAGCGCGGTGGCCCAGGCCACCTACAGGGCCAGTACCGGCTCTTGGCCGCTCAAGCCTGGCCAGGGCCCTCACTGGAATGCTGGGCACTGCAGTGAGAGAACCCCCCCCCCACCCCGGCCCCAGCCTCTCCAGGGTTTATTCACTCCTTCCCCACCCTAGAGTCCCTCATACTCCCACAGCTCTGGCCCTTGTCTCGCTCCCTTGGCCTCGCCTCACAGAGGACAGCTTCCTTCCACATCTTGGCCTGATGAGTTCCCACTCATCAGCCAGGGCCTGGGTACCATCCCACCTCTACCAGGCCGTGCCTCCCTGACCCTGTTAGGCAGCACCAATACCTCCATTCTGAACTCCAGAGGCTTGTGCCAGGCGCCCAGCAATGGGGTCTATTCTTCTCTCTGCCCCCCTGAAGTCTGCGCACTGGCCGCCAAGGAAGGGGTGGGTACCAGAGTTGAGGGGGGAGCCCCACAAAGCCAGGTCCTGCCCGGTGCATCACCACACCCCTGAGACGCAGATGCCTTCTCTTCAATTTCACCTAAGACAAGCCTGAGCTCAGAGAGGTCAGGGAGGATGTTCGTGGTCACTTATTACCTAGGAAGAGGCAGGGCTGGGATCTCATGACCACTGGCCATTTGCCAGGTCCCCGCACTCCAGCCAATAAAGCCAGAGAGGCCCTCAGAGCCTGCTGGGGGTCATGACACTCTGTACCAACCTGGCCCCGTCAGCAGAAGTCCTGCTCCTTGCCTTGGTAGAGCTCCCTCTGCGTCCTCTGCCCAGGGACACACGACGCCAGGACCCCAGCCCACAAGTCACCTTTCCCAGATCCCTTAACTTCTGTTTTCTGAGACGCAGAGCCCAGAATAGGGCACTCCCCAAAAGTCATTTATGCCACCAAGACTTGGTGAGTCCCTTCACCTCTCTGGGTCTCAGTTTTTCCATCCATCAAATGGGCACTTTGATTCCTGCCCTAGCTCCCTTACCTAGGTGGGTGGTGTGGGCATCACAGGAGATGGCAGTAGTGCTACTAGGTTGCTGGTCGTCTCCCTCAAGGCCCCTGTTCCATGCGCCCGGCTTCATGCTCACCCTGGACTCTCCTGTCCCTGCCCGCCCATCCAGGGTGGATGAGTGAGGCCAGAGCTCAGCCCTCTTCTCCAGCGGAAGCCACGATAGAGAGCTCCCACTGGGAGGTGGGGAGGGGAGAGGAGCCCCTGGAAGAGCTCTCTCTTAAAAGAGCCCTGGGCTGGAAATCATGAAAGTGGGTTGATGCCCGGGGCCTTCTTTGTAAGGAGGGCGGCGGAGCTGGATGAGGTGATCTGTGCGGCCCTTCCCTTGCAGGCGTCGAGAGGTGGTGGAGGATGCGGCTCGCACACCACGTGTCTACCACCTTAGCTGTGTGGTGTGGGGCAAGTTTCTTAGCCACTGTCTCCCTCAGTTTCTCACTTGTAAGATGGGAGACTAACTCTCACTGTGTTGCTAAAGGCTGAATGAGAACGTGTACGCCCGGTCCGGGGTCAGGGCACTGGTCCGTGTCAGCTTCTAGTCCGTAGGCCGTATAGCCCTGGCCAGGGACGAAGCACCTTCCCGGTGAGTACTCTGCACACACTTCCTCACTTAGTCCACTGGTTCTGCTTTCAGTGTGTGTGTGTGTGTGTGTGGTGTGTGTGTGTGTAAAATGTGGAGTCCCAGAGGCGGGACCAGAGAGTCGTGTGGAAGTGTGGCTGTCACTCGGCATCTGCAGGGCGGGTCCCAGCTCCTAGCATTTGGCTGCTGTGAGAGGCCTCCTCAGAGGTTGGGCCTGAGCTACTAGGGAGGCTGGTCCTCACCACAGCTGGGAGCCCCGGGAGCGGCCGTCCTCAGGCAGCCAAGGCCACCAGGAAGAGCCTGATGAGGTGAGGGAGGGTCTGGCGGGTTTCTGGTCCAGGAGAGGAGGGAGCCAGCTGTCCCAGCAGGAAGTGGGATCCTCTCACTGGTTTAAGTCTGAGTGGCTTCACCTGGCCGAAACCCTTGAGGCTGACGACAGGCCAGCCAGGCCGAAGACACAGAGCGCCAGGGAAGCCGTCTGGGGTCCACATACCCTTCCTTTCAACAGCTCTTATATTTTCTGGTTTTGCCTCCCCACTTAGATTCTTGGTTTATCTTCTTTAGTAAAATTCTAACCTCCCTTCATCAGAGCTAAGGTGAAAGGGACACACCCATCATGGAGGCTACCCTGAGGTAGGCGTGGCAGTGGGCACATCTGTCCTGGATGGAGCTCAGGCAGAGTGGGCTTTTGGGGGCCAGGTGGGGATGACTGTGGAACCAAGCCCTTTCCACCTAAGGTAAGTGCTCTCTTCCCAGGGAGCATCCTTGGGGAAAAAGAGAACCCCAGAAGCAGGCAGGGGAGCAGGGCAGTTAGACATATAGGCTTTGGCATCAGACAGATCTGGGTTCCTGTCTGAGCTCTACCATTTCTTGGCTGTGTGATCTCGGGTGAGTTCCTTAACCTCTCTGGGCCCCACTTTCCAAATTGTACACTGGAATTGATACAGGCCTGTTGTGACACATGTGAAGCTCCCAGTGCAGTGCCAGGCCCCACATGTGTCCCTTTTGTGATGCCACTGAGCAAGGGTATCCTCTGGATTTTGCAGCCCTCCCTGAGCTGCCTGGGACATACCTGGGACAGTAGAGTGGTGTCCTTGGCCCCATTGGTAGGTGTTCCCTCCCGGGCTGTGGGCCCGACGCACCTTCCAAAACTTCAGCCCGTATCTGTGTCTCCCCCTCCCCTGCCCACCCCAATGCTGCCCCCCTCTTCTTTCAGAATTCTCCGTTCCTTCTCTCAGGCAGGCAGCTGAGCAGAAAACAAATCAAAGTTGCCTGCATGTCTTGGAGCCTGCAATGCTCCCGCGAAGCGATCCCTTGCTTCCCATTACCCACCCCAATAACTCTTGTATATGGAGTGTGAAATAATTAGCAGTGGCAAAAATAATTTAGGAAACAAGAAGAAACTAATTGCATGAGCTTGTTTGGGGAAAACACAGCCAACCAAAAAACCCACTGTGTAGGGAAGTATGGACAGACAGACCAGTTCCCCTGAGGTCAAGCCCATGGCTGGCTCACCAGAGGGGTCCATTGCAAGGCCCTCTCTCAGCACCAGCTTCCTCCACCAGGATCCTCCAAGAAGGGCCCACTGGTGCTGTAGTCAGGACAAGCCTGTCCTCATGGGCCCAGGGGTGACTTCACAGAACACGTCTATAACCTTGACTCAGGCCATCCCCTGGAGGCAGGTGGGTGGGGAGCAGTCTCATGTGGTCAGGTGGGCTTGGCAACCTCCCTGAACTTGAGCTGGGGCCACAGGTGGGCTGGAACGTTCTTGTTCCCTCTCCCACCCGCCTGCCTTCACCACTCAGACTCTCCAGCCCCAACAGACGCCCACTGCACAGTCAGCGTGCAGCGCACATGAACGACGCGGAGCTTCCCTGGGAAATGGGCGAAAACATGGGTGCCTCGTAGTTTATGGCCCTACTAACTCGGAAAAGTTTGCTTCCTCCTTGAGCACTTTTCCAACGCCTGAGCTCCTGCCCATCCTACACCCCACTGCTCATCACCTTCTGGGAGGTGGAGAGTCAGGAGCCCTAAGTTTCCAAGTGACAGATAAAAAGGAGTGAGGAATGGACAGTCTCAAGGTAAAGGGAATGAGGGGCCGGAAAGAAGAAATAATCTGCAGAAGGTCACAGTCACCGGGACGGCAGCTCTGGGTCTGACCAGGCCCCCCTGCCATGCTGGAGAACTCAAGGCATCGGCTGGATCCTGGCTGAGCACAGCGGCGGCCACTGCTGCTCCCCGGGACCCTGCCCAAGGCCCCTGAGGCCCCTCCCCTCATCTGAATGAGAGCTGGGCCCCGAGTGCGAGGAGGCCTCCTCTTCCCTTCACCCCTGCCCCCCCGAGACAAGGAGCATTTGCATTTGTCTAGAACTGGTCTATAAAGTTATTCCTAATGGCAGAAGTCTCAGCTCTCGCCCTGTGAGCTCCTGTCTGCTGTCTCCTCGCTCATCTCCTCTTCTCTGGGCTGTTACGACAACCTCCTAATTTGTCCCTTGGCCTCCAGTGTCTCAGTCTCAAGCCAGCGCGGCGATCGTCCTAAAGCCAGCTTCTGATCTGTCACTTCCTTGCCTTGAAAGCTCCTGTGACTTCCTGTTTCCTCTAAGATCAGCATATATTTCTCAGCCTTGCCTCCCTGGTGACATTGGTCTCTCCCATCCCCCTTAGTTAGGTCTCGACGTTGGAGGAATTACTTTAAATCTTGGCTCCTTGGTGAGAAGGCAACTGATTGAGAGCCAGCCTGGGTTCATTCCTGGTTGTCCCTCCCTTTCACTGTTTTCACCTGGAATCACAGTGGCTCCCCTGTGGTCCTTAAGCCACAGTGGCCTAGTGTCCATCTCCCAGACACACCACTATCTGCTGGACGTCGCTGCCTGGAGGGCTCGTGGTGCCTTAGGTGTAACCTGTGCAAAGGAGTGGCCATTATTTTGCCCACACCTGGACCCGTTCTCCTGGATCCCAAGCCAGAAACTTGGGAGGGCTGCCTTCTCCTTCGTCCTCATGTGCCCCGCAGCGATCTCTATCCTGTCCCTGTTCAGGCCCAGATTTTGTCACCACCTGCTGAGTTTCTCTCCTGCAGCTCCCAAGACTGGCCACTTCCTCCCCAGTGTCCCTGTGCGGGCCTCACTGGGGCCTCTCCTTTCTCCCACTTCTTTTCCCTGATTAGGCTGAAATCTGGTTCTAAGTTGCCGCGGCAGATGAGACAGAGTGAGCTTGATCAGGGCACCTCAAGAGCCAGACTAAGACATCGGAGGCTTTGGAGCCAATGCAGACTGTGGCAGCTGAGCCAGGGGCGTGGGGTGGAGGGGGTGAGTGCTGTGTGCGCACTGTCAGCCTGGAGCCAGCACATGGGATGAGGCAGGGGAAAGCATTTGGAGGCAGGAGGGAGGCTCCCTCCAGGCAGGCCCCTTTGGGCCCATTTGCTGTGCTAATTGCCTGACAGAATTACAGGGCAGGTGTCCAGGACTTGGGCTGTGGTCTCATCACACACTTGGCAGCTGAGGTCTTTTGCCGGGTGGGGGTCGGGTGGAGGGGGCCCCTGCTCCTTTCCCCGCCTCCTGCTGGGCTGAT
Organism: Globicephala melas; assembly: GCF_963455315.2. Lineage (NCBI taxonomy): Eukaryota > Metazoa > Chordata > Mammalia > Artiodactyla > Delphinidae > Globicephala > Globicephala melas. The sequence goes on along the minus strand of NC_083326.1, from coordinate 37,516,023 downwards.
GGATGGCACTAGGTATGCATAGGTCGGGCACGCCTGTTCACCAAGCTGACAAATGCCACAGGTGCAGCCGCAGGGGACACGAGCCAGCTGCTCCCATCACATCTGCGGTGTGCTGTTCAAGGTCACTCTGTGAGCTCAAGTGGTCCGGTGGGCTGCAGGCTTGGAGCCCCCTCGCTGCCATGGATGGGTCCCTTTAGCTAACCATCTCTTCCTGGCTGGGGGAGCAGAGGTGGGAGGTGGGGAAGGTCCTTTTCCTCGGAGTCAAGCCATCTCAGCTGTGCACGTGCCGACGCAAACCCTGAGATTAGAGTCTCTGTGCTCTGGTTAAGAACAGTCACTTCTGCAGTCTGCAGCTCATCTGCCCCTGGGGTCACCTCTCCTGCTGCTGCAACCTGTACTGCACTCTCCTGAGGCTTCTGCCTACATTGCTCCAGCCCTGATGTTGCCTAACCGACTCAAAGTCCCATCTTGACTTTTCTGGGATACTAGTCTCCTTCCCTCTGGCAGAGCTTAAGGGATCAGCCACTGAAATGGACTTCAGCTTATCTTTCCCCAACTCACTTATATAAAAATCAATTTGATGGAAGAATGGTATCCAAGAAGTGGCACCTCTCAGACCTGATCTATCTGAACCTTAAGTTTGTCATCTGTAAAATGGGATAGGACTTGTTAGACAGGGTAGCTCCTAGATCAGTGAGGACATGATACACAGTGGGCACATACTAAGTGTTGAGCTAATCTGGATCAAGGTGGAGACCTTGAAACAGACAAGTCAGCTTGGAAATTTACAAAAAATAAGAAGATATTAGTCATATGATCCAGCAATTCCTCTCAGCTATATATTCCACAGAATTGAAGACAAGCATTCAAATAAATATCTGTACACATATATCCACAGTAACACGATTCTCAACAAACAACCCAAATTGTCATCAGCTGATGAATGGATACACAAACTGTGATACACCACACAATGGAATATTATTCAGCCCGGAAGAAGGAAGGAAATTCAGATCCATCCAATGTGGATGAACTCTGAAAACATTATGCACAGTGAAAAAAGCCAGACAGCAAAGGCCACTTATGTTATGATTCTATTTACATGAAACATCTGGACTATGTCATCCATAGAGACAGAAAGAAGACCAGTGGTTGCCAGGGACCGGGAGGAAGTGGGAATGGGGAGTACCTGTTTAATGCATATGGGATTTCCTTGTGGGGTGATGAAAATGTTTTGGAACTTGATAGAGGTGATTGTTGTAAAACACAGTGATTGTACTAAATGCTGCCCAATTGTTTAAAATGGTTAATGGTTAACTTGATAAAGAAGAAGAAGAGAAAAGAAATGAAAGTACCAGGGGGAAATTAATACGTGAAAGCACACAAGCACTGCCTGCCCTCCCTCCCCTATGAAAGGGCAGAATATTCCAGCCTGGGATTCTCAGTGCACACAAGGCATGTCCTTGCCCGAACCTCTCAGAATATTATTTAGGCCCACTGGCCAGACCACTGCAGGGACACTGACTTTCTCCCCCAGAACTGGCATGGGTCCGTCTTTCAAGCATGGCCCCCGAGCACTTGGGGTGCCTCAGCTCTGGGGCTTCACTTCTCCTCCAGGCTTCTCTAGTGACCCCAGAAAACTTTCTTCAACCACAGATCAAGCTCTGGCCAAAAGAGGCGTTCCCGTTTCTGTAGGGCAAATCCTGCATGAGCTCCCCTGCACTCCGCCTGGAGGATGTCTGAAGCCCCAAATGCTCATGATGGCTCCGCACTTAGAGAATGAGAGCCGGCTTGCCCTTAGCCCTGGCCCAGGGCCCTCCCTGTGGGATTGTACAACAGTAACTTCTCCTCCCTGGGCATCTGTTTTCTCTTTGGAAATGTCTCTCTCTCCTTTTCCAGGTGCTCCCACCTGGCCTGTGCACACATGATCCCTCCCTTCACAGCACTGAAACAGCCAGGAAGACACGTGAATGGTCAGAGCAGACGCTAGGCTGTGCCTGAGAGTGAGGTCGGGGGGGTGGGGGGGTGGCCCCTGGGGATGGCTCTGCAAAGAGTCCAGCCTCTGGGTCTTTGCCCAAGGGCACCGCTTACCTGCCTTGATCCCACCTCCTGGTCACGGAGGGCTCCCCTCTGTGTCCCAGTCCCCAGGCAGTGCTGCTGCATAAGTATCTGTTGAATGGCTGAGTGATGAATAAATAAAGGGGATGGCCTCTTTCAGGAAGTGCTCAGCAACCTTCCCCTTCCCTGAAATCCACGTGTTTAGAGCCAGAAGCACAGGCTTCCCTAGTGACTCACTCACCCATCTTTCCAACACGCAAGCAGCAGTCGCCCTTGCAAGCCAGTCACCGTGCTTGGCCTGGTCCCACTCTGCTCTGGCCAGGCGACTGATGCATGAGTCTGGAATTCCTGGGCGCACCAAGCTCCCTGCGAGGCAACAGTCTCCCCACCTCTGGGGGCCCTGCACAGGGCTCTAGCCTGTCACTCTCAACCTAAGGGCTTTGCACCCCCATGTTCTCCTCTTAGGACCCAGCTCAGCCTGAGCCTCCCTCAGGGCATGAGGCTCAGACCGCTCACACCACACCTGCTCTCCTCCAACTCGGCCTGGGACCCTCTTGGTCTCACACACCCCTTTGACACATTCATACCCTGTGCACTGCCTCTGACTACCCAGGTGTGGGTCTCCCCAAACTGTGAGCCCCCTCAGGGCAGGAGCACAGATCGCTTCATCCTCGCATTCACCGCAGCACTTAACACTCAGTAAATATCTCCAGCTGGTAAAAAAGGAGAGTGGGTCTGTGAGCTAAGTTGCTGGATTCCTCTTCTCCTCATGGCTCTCTGCCGTGTTTTTCCTTTCTTTCTTTTTTTAACCTGGAGGGAATACAACTTCAGCATCTCCACCCACTTTATAAATACTTTGACAAATGGTTTCCCTGCTGCCATGCTTACCCCAAGCAGGGGCATCTGTCATTTTGGAAGCAACTGTGTATAGCCCTTGCTACCTTTAATGCAGAGTCAGCGGCTGGGGGCGAGGTGGAGGAGAGGGCAGCCAGGCCACTGGAATTTATCAGGCCCAGAATTTAAAAACTGAAAGAGGGAAAGAGAGAAAGAGAGAAAGAGAGAGAGAAAGAGGGAGAAAGAAAGAGAGAGAGAAAGAAAGAAAGAAAAAGCAAGAAAGAAAGAAAGAAAAAGAAAAAGCAAGAAAGAAAGAAAAAGAAAGAAGGAAGGAAGGAAAGAAAAAGAAAGAAAGAAAGACCCTACCCAACTCACAGAGTAATTACCATCTCCTTGGCAACGAAGCAGCAGTCTGGGACCCTGGGCTCCGTCATCCTTCCTGGGTCTGGGAAGGCGAGGGACAGCTGGGAGAGTGTTTCACACCCTCCTGTGGCATTTGGAAGAAGGATTTGTTTTCAAGTGACTCCTCAGCCACCTTTATTGTTTCCCGTTGGTCTCTCAGCTACAGTTCCTACTTTCCAGCCCAGTGTCCTAGGCCGGAAGAGACAGGAAACTATGTGGGAAGCATGGTGAGAGGTACCATCAATAGGACCCACACTCTGGGCCGCCTACCTTACCAGACATTCCCCCACCATTGGAGCTTAGTTCAAGGAGGTTACTGATTCCTCCACCCCCTCATCCTCTCTGATGTTGTCTTCTCAGGAAATGCCCTTCTCCCTCGGAGTCTTACAGAAGGACTTGGCCTTTGGGGTCCGTGGGGTGTGTCCTGTGGGAACAGGAAGCTGAGGTAATGGGAGTTCTAAGGCATGTGTCTCAGAGGCTGGGAGAAGTCTGGTGTGATCTCACTGGCACAGGGACCCAGGCAAAAGTGAAAAAAGTGCCTTCCCCAGAGGTTCAGCAGAAGAGGACGAAACTTCCACCTTCCTCTGATCCCAGCCCTTGGAACACCCTCCCTAGTCCTCATGCTTATCTTTATCCAACCTGTGCTTTCAGGCCAAGTTCAAATGCCCCCTCATCCAAGGAGCCTCCCTTAGGCGTTCAGGAGCCTTTCCACCCCTTGTCTTGTTACAGTGGCAACAGTCCTAACTAGCTTTCCTGTGTGTCCTCCAACTGGTTCATGAGGCTCTGAGTCTGTCCCTCTCCCTTCCATGTGGGTGGGGTATGTGTGTGTGTAGGTGTATGCTTTCTGACAGGTGTGGAATGGGCACCTCTGAGCTCAGCAAACGGAAGAGGTGATGAGGGCAAGTTTCTGGAAAGATGGTGACATCAATGTGTCTAGTTTATAGCACCTCTTGGTACCTCTGTCTGCATTTTCTGCATCCCAACCCAGTGCAAACAGCCGTAGCCCTTATGCTCCCTGGCCCTAGTATTCAGGGTAATCTGCTTTTTGCTCGTCTTCCCCTCAACTGAAGGGGTCTTTGACTAAGAGCTGAAAACAAGCCCCGCCCCCCGCTCCCACTCCCTCGCAGGAAGAGGATGTTATAACAGGAACCAAAGCTGCCTGTGAAGGTAGCAATGTTTTCTGGTCTCCAGTTGGTTGGGGGTTTAGGGCTTCTCCACAGTGTGGCGCATCATTGACAAACATTAACTGAGCACCTACTGTATGCATAGCTTTGTGCTAGATGCTAAAGAGAGGGAAAGGGAGATTTCTCCCTCAGGCATGGTATTGACCTCAGGGAGCTCAGAGTTCACTTGAAGAGCAGGGCTGATGCAGGAACAGACAAATCACATGAGGAATCAGGGAAGTGAAACTAGGTTGGCCACTCGTCTGAAACTGACCCACTGGGCCCCAAGCCCAGGCCCAAGGAAGCCCTGTGGTAAATAAACAGATTAAGGAAAGCAAAGGGAATTAGAATTTTAAAAACCTTCCGGTGGTAATAAAATCTGGGGTATAAAATGGGTTAGGAAATTTATTTTTTCAATATATGATTTTTTTTCCTCTCTCCTCTGAAAATCCACATATCTATTTCACTTCAGGTTGGGGCTCCTTTAAATGGTTTTATTAAAAAAATCATTTACTCTGGGCTTTTCAGTTCATCTTTAACTGGACCGGGTGGAAATTAAAAAAAGGATATTTTTAAAATAAATTGTATAAATTATGGCCCTAATTATAAAAGAACTTTTAAAAATGTATCTAAGCAGTACAAGAAAATCTTATTTTTTTAAAAAAATGCCCCATTTCCCTGTTCCATTGCAGAAGCATAATTTAGATACTTTTAACAAATCCTCGTCCTTTGGAAGAAGCGGGCACTCCAGGCCCATTTGCCTGTGTCTCTTTCTGCGTGCTATTATTATTTGATAACTTTGGGCTTAAATCTGCATGAGAGCCAATTATCTCTCTTTGTCATCCAGCAGGCTTGCTGTTCGGCAGTGGTTTTTACAGTACAGTGAAAGCCTGACAGAGCCTGGAGGAGGCGGATTTGCGGTTTAGATCACACTCGTCTTGCCTCCCCCGTGACTCCCCTTAGTCTTTTTATTCTTTCTGCTTTTCACCATTCTCTGACGCAACAAGTCTTCCTCCGCCCGCCACATGCTTCTCTCTGCCCCCCCACGCCCCCCAAACTTCTCCCCAGACTGACCTCCTTCCTGGAGGATCCCATCCCTGCAAGGGTTTTCTCCCTTCTCCCCATCTCTTGCAGACTGAGGCTTCCTGCATAGAGCTGGGAGGAAGCGGCATTTCTAGGCCCACCCTCCAGTGGGGGCCGGAGCACGAGTCGCTTATCTCTTCAACTAGCGGAGGGACCATAGCGTCAGAGGGAGGCTGCAGGGTCCCTCATCGTGGAGCTCACAGTCCGCCAGGGAGACAGAACAGACCCAGCTAAGGATGGAAGGAAGGCTGGTGTCGGATCAGAACCTCAGCAGTGAACTGAGCCCCTTACAGGCGGGAGGCTGGGCCTGGCTCAGGCCTGGGATGTTGCTGCTGTCATTCCTCCAGCAAGAAGACAGGCAGAGGTAATGACCACTAAGGACAGACGGAACTTCCAGATGGGGGGTGGACCTCAGCCGCGCCCTGGAAGACTGGACTGGGTGGAGGATAGGAAAGAATTCCAGGGCGGAGGGGAGAGCCGGAGCAGAGGTGGGCCAGACTAGGTGAGGGTACTTCATCCCACAGGAAAGCAGGCACTCGGTCCCTGACTCTTGGATTGGACTGTGTACCTGGAGGCACTAGATACACTTTGGTGGAGTGAACGAATGAATGAATGACGATGCTATGAAGGGAAAAGGGTGGGGAGGCTGGAGATGCATTAGGGGAGTTAGCGTGTGTTAGATCTTTCCTGTTCCAAATGGCAAACTGCCTCTTCTGCTAAACAACAACAACAAAAATTCATTTCCTGACTTCCCATCATCCTAAGCACAGGGCCGCCAGGCTCTGCCTCCTGGTACGCCAGGCCTTCTCCTCTCCTCCCTTCCAGGCCTGCGCACATGCTGTTCCCTCTGATGGGGGGCTCTGCCCCCATCCACCTGGATCATTCTTCCACCACTTTTAGACATTACTTCCTCTTGGAATGCCTTCTTTTTTTCTTGGCCGCACCAGGCGGCTTGAGGGATCTTAGTTCCCCAACCAAGCATTGAACCCAAGCCCTTGGTGGTGAAAGCTTGGAGTCCTAACTACTGGACTGCCAGGGAATTCCCTGGAATTCCTTCTTGACCCCAAAATCCAAGTCAAATGCCCGATGACTCCAGTCCTAACTAACTGTTCTATCCCCGTGCTGACCCTAACCTGGTTACTGGCCAGCAAAGGAAGTCTGGGAAAGAAAAAGCTCTGACCATGGCCACAGACTAACCCTTATCTCCAACTGGGCATTTCACACAAAATATAAATGATCCTCAACAGTAGCTAGAATTAATTGCATGTGGACCAGCCATTGCGGTCAGCATTTTATAAAAGCTGAGACGTGGAGCTGGTGAATAACTTATTCAAGGCTAAACACCATAGGCATGGCAGAAAGCTGATTTAGAACCCAGGCAGGTCTGGCGCCAAAGGCTTAGCTATTTCCGTTACACTACTGGCCGTGAGGGCCTTGGGCTCAGAGAGGGTGGCTCACCCCACAGCTGGCATTGCGTGGGTGGCGAGCTCCTGCTGCCGCCCTCCGTGGCTGAGAGCTTGGTACACCACCTGTTGAGCAGCTTTCCCTCCCCCGGGGAGATGCGTTAGGACAATAACATGGCCTATATTGTCTCCATTTGAGACTGCAGAGGCCTGAGAGGCTGTGGGGACTGTGACTTCTCCTTCTGGTATCACACATCCCTCACATGCATGCGCCAAAACGCACACACACCCCATCCCAGCATGGGGACTGGTGGGGGCAGCTGGTTCTGGAGGCCTCTGTCTTCTACCCATCCCTGAGCAAGCCATGAATGCTGTGAGAATGGGTCGCTCCCCGCTTGTCCTGAGCGGAAGGCTGGCATTGGCTGGCAGAGTGCCCTGTTCCCTCTCCCCACTCAGAGAGTGTCCAGCAAGGGGCCAGCTGTTTGTGTTTGGGATTCGGGTGTATGTGTGTTCCTGCTGGAGGGCGTACATTTTATTTTTCAAATGAGAGCTTCCTGGGAGGTGATGGGAAACTCCACGATTTTTGCAGGAGGTGTTTGGGGGAAAGTGATATTGTTCCCAGAGTGGCTGCCAGGCAGGGGCAGCCTGGGTCCTCCCAGGAGCTGCCCAGTGGAGGTGAGCTCCATCCACCTTCCCCGCCACTCAGCCCACTGCATGGACCATTCAGTCTTTTTGTTGCAGTTTGAGCACAAAATTTCAAATGTCCAGGAGCCCTCTCAGTCCGGGGCAAACCCGGACGGGTGGTAACCCCCCTCATCAAACACACTCCTCTAACTGTCTCCAGTGTAGAGCTCGGCTGTGGGCACCCCCTCCCAACCTTCACTTGGCTCCCTCAATAGTGGAGTCTGGGAAATGGCTTGTCGTGGGTGCCTGAGGGAGCACAGCTCTAGTTCTGGTTGGGGTGTACACTGTGCGGTGACATCGTGCTCTGTGGACCCCCTCAGGCCAGGGAAGGCACCTTCGATCCCAGGTCCGGATCCACCTCCCTTACACGGGATTCCCTGCAGCAGATGACCTGAGTCTGCTGGAGGCTTTGGGGAGGCAGAGTTTGGCGGGGGTGGGGCAACGGCTCAGCATAGGTGGGGGGCTCTAACTGGGGGAGAGTTTGTAATGGTGCAAGACAATGCTAGGACTCTGGGAGTCCCCAGGCCTCTAAGGCATGGCCATCACAGCTGGCTGCGTGGGGACAGGGCCTCATCAAGCCCTCCACTGTCCCTTCCCTGGCCACCCAGCTCTTGACTCAGTGCTGGCCACTCTGGGGACTCTCTGGTCCCTGGGGAAGGCCCTCTTGTTGGCTGCTCTCTGGCTTCCCGCTGCTGGCTGGCGGGCAGGCGGGTGGGCGGGCAGGCAGAATATTACCCCTAAGATAAATGAAGAAGAATTTCAGGCCTTATTGGATTATAGTTTTTATTGAACTTTATAAATTCCAATTAGCAGACCCCTGGGCAATAAGCAACACACAGCCCATGGCTCACTTTATGGTGTGATTATGACCCTGTTTATCCTCCCCTGAATGAGAAGTATTAATGGAGGAAACGGAGGAAAGCGGGCCTGAGAATACATAAAAACAGATATTGGTGACATGGAAATAAACAGACCGGGAGGGTCAGGGAGAGAAAATAACCTCCGGGCAGGCAACGGCGGACAGAGGACAAGAGATTCTGGGAACTCACGTGCTCAGAGCCACAGCCAGCTTGGACACCCTCCTGGCCTCCCTTCCAGGGCAGGGAGCCCTCTGAGCCCTGATAGCTGCTGGGGCCTGGAGAGCCCCCCCACCCCTGCCACCCCCAGGCAATCTTGTTCGGGCTGGAGTTTGATTTACTAAGTGCAGAGCCTTGGTCTGTGCGCTTGTACTGCCGGGCAGCCCACTGCCTCACGAGGCCCTGACTCCACAGCTGAGTAGCTTGGGGGCAGCCCAGTGGTTTCTTAATGCTTCAGAGGCATCCCTTGCCCTTTGAGAATGTGATGGATGCTGAAGGCATTCTTCCTAGAAAAATGTCCTAGTGCATGCACACGCATGAACGCATCCACATGCATATGCACACAGACAAGCCATTTTGCATACAGTTTCGGGGGGGCATGGGATCCCTGAAAACCGGTCATGGATCCTCCCTCCCCTGGGCGCATCAGGTGAAGAATCCTGGAGTTGGATGGAACCAAGACACATCTCTTGTTAGTTCTAGGTGGAGGTGCTAAGAGCCCACAAAGAGTTGGGCAGCTTCTAAGGGCCTGCCCACGGTGGGGGAGGAGGGGGTACCCCTCTGATCCCACCTGATTTTCCTTTCTTCCTGGACACTCCGGTTTTTCCCCACCCACCCAGCTTTAAACCTTTAATAGCTGGGACCCAGAACAGCAATTGCGGAGAAGCTGCCTCCCAAAGAGTGTTGGGGTGAATTGGCGGGTTTCTGAGCTGGCAGGGTCAGGGGTGGCCACACCTTCCCAGATTGAAACCCTCGCCAGACTGGCTGTATTTCCCAGGAGAAAGAAGCAGGCTCAGGGCCGCCATGCCCTCCTCTGGCTTTGTTTGTTCCTTCCTCCCCCTTCCGTGGGGCATCTTTCTTGGAGGCTTCAGTGGAAGATTAAAAAAAAAAAAAAAATCCTCCTATCAGCATTTTGCCATTGTACTGAAGCACGAACACAGAAGTACCCAAGGAGCTTTTGTAGTCTGAACAGAATGAAAAATGCTTCAGGTGTTCGTCAGCCTGCAGTGGCATGTAAATAAGATGCTGAGATCTGTGGGCAGCCCGGCGCGTGTCTGGCTGGCTGGGTCCATTAGGAGTCACTGAGGATCTCCAGCCGCAAGTGTCCCCCCAGTTCGCCTGGGCCTCGCCCGCCCTCTGCGCCTCTGTGATTTATGGAGCCCCACCAGGCCTTGTCTTACTTCAGATAAGAAGTGTGGATGTATGTAAGCTCCAGTGGTCATGAACCACCACAGCCAGGACTTTCCTGAGTCCTGTGCTTGGGAGGGATAGCGACCCAGCAGGCCTGAGCAGGAAGTGGGGACCGAAGTGAGGGGCTGGCCGACGGGTGGGAGAACAGGTGTTCTGTCGAGGCCTTAGGAGAACCCCAGGGGGAAGAAGGTCCTGTGGACACTCAGGCACCACGATGCTGCTGCCCCCACCTCCTTGGGCAAGACTAGGGCTTCCAGAGATCTTACGAACCCCTGAGGAGGGAGGGGGGCTTGCAAATTAGGGAGCCTGTCCCTCATCTTCCCAGGTCTGTATTCTCTCCCCCCATTCCCTGGGTGCCCAAATTGGCCGAACCTGACCCCAGAAGAACAGGCTGCCCCGGCCCCTGGCCCAAGCTCCTGGGAGCAGCCCCTCCTCTCTGCCCACATCCTAGGCCCTTGGCCAAGGCCAGCAGTGCAGAGGGCCAGGCCCAGAGCTGCAGAAAGCACCCCAGAGTGCTGTGGGCATTTGCACCTTTCAGAGGACATTTTATGTGTGTAGAAAAGGAGGCCCAGGGAGGACTGTTGGGTCAGCCAGTGTGTTAGAGCCGAGCATTTAAGAGAGCAGGCGTTGGGTCTGGCGTCTCTGGTCCAGAAGGCCTCTGGGTTATCTGTGGACCCAGCTGGTGGAGGCCGACAGACTTTGGGGGTTTTCCCCTGTATACTTGAAGCAAGCTGGGCCTGGATGGGCAGGGGGATGACAGGACCTGAGAGCAGAGCAGGAGCCTAGCGGCCAGTGGTGCTCTCTGTTTAGCACCATCTAGCTCGGCCGGCTCCGTGGAACCCAAAAGCTCTTTTCAGAAACCTCAGGGCCTGCCTGGTGCTGCTGGCACCAACGCGGGCTAGGGCACAGGCTTCAGCCCAGATCCTGAGATGGGTTTGGGATTATCCCTTCCCACTAAGAGGGAACAGTCTTACGGCATCTTACATTTCTTGGTGGTCACTTGGTCCCCATCATTCTGCCATGGCCCTAGTAGATGTTCAGTCCAGTATTTGGACAAGTAGAGGGTCAATGCCAGGGCCTCAGGCGTTGGAATGCAAGTGGGCACGTATCGGGGTCTTGGGGCGCTCTGCAATCACACTTCCATGGACCTCCAGGCCCCTTGTCATGCAGAGGAGTCTTACAAAGGACCAGGGGACCCCTGCGATCCTTTGAAACTGAGGAAGAAACCATTTGCCCAGGCAGCCTCCGGCAACTGGGGATGGAGGGTGGGGATGGGCGTGTATCAGCGAGCCCTGGGGCCTCTGCCAACGACCCACCCTCTGCAGCTTCTGGAGCCCTGGGGCGCAATGTGGAGGGTGGGCAGGGAGGCAGGGCTGGCCATCACAAAGCCTTGGCTCTAGTCCACCTTTGCCACCAACTAACCGAGTGACTGTGGTCCTGTCACTCCCCTAGCTGGGCCTTCGTTCCCTCACAGCAAAGTGAAGGAGGTGGCATGGCTGATATCCGAGGCCCGTGCCAAACTAAAATATGCAGAATCCCCCCCTCTGATGTTTCAGGCATGAACACAAATTAGCACGTGTGGAAAACTGGGGGCGAGTAATAATGGCCCACCAGCCTCCACCCCAAGCACACACTTTCTTCTCTCTATTCATGCCCCCTGTAATAGATCATACAGGATGGATTACATTAATTTTCTATAAACTATATCAACTTGAGTGACATGTCCTTAAGGGTTGGCTGATTGATATCTACAATGCGGTCTTATAATCTAAAATCATATTAATATTAATATTAAAGATTTTCTGTCCTTTACGCGCACCATTAAATCTGGAGTATAAGGTGAAATTGACAACATACATTTTGACAGCTTATCTATAATAAATATGCAGTTCTTGATGCCCACATGTCATCACAGATGCACCGCAGCTCTCTGAGGATCAGAGCCTGCCTGTCTCCTGCGTGACATCTCCAGCGCAGGATCAGAGCACCCATCTAGGCAGCAGGAGCAGCGCTGGGTGAGCCTTTGCCTGCGGTGACTCTGGCCTCTCCTGTCTGCCTGTGAAAGTCTGTCCTTCATCCTGCCAAGCAGGCAGGAGGGCTTGAGGAGTGACAGTCACAGAGAGCAGGGGACGCCATCTCATTTACCTTGTGAAACACAGAAAAATCCAGCTTCCCTTTTTTTAAGTTACAGAGGGACTTTTGATGTCTTCTCTACCCACCCCTCACCTTGTTACAGCAGGTTGTCACCACTCAGCACCCAGTGAGTTTAAGAGCTGGGGCTCCTGAGTTGGCAGCCCTGGGTCAAACCTCATTCTCTGCCACTAACCTCTGTTCTTAACCTCCCGTAGCCTGTTTCTGCATCTGGAAGCGGAGAGGGGAAATGGTACCTCCTTCCTGGTGGAAATGTGAGGACTGAATGAGATCATAGAAGCCAGGTGCCCTGCACACACAGTGATGCCTCGTAAAGGGCACCTCTTAGATTGTTTTCTAAATGAGTCCCACTTCCTCTGCCCCTGCAATCCTTCCTGTCGCTAAGTCCCTGCCCTTGTCGTACAGAACCTACCACTTAGCACACTGACCATCTCAGATTCTTCTCTGCTTCTGGCCTGTGCCAGATGTGAGTTCCAAGATGGCAGGAACCATGCGTCCCCAGCCCTGGCCCAGGACCCAGGTGGAACTGAGATGGGAGATGGACTGAGATTGGGACAAAGAAATCAATTGCAAGAAGAAAATCTGGTCACCTCTGCACTGAGACTGCCAGGTCCAACTAGATAGTCGTGTGTGTGTGTGTGTGTGTGTGTGTGTGTGTGTGTGTGTGTGTTGGAGGGGGTCAATGAAGTGAGCCTGGAAAATGCCTTATCCCTCGCACATTAACAGGGAGGTTGACAGAAGAGCTGAGGAAGAGGTGCAGAGGAATTTTCAACAGGTGGAGGATTGTTTGAGAGAGCTCCAGGCCATCTCAGTGGTCCCACCCTCACTGGACATCTGCTGACAGGGCAGCAGAGCCCACCAGAGGCCCTGGGGCCATATTTCCGATCACTGGCTTCCTTCCAGCCTCTGTGAGCAGCACCTAGCTGGGTGACATCCAGTCTCTCAGGTTTAATCCATCAGTTTGAGCCTCCTCAAGTTTCCGGCATTGTATTCAGCCCTTCCCTGTCCACCCTCCTCCCACAAAACCAGCCTGACGGCCAGCTACGTGGAGCACTTCTGTCTCTGAACTGCAGGATTTCCAGTGTGAAGAACCAAAGGACAATGTTCCTTGTCACCTCCTTGCATTGTTCTGTAATTGCTTGGCAGTGGACTGATCTGTTTTCCACAGCTAGACTGAGAATGGAGGGGGTGGGGACTGCTTCCTCTTTCTGATTCCCTGGATAGCTCACCATGTGGCCAGGTACATGTGCAGATGTGCAGGTTTGGACCCTTCAGTACTCTGGATGGCAGTAGGAACAGACATGAAGACCTCATGGATCCGGAGAAGTCTTAAGAGGTTCATTTGTCAGGCATCTCTTAAAAGGAAAGGTCAGAGTTGACCTGGATCCACTCTCATGTTCTTCTGTGTTTTTTTGGGGGCCAGGAGTAGGGCTCAGAGGGATCCCAGATGTTCTTCTGGGATATCAGAAAGTCCATTCACACCTCTTACCTCCCCTGCAGGGTGATGTCCTGGAGGAAGCTCCATTGTTTACCACTTGTCCCTGGGCTGCCCCCAGCTCCGGGATCCTGAGCTACACACCTGCAGTCCTGACCAAGGGTAAGAAGTTCGGTGACCCAGGCTGGGGAGACAGACCTGTGGGGGGAGTACAACTTCTGGGAGGGCCGGCTAGCAGGCACCGGCCCAGCCTGGTCCTGGGAAATTCAGGCCCATCATGGGCTGCTCATCAACTGACTCCTGCAGCTTAGGCTGCAAGCAAAATGGGTCCTGGGGAGATGGCGAGACCTCATGGCCTGCTGAGGGGGCCCCCACCTACAGGGCTTTCTTGGTTCCCCTACCCTTTGTCTTGCAGACTATCTTACCACCAATCCCTTCTGGTCCTGCAGCCCAGTGTGAAACTTGAGTCTCTACAGTGTCTTTAATACAGAACCACTGATCAATCATCTACAATTAATCAGTCAAGGAGAGGTGAAGACTGGAGGAGGAGTGATGGAGAGGAGAGTGTGTGGCTTTGGGCAGCTCAGGCTCGCTGAGTGTCCACAACGGCTGCCCTACAGTTACTGTCATTCGTTTGTATCTTCATTCCATCTTTCAGCAGATTCTTACTGGCTCTGAGTTACACGGGCTGCGCTGGGTGCTGCGGAAGGGCTGAGGCTGGGGCAGGAGACAGACCCTGCCCCGCACCCACGGAGCCTGTCCTCTGGGGCTGTTGAGGAGGTTAGATGAGCTAATATTTGATGATCACCCGGCATAGTGCCTGACATACAGCGATACCACCGTGATGTTTGTTCCTCTCTCTGCTTTGAATGAGTCTCTTCTGGTTGGAGAGAAAAGGCCACTTAAAGTAGGACCAGATAATATTATGGGGGAGGGAGAGGTAAGGAAATGGGTCATGTTGAGGGGTGCCTGTGGTCGTGGTGTTGGTGGCTGGGGTGGGTGACAAGGTGGGTGGGAAGAAGGAAAATGGCTTCGAATGCCAACCCCAGGAATAAGGATTCCACGCCTTTTAAAATCCCTTTCTTTCTCCCTCCTCATTCATCTCGTCCCTTCTCTGCCTCTCTCTGCTTCCTGCTCCCTCCTCCTTCCCACAATTAACCCCCGGCTGTCGTGGTGCCCCCCCCCCCCCCCCCGCCGCGTTGACGAATGTCTCTCCCCTCTTCCCCACCCCCCCCCCCCCCCCCCCACCCCCGCCTTTTAAAATTTGTGTTGACTTGACTCGACAAGCCCTAATCCCTGACTCAGCTCCCACTTCTCGTTAAACCAAAGGTAAATTCTCGGCGGCCGGCGGGGCGGCCTGGAGCAGCCGCGGGAAATATTGATATTAGCCGACCTCTGGCGCCGGCCGCCCGCGGTGAAAATAGGACTCGGGGCCAATCAATTACGGAGCCATTAAGGGCAGGGAGGCGGGAGGGAGCAGAGAAAAGACGGGGCTCCCCCGGCAGGGCATCGACCCCAGGGGCGTGCGGAGCTGCATCCCACGCTGCGCTCCCCCGCGAGAGCTCCGGCCACAGCCTCCCCGCCCCCCCGGCGGTCAATGTCAGTGACCTCATCGGCTTGCCTGGGAGACCCGGGGGGCCGGGGAGGGAGGCGCTCGGAGCCTCACACGGGGGCCCATCCCGCGGTCGGTTGGCGCTCTCTTTGTCTGCACCTCCCGTCCTCTCCCGGGGACTCCTGCTCTCCAGGCCCCCCTTTCTCTCTCTGCCGGTCCTCCTCCTTTTCCTCTTGTTACAACCTCTCCTCTCTCCTTGGTGCCTCTTGCTCCTCCTCGGACCACCCTTCTGTTGCTTTTGTTTGTCTCTCCCTTCCTCCCGGAGACGGCCACAGGGTGGCTTCTGCTTCCCTTCCCCCAGTGTGTTCTGAGCACCGCTGGGACTGGTCCCGACAACCTGGCTGAGGCGTTGGCCGTCCCTCCCTTCAGATCTCATGCCCCGTTAGCTTCCGTCTTCAACAACAGGAACCAACATCAGGCCCTTCTGATTTGGGGTCAATGACTTCTGGGAGCCCTTTCCATTTTTCGTTTACCCCTTCTAACTCAGACAATAGCCCCATGTTAGGAGAGGCCCCCCACATCTAGACAGAGAACCAGCTGTGTTCGTGGCAGAGTCCTTGGCCACTGGGTTTCTGGGGTGCGTGGAGCAGAGTGGGAGCAACCTTCCTTGTTTGGGTAGGTGTGGGTTCTGTGTATCTGTGACCAGGTTTGCGTGGGTGGAGGTGAGGGGGTAGGAACAGACAGGTTGTGGACTTGAGCAAGTATCTCACCTTTCTCTTCTTGAGCTGACCATTCTTACAGGTGGGGAGGGAATGAGCTGCTGGGCTCATTTGGTGATTGGTTGATGAGTCTAGAATATTTTCTGAAACTTCCATACGTTCTTAGACAAACAAATGGCGTGCACGAAAGCTTAAACTTATCAGATATGGTGTTGGAGGGAGTAAGTAGTACTTTTTCCACTTTAAAGAAAGATCCTGCATTTCAGAAAACTTAAAATAGTGGAAGCAGTCCCTTTCACAAGTTCCCTTGTTCACGGTTCTCAAAGTGTGGCCCCAGACCTTCAGTATGGGCCCATGGGCCTCACCTAGGAATCTATTAGAAATGTATATTCTCAGGCCTTACTCACTGGTTGGGTCAGAAACTCTGGGGAGGGGCCTGGCCATCTGTGTATAACACACCCTCCAGAGGTCTATGAAGAGCACTAAAGTTTGAGCACCACTGACCTCAACTATCCCGCAGCTCTGGGAGGTAGGTGGGGTGGAAATTATTCTATCTTCCTTTGCCTCTGGAGGAACAGTGGCAGAGAACCACGGCATGGCCAGACGGTAGCAGGGTCAGTGCTAGGACCGTTCTTGGCCTCCGTGTGAGACAGGCTTTAAGAGTGTTAGAGGTGCGTTTTGTTTCATCTCACAAGCACCGTTTTATGGAGGTAAGTATTCCATCTGGAGCGGTGGCTGGCATTTGCCTGGCTGTGAATCTTCTTTTGACCTGTAGGAGTTGGAAAGGTTTCAGAGTTTTGAGGCTCCTCTAGCCTCAGCGCTTGGGGAGGGGAGTAACTTGGGGGTATAGCCATTGAAAAGTAGGATGATTCTTTAAGACTGATTTTTTTTTTAGTTGGATCATTGAAAGCAGCTTGTAATAGAGCTGTATCTTTCACATCTACAGCCTACCTCAGGGTTGTGTCAAGTGCCCTTTAAAATATAGGCTCCTAGGCCCCCTGCCTGACAAACAGTTTCCAAAGCCCAGGGAGAAGGAGGTTCCGGGGCCTTGGGGAACTCATGGGAGACGCTTTGGTGTCCAATGGATATAGTTTGAACCCCAGCTCTGCCCCCAGTGGGCTGTGTGTAACCTAAAAGTCATGAAAGCATGTGAATTGTAGAGTGTGGTCACCACCCGAATCGGGAAACTAGCTTCTCTGGGCCTCAGTTTCCTTATCTGTAAGGTGACCAGTTGGACCAGGAGCCTCTCCAGCTGTAACAAACCAGACTAATACTAGCAATGAATATAAGCCCCAAATAGCGTAGCGTCAATATAGCAGAATCCTCAACCTGCTGCAGTGGTCTTCCCCCG
The DNA here is from genome assembly GCF_963455315.2 of Globicephala melas. Lineage (NCBI taxonomy): Eukaryota > Metazoa > Chordata > Mammalia > Artiodactyla > Delphinidae > Globicephala > Globicephala melas. Next base: position 37,498,921 of record NC_083326.1, on the reverse strand, counting down.
TCCCCACCCCCTTCTCAGGAAGATAAGCCAACTCGCCTGCAAATGAGCACAATCAAGAAAAAAAACACAAGCCCTGTGCTTTGTAGAGCCGGTCAAAAGCCAAACAATGACACCCGAGTTCCCTGACAGCAGCTTGTCACCATCAATCCAACCTGTGACTCTGGCTACAGGAAGCCTGGCCGAGGGTGTGGATCCCGCCGGTTCGGATCTCACACAAGAGAAGGGTCACCCACCTGGGCTGACCGAAGCGGGAGAGGAGCTCAAGCCTCCAGAAAACTTTCCTTTACCCTCTGTTACCCAGAAAACAGAATAAATTAGAATCCTCCATTTTCTGAGAACCTGGGTTAATCAAGGTTTACATGTAATAATTTTTTTCCCCCCAGAACAGTACACTGAAGCGATGTCTCCACAAAGAACACAGTACTTAGTGAAACTGCTGGGATGGGAATGGATCTTCCCTGAACTGGAACATCAAATCATGCTCTGAGACAAACCTGATGTTTCACTGGGTTTCAGCTCATGGTGGCAAAAGAAGCAGACTTTTGGGTGCCTGGGGGAGAGAGGACCCGTGGGCTGGCTTTCCAGGCTCGGGTAGGGGTGGATAAAATGTTTCCCATTGTCCTGTCCAGCAGAGCATGTGGGCATTTTCCTGATCATTCCGTGCAAGTTCTGCTTTCTCCAGGATCTGCCCCAGCCATGGCCCCTTTGGTCACTCTCCCATGACCTTCTACAAGCCCATAGCCTGAACCACACAAATTTGCACTTGATCTCAGAATGTCCCAAGTTGCTCCTTATATCTTCTCTGGGTGTGTTCCACTCACTCCCCAACCGGGTTTTAGGTTCCTTTGGGCTAGGAGAACTCATGGGTCTCAAACAGTTTCAACGCACAGCAGGTACTTGGTAGATACTTAAAATCACAGACAGGCAGTGCGAGAAGGATCCTTACAGATCAGATTGTCCAACCTTCAGTTCGCAGGTGAGGAACCTGAGGCTCAGAGTGCAGAGTGACTTGTTGAAGGCATCATAGCTAGTTAGTGTCAGGGCAGGAATTGAAACCCAAGTCTTGGCAAACAGTAAATATTTATGATTATACATTATGTTAGTAAGGAGGTTGGGAAAACAAGAATTCCAAAAAAAAAAAAAAGAAAGATTTAGTGAGAGCTTAACTTGGTACAATCTCTTTGGAAGCAAATATCAATTAAAATGTGGGATGCTCAGAAATGATTTCACTTGTAAGAATTTATTTTATAGGTGGAATCATACATGTGTGCAGTGGGTGTGCGTGAAGATGTCGACTGTTTGTGCTTTGTAATAAAATAAAACACAAAGCTAGAAACAGTCGCAATGTCTCTCAGTGAAGGTCTGGCCATGTAAATTAGTGAATATCTGGATAACAGAATACTGTGCAGCTACTAAATGGCATGGAGTGGACCCACGTGAGTGTCGATCAGGAAAGAGTGAGGATATACTGCAGAGTCAGAAATCAAGGTGCACAGCAGTGTGGGGAGCATATCCCAATTTCCACAACAGAAAGTGTCTGTGGGTGTGTTTGCGTGTGCGTGTCTGTACTTGACATATTTTTGGAAGAATACACAGGAAACCGCTCCCCATCCTGGTGAGTGGGATGGGGTCTCGAGTGGGAGGGAGAATCACACTTCATTGTATACTCCCTTGCACTTTTTACCACATGCATGTGTTATTTTTATAATAATAATAATTTTAAAACCTCAACACCTAGTCTCCTAGTTCAATGTTTCCCCTCACTGTACCAAGCCGCCTCTCTTGCCATTATTCTGTAAATCGGTAACTTGGAGTCTAAGTGTCATAATTTCAAATAGGTAATAAACAACAAACAAGCTATCTGCCCTTAGCTCATCCCTTTACTTTTTTAAGCCCCAAATTGCTGCTTTTCCAGGCGACTGAGGTTCTAGGGTGGAAAATCCCATGTGGAGGAGGTGCAGTACGGGGTTAAGAACCAGGTTCTCAAGCCCAGATTTACTAGGCAAGTTCCTCAAATGCTCCATGCCTCAGCCTCCTCATCTGTAAAATGGGGATAGTAACAGTTCCAGCGTCCTAGGTGAGCAGGAACAGAGCTCCCGTCTGTCCAGTGCCCTGTCCCAGACAACGTGGGTGAAGGTGCCCATGAGCTTGAAGACACCATCTCTGACCTTTGGGAGTTCAGACCTGGCTGGACGCAGCACAGCCGGCCCACTGCATGAGGGAGACCCACGGGGGAAGCAGATAAACAAGGGCACGTCCAAGGAACCCAGCACCTGCTCCCACGTGGCGGAAAGTGGCGAGAGGAATGGGGGCAGGGGGAACGAAGAAGGAGGGAGGAAAGACCCCAGCAGGTGAGACAGCTGGTTGCCTCACCTTCCTCCAGGCATGGGAAGCCATGAGTCTTTGGATTTTCTTTGCAAGCAGCTGGCAGATTTCTGGACAAGCCAGGGATGACCTTTTGAGGGAGACTGTGGTATGATACTGGTTTTGGAATAGGAAACTAGATTCTGTTCCCAGGGGTCCAGTACCCAGTTACCACCCAACAGCCCATATGGAGCTTCGGCAGGAATTTGACTTGGCCCTAGTGTCTCCACCTGAGAAATGCAGGTGCCTGGGCCTCACATCCAGGGATTCTGATTCTGTCAGTGCCGAGTGGGGCCTGGAGGGGGCTCAGACACGCAGCTGGGTCCTCGGAGGCTGCTGGGGACAGTCCTGTGTGTTCTCGGTATAGGGTCCCATCACAGAATGGACGACAGTCAATGCACAGATCCAGACGTTTCTGGTTACATCAGAGTTGACTCATGGCTTAACTATCGTATTGTCCCTGAAGACTGCATCCCTCTGCCCCGGCCGGAACCCTGTCCATCTTGCAAAGAGGACAGTGGGCCAAACTCTTTTCCGGAGTTTTGGATGAAGGTGTAATAATGACTGTTTATTAATAATAAGACTAACACTCAGGGTCTTCATACAGATAATCTCAAATAATTCTCACCATGACCCTCTGAGGTTTTGACAATTATTGCGTCTGTTTTATGGGGGGAGGGAACTGAGGCAGAGAGAGGTTAAGGAACTTGCCTAAGGTCTCTGGTGGGTCATCCATCTCCTCAGCACCCCTGCCGAATGCCACTCCAGCAGTCCCCCGGTCCCAAACAGGCTTCCCCGTATTGGACGGGCCTGGCTGTCACCCCAGTGCTGTCCCTGATTGTGGGCCTCGCCAGGCAAGGGCTCAAGTGTCTGTGGCCCCAGGGGAGATGAAAACTCATCCCTGCCTGCTCAGCAAGGTGCTTTGAGAATGGAGAAGGGCTGGCAGGGGGTGGGCGTGGCCATCACCATCCCCCCCCCCCCGCCCCCCGCCCCCTTCCTGGATTCCCATCCTGGATGGATGGATCACAATTGCTTTCTAGGGCAGCCACTCTTTGTTTCCCTTCCTTTGTTCCCCTTCCTCCTGCTGGTGACGTGGTCACCTTCCCAGGACATAATGCCCGCCTGGCTCTGTCCTGACAAGCCCTTTCGGCCCTATCTCTAATCTTCTCTGGGTTTAGGATTAATAGACTTTTTCTTCGTTTGGGATCAATACGTACAGAGAGAGAGAGAGAGAAAAAAAAAGGAAGGAAAAAAGTCAGCAGGATAAAAAAAAAAAAAAAGGTCTGATAAGAATCTGGTCCAGGTCGTAAACTCGGATGTTGCCAGTGGTATCTCTCAGCTGAGGGGTAGGGGAGGGAGTTGTTGCAGGCGGGGGTGGGGTGGAAGGTAGGAGCTGAGGGGGCACCTGGGAGACAGGAATGGGGTGAAGTCACAGGCTTGTGACTGAAGCCCCAGGACCCTCAGCCTCAGGCCAAGGCAGGTTTCAGCCTGATTCTTGGCCCAGGAAGGCTCTCTGAGTCCTGGGCTGCCTGTCCTGACTCCTCCCATGTTTCGGAATATCCTTCTCTCCCAGCAGCTAGTCCCCACTGTTCAGGAGCCGGGTCCCCAAACTGCCATTTTCTAGGCTCCCAAGGTCCCTCAAAGGTGTGGACTGTTTAGCGGAGGTTGGCAACCTTGAGTCTCCGAATCCAAGCTCTTTCTCAGTATTTCACAAAGCCTAATGGAGATTGCACATATCCCCTTGATGAGTCTGCACAGGGAAAACAAAAATAGCACCTCGCTGCTTTTAGCAAGAATTATATCCACTCCGTGTGGCTGACACTGGTTGCCACATGCCGATCTGCAGCTCTGATTAGCCTTTGATTAATAAAAAATGGGGATGGGAATCAATTATTTATTTAATAACAGCAGTTTGTTTTAAAGGCAAAACCTTTAAAAGAGCGGAGGACTCCGGGGTGGGGTTGGTGGGGTGGGAGGGAACCGATAGAGGGTCTTTGCCAGGAGAAGTTGGGGAATGGAGGATTTCCCTCATGGAGTTGGTGGTCTCCTGTGCCCAGGCTGGAGGGCCGCTTCCATCAGGCTTTCAGGATGTAGGATGCAGCCCTGAGTGAGGGGAGCTGGGCCCCAGCACCCCGGGATCTGGTGCGGCTGGAGTCACTGAGTGCAGGGAAGCAGGGGTTTGGGAGGGCAGGGCACTGGTCTGCTTCGGTTACTGTGGGGTGATGAGTGTGTGAGGCCAGCCCCCCTCGGGCTCCCCCAGTTGCCTCCGGCCTTAATCTCTGGTGTGCCAAGCCCGGGAAATCTCCTTGAGCAAGACCAGAGTGCAGGTTCCTGCCCATCAACGATGGCCCACCTTCCTTGGCCTAGCATCTAGGCCTGGACCGTTTATGCCAGCTGCCCTCTGCCCCATCCACGCAGGGGCCTGTTGCCCGGGCTGGCCAGGCTCTGCTCTTCTCCGCTGTTACTCAACCCGCTTTCTCCTTGTGGAGGGCACTCCTGCTGATCTCTGCATTTCACAATCATATCCATTCATCAAGTCCAAGATTGAAGGACACCCTGTGCGGCAGCTCCCCAAGTCATCCCTCAGGAGACTGCCTTTCTTCTTCTGAGCGTTCCCGGCACTTTGAATGTGTGTTCCTGTGGCAGTTTGGGAAAATGAGGTTTTGTACTTGATTTCTTTGTAGGTATTTTGAGGGCAGGGACCGAATCTCAGTCACTTTTGTAACCCCTGCCCGGGGTGTGTGGAATAATGGATGGAGGGGTGGAGGCTACCTTTTGGGGAGACTGTACCCCATTTACATCCGAAGCAGCTTTCAGATTAAGAAACAGACCTTTAAGGGAAATGATAACAGCCTCTTTGGGGGACACAGAGGAAATATACGCTTTTGCACTTGAGATAAACAGATTAGGGTACCTGGTCATGATTTTAACTTTTTTTATTTCTGGAAAATAAGACAGAAAAAAAAAAACTTGAGTGACAGAGTGTTAATTTTCTGACAAAAACGAACCTAGCCTTTCCTTCTCCCTTGACGCTGATATTCAGACTCAGTCTTCTCATCTGTCAATTGGGATGGTAATCCCTGTTCCACTACTCATGGGGCAGTTACAAACCGTGTATGAGAGAAAAGTGAAGAGAGAGCTTTGCAAAGGAGAAAGCGCTCTATCCACAGGCATGTATTGTCTGTTTAGGTGATTACTGATTACCTAAAGTTATTGTCTTTGTGATCCTTTGGAAAGAGGGATGCTGCACAATTGTTTCAGGCGCCAAAAGTCCTTCTTCCGGTCTCCATGATTGTGTAATCTCTCTCATGGAAGTTAAATTTTCCCAGAATGGTCTGTGTTTGTCGCCAATCACTTTCTTCTCAGCTTTACTGGTTGTGGGTGGCCATTTCCAGCGTGGAGCTTTCCAGCAAGCTGGCTCGGCCACTCCAGATACCATGCCCTTAGCTTCAGCCAGGGGCTGGTGGTGCAGCTTTGAGGCAGAAACCGCACGTTTTGCTTATGCACAAGTGTCTCCTTCTCATTGGGGGAGCGCTTTGAGTTTTCCAAAAATGTCTGCATTCACAGACGTTATTCCGTGGGCTCATCCCTGGATGGGAGTCGGGGAACCCCAGAGATAGGGCCGGATTTTGCCGTGTTTCACACAGAGCCTGTGAGATGTTCTTTTGCCTC